>NW_012267217.1:7495305-7538368 GCF_000151885.1 Dipodomys ordii
CCTGCCGAGCGCCGCCCGCTCCCCGCTCCGTCTCTCTCTTTCCACCGGGGCGCCCGGGGCCGCGCCCGACCTCCTGAGAAGTTGGTGCTCCCCTCCCCACACACACACCCACACCCCGGCCCAGGCCTGCCTCTTCCCATCCCGCCGGCCCCCACACCCGCCGGGGACGCTGGGGCTGCGCTCCTGGGGAGGGACTTGGGGAGGCGCGGGAAGGAGGGGAGCGCCGCGCGCCTCTCCCGGAGCTGCAGCCCCCCCTTTTTTCCTCGGGCCCGGCGGCCTTCGATCCATCTCCCCCCTCCAAGCCTCCCCCCTCGGCACCTGAGTTCCACCGCCACCTCGGAGCACCTCCCGATGGGCGAGGGGTGGGGGTGGGGGTAGGGAGGAGAGGTCATGACCCTGCCTGGCAGGGTTTGGGGATCCGGGAGACACGCTCCCGGCGAGGGGCCCACTAGGAAGTCCGGGGAGCGGGCTGGCAGCGGAGGAGGGCACTCCGAGGTCAGGAGGGGAAGGAAAACTCCAGACCTTGAGGCCCCCGGGGCAGTCCCGGGGCGCGGGCGGCGGGGCGGTGGGGGGGGGGAGAGGACTGCCCCCGAGTTCTGCCCCAAGTCCCCCGGGGAAGCCTGTCTAGGGGAGGGGTCTGCGTGTGCGCGCATGTGTGCGTGTGTCCGCGGGCGAGCGTGTGCGTGTGCAAAGGAAAAAAAAGCTGGATGCGAGGAGGGCTCCATCGGGTTTCCTTTTAGGAGAGAAGGTGACCCGTTGCCAGATTCGTGGAAGCTGATGGGCAAGGAATTACAGTGCGCGCTCTCTCTCTCTCTCTCTCTCTCGTTTCTGGTCTTTCTCCGTCTTACACACATAAAGTAGGACTCCCCCCCCCCTCCTTTCTTTGCTTCTCTCCGCGTTTAAGGCTAGCTCACACCGACAGCAGGTGCACGTTGGGCCCCGGGATACCCCGCAGACCTGAACCCTGTGTGCCGGGCCTCGGAACCCCCACCGCGCGCTCGCTGGCGCTGGAGAGTGGGTGCCCGGCCCGACCAGTTTTATGCTAATGAACTTTCCGTGGGGGAGGATCTACCGAGAGGGGGCGGGAGTGGGGCAACTTCGAGGAGTTTCGGGGTAGAAGCCGTGCATCGCTCCTTCCCCTTTCCCCGGTCCGCTTTTGTCCCCCTCCTCCTCTGCTCGCTTCAGGGAAGCGCTGAAGGAAAAAAAGTTCAGAACTTCCCGGGCAAGAGAGTGAATGGGGAAAGTTGGAGACCTGCAGCGACGCACGTGGGAACTGGGCTCGCAATTTGCGCGGAAACTTTGCTAGCCTCCAAATAAGCTTAAAGACGGGGGTGGGCGGGGGAAGGGAGCCTCGTGAGTGAGCTCTGTAACAGCCCGGGAAACTGAGGGTGGGAAGGAGGGATACCAGAGGGAAATGCAGATGAAAACGCTGCTAGTTCTTCCTGGGACAAGGATTCCTCTCTCCAGGGCCAGAAGAGACTGTTAAACAAAATCAAACTCGAAGTCTATTCCAGCAATCGTCTTACTGTGTGACCTATCCAGAAATTCTCTTCCGTGCTTATTTGCCATTTTGCACATGGGATGGGTGTGTTTCCGTATTCGAACTTCATTGAAAGTATCTTAGGGGCATAAGCCCTTCCAGAAGGGGATGGACAGGTGGCAGCAAGAATGCGGGGGGTGGGGGAGGAGGGGGAAATCAATATCACTGAACACCATTTAGCCACATGATTGGAGGCCTTGGTCATTAAGAATATCAAATACTTGCCCCACATCTATTGTTAATACTATTTGAACCAGGACAGAATATTGTTCTGGAGTTGTTCGGAAGAATGGTTAGATAAAATTTGAAGTCACTTTCGGCATGATTGCTGTGAAATTCACTATCCAATGAATTGGTGAAATTCTGGCCTTTCTCTTTTCAAGTGATAGAGCCACTCTTCTTCAAATCCAAATTCTCTTTGTGTGTTTCTTAAGGCATGCATTGTACCAGGTAATCAGTAGCTGTTTTACATACACTGGCATGCACACATGTGTCACTGCTTGAGAAAACACCATCCAATGATTGCGTAATAATTAATGTTATAACCAATGTAAAGCAATCTTTCTAAAAAAGAAATTCCTAGACATTGAGTTCAAGTTCTTAATGTATGGACCAAGAAGAATTTTTTTTAAAGTTATAAACTAAATTTTTAAAACTCCCTGAGGTTCCTAACAACTCTGGAGTTTAAACTTGCAGAGCCAAGATAAGTTCAATTCTATGGAACTGTTTATTCCCTCGAATATATCTCATCACTACTCTAATTATACTTTAATTACCTGGCCTTAACACTTTGTAATTAAACGTGTTGCTCTAAAAATCCTCTGTCAGGTTATTTTTAAGTTCAGTATGGAAAATGGGTTGACAGTATTGAATTTTGATTTTGTATAAAATAAAAAGCTTACTTAAATATTTAACATGTATTTAACATGCAAGTATTGTAGGCATTAACACACGAAAATACATGGTTGCAGATATCTACTCGAATTCTACCATCTCTGCATTAAGGAAATAGAAAATTGACATTTGAATTCTCTCTTATCAAAAATATGCTAGTTTCATTGTAAGGCATTATTATTTTTGATGTTGATTGCAAGTGCTATTAGTTTTTATTTTGGAATCAACAGCCTACATGTTCTGCATGTTAAATTTTAGAAACTAAAATTATTTTTCATTCAAGTACAATTCATGCCTACGTTATGGGTTGTTTTCCATTCAACTATTTACATTGATTTTGTTCATGCTGGTTTCTGCTATAGTTACTTAACAGGATAAGAGAATCATTAATGCAGAGAATAATAGAAACTGCCAGAAGGAAAACTGTATAAAATTATGTCTGTTGGTTGCATAGAGTATTATATAGAGTGTAGATGGTGTATGAGAGGAGCATATTTTAGCATTTAAAGAATATATATATATATAAAATTATGAATCTTTGTAATGTTCAAATGAAGCAATCAGAGGAGCAGAAAAGATGTAAAGAAAGGCAAAGCTTCATAAATGAGCTCCAAGTGGCTCAATAAGTTAGCAGCAAACCTTAGACTAGATTTAGTTTGCTTGGGGCTATTGTATTAGTATGCTATCTATGAAAACTGGAGTGCATGTTGAAGCCATCTGTCAGTATTACAAGTAAATTAAAAAGAAACTCACCTGCTGGATAGGAAAGCTAGAAAGTTCAGTTCGCAAACCATGAAAGAAAATGTATGGAAATATATTTTAAAGTTCTCGAAAGGCAAAATCTGACCTTGATCAGTTTTCTCCAGTTATTATTTTAAAACTAAACATTAGTTACGTGAGCAAAATTCAGTTTTTGACTATTAAATAACAGCAACATGAAGAACAGCTATTATATACATACTATGAGTCAATTGCTTGTTTGTAGATTTGAGTTAGAATTCACGTCCTGTGAATTTATGTAATATAAAGTGACTCTTGCATCAAGTCTAAAATGCTCATTTCTTTGACTATTGTCAGAAGATTGTTTTCTTTCAGGGTCTTATTTTAGCTTCTATGAGTAGATTTCCAGTTAGCTTTATTAGATATTTTATATGAATATAGATGTATACCATCCATGGACAGAAAATTGAAAGACTTGTCAAGCCCTTTATGAATAAAAGTTAAGTGCAAGAAGAACAGGATTCCCACTCCCCCAACTCTTAGCTTTATTTTTCTTGTCAGGGGTTAATAAAGATAGAAAGCGGGAACCATCTCCAGTTAATTTTCTCTTCTTGCCTGTTTTTCAGTCACACTGATTTGTGCCTAGAGAAACAACAAAATGTAGATTCACTTACTTCTAACAGATAATTATGACACTTGGCACAGAAAAATTCAAGGATTAGTTCATATAAAGAGAGATTATGCTTTTGAAGTTTTGTATTACAGTAGGTTAATGGTTCCTATAAAGCCTAGTGTCTCATTTTATAACGTTTCTAGAAGAATACACCACGACTAGAAGGCTAGGGCATAAAATCTGGAAGTTGTTTTGATACTGCAACTTACTTCTATTTTAAAAGGTTAGAAAATTATAGTTTAATAATTAATATGTGAAATAGGTATGAGAAATTCTAGGTTTTACATTTATTGTTCATTGTTTACATGGTATTACAGAAAACAAATTCCTTAAGTTTTTTGGATATCTTTCAAACCTGTTGTTTTCCCTGGAATTGGCCTCCAATAAAATCATCATCATTACTGGCAATAGAGCACAGGACTACAAAGATGCTTTACTTTTTTGAACTCTACAGTTTATTACTAATGTCCAGGAAAGAAATTTGATTTGCACATATGATATTTTATCTTACACAGCTTCACTTACCTAGAATAAACTACAAGACAGGCATCTCCCCTCCCCAGAGATTCCTTGCAGTTTTTGACATTGGATACAAAACTTTAAAATTCTTCTTATGTTTAACATATTATATCTCTTGGACGTTGCAAGTAAATTATTGACTAATATTAGCCACCCTCTTTTTGCCCTGCTTACCTCCCCAAATCCCTAGAGACATGATACCCAATATTGATTACAGTCTTGGCATGATTTGAACATACATCACTCTTCTCTTTGGCAATTTGCTACATTTGATTCACCAGCATTCACAAACATAATATGCTGTCTTGTTTTCATTTGCTGTTTTGTTTCTGGAATGTAAGTAGCATGTGTAAATTAGTTTAATGTGCAACCATTTTAAGAACAATTTGTGATTTGACTACCAATTAGTATTATTTTACCTTTTCAAGTTATCTTATTCAACTCATAGAATTTCCTTTGTCAATGAAGTAAAATAGTCATGAAACAATGTATTAGCAACATAGAAAGAAATATTGCAAAATGTAATAGGAAATGAGACTCTCACAGGTAATAAATTGTCTTTCTTTGAATCCTTGTCTGAAGAAGTTAATTTAATGTATGCCTTCTATCTAGTACAGGTGAGTCTTCTAGATTTCATTGAACATATTTATTTTAAGATTTTTCTGTTTTTACTAAACTTTGAATATTATCTTTTAAATATATATTATCTGCACACTGTTAACACAGAAAAAAGCCACCTCAAATAATACACTTTTAAAAAGATAATACACTTTTAAAAGGGTATTTTGGAATGTAATTAAGATAAAATTTAATTTTATATTTGAATTGTTATAAAAACCAACTTTTAGTCTATGTTCAATGCACCTTTTTCTTCACCGAGGTAATGCATCCTGATTGGTCAGTTTGAGATATATGTTATACTTACGTAAAGGCTGCAACTTAAATATTAAGACAACATTTACTTTTTCAGGCTTTGAGACTGCATTTACAAGCTCCTTCTCTATGATGTTATGTTCATTGATTAATTTTTTAAAGTAAAAAATAATGAATTAAAAGACTACTTAATGGAGCTTAGGTACGTGTACTATCAGAACTTCAAGGTCTCCATACATGTGTTTCTTTCAGACATAGAAAGTTGCTGTGCAAACTTGCATTCTGTTCAAATTTCTTTACTTTCTTCCTTGATTTGTCAAAAGTATTCCTAATGGGAAGTAATTTTATGCTATAATAACTGTTTTGTAAAAAAAACAAACAAAAAACAAAAAAAACAAAATAAACACCTTTTATTTGTTTTGGTGGATTATGCTATATACTAGAAGATATTCATTACCACAACATCAAATTCTTGGTTCAGAAAACAAGAATATCAAGCATACAATATTTTTAGTGTGATGAGCTATTGTTAGACATTTTAGAAAATGACCTGAATCATCATTTGATTCATAGTCATTGGTTTCAAACCAAGAGCATTTTAAATTTCATGGTATATTCTGGCACAGATTTCTTTCCTAAGAGAAGAACAATTTTATTCCCTCAATTTACACAACTTCACTTTTTGAGCTTTCTAAATTGGATCCTAGATTTGTCAATGGCTGAATTTTGTGTGAGTCCATTGGTTTCTGATCCAAAATGCCTTGAGATGGATCCAGGATTTCAAAGCAGGATTCTTCTATAAATTAAAGCATATATGATTGCAGGGACTGAAAGTTGTCAAAACAACTAATTAAACTAGAAAATGTACTATGTAATGACATAGTACATTAGTTAGGTCATAGTACATTAGTTAGGTTAGTTGGTCTTATTTTAATATAAGTATAATAATGTGCTCTAATCTATGTGGCACTGCTAGACATGGAATAGCCAGTTCCTTTTTTTAAAAAAAATAGTTTAGAGAATGATGATGTAGAGAAAGGAGGGAGGGAGAGAGAAAAGAAAAGGGAGAGGGGGAGAGAGGAAAGGAAGAAGAGGGAGGAAGGGAGGAAGAGAGGAAGAGAGAATAGAAGGAGAAGAAGAGGAAGGAATGGAGGGAGGAGGGAATTACTGGAGTGAAGGGAGGGAGAAAGGAAGGGGAGAAAGGGAAGAGGAAAGGCAAGAGGGAGGAAAGAAAGGGAGGAGAGAGGAAAAGAGGTGTGTGTGTGTGTGTGTGTGTGTGTGTGTGTGTGTGTGTGTGTGTAGGATATATGATATTCAATAGAAGAAGCTAAAACAAATAATCCTTGTGCAGGTTGAATACAATACCTGAAACCTAGTGATGATATTCTACCAAGGAGTTGAATTGAAAGACACCAGGCACAGAAAGAGAATTACTGCATGATCTCACTTAGTTGGGAAATCTTCAAACATTGAATACAGAGAAGCAGAGGGTAGACTGATGTTACATTTTATTGGTAAAAGAATACAAAATTCACTTAGGAAAGAGGAGTAAGAGATATGCTTTACAAAACAGTAGTAGACCTTTAAGAATCCTTTAGAAAAATGTGAAAGTATTTATATTTGATAAAACTGGATATACTATTAAGACATTTTTCATAAAGCAACAGAACACGTTGGCTAATTTTTGAAGAGTCACATTTAACAATTGACAAATGCTTTTCTTTCCTTAATACAATGCATGGTGAAGTAAGCATAACATCTGAAAAGTGGACAGTGTTAAAGTATGTTTAACTTTATATAATACAAATGTTTCTAAATAATTAGATTGCCCTTTCTATCTCACTAGGGAAAAATAACCTTACTTGTTTGATCTTACATTCTTGTGTGTCTCAGGAAAGTGTATCCCTGAAAGAAGACTACTGGAAGCACATACAAACATTTGTGGTTAAATACGTTTTATTCCATCTAAGGCATACTGGTCATATCTTAGATAAATGATAATAAATCTCTAGAATATGTCAGTCAAGGAAAAAATCATTTTCTTCACTTGTTGAGCATAGGAGATACTTTGCTAACATCTTGAAGTATATCTTGAATTTTTTTTATTAACAGCAACAATAAAGGGACTGTATTACTCATAGTCTGATATTTCAAAAACATTTTATTAATGCGTAATGAAGTAAACCAGTTGGAAGTTGAAAGCTTTGAACTTACTACAGTGCTGCTAAAATGTACTGATTTCTACTTTATGTTTAGAATTTTCTTTTAGTAAAAGTGATAGTAATGTTTATTAGGAGAATACACTTTCAAAAGATAAAAAAGGAGTAATCTATAGGGTCATTGACCAAAATCTTTAATTTTTTTAAATTTCATTAATGTCTCATGAATTACATATTTTGAGTTAGGCACTTTGTAATTTTAATAGTACCTTAAATTTTAAAGAACAATGTATAGAACTTTTGTCACTGTGTGTGTGTGTGTGTGTGTGTGTGTGTGTGTGTGTGTGTGTGTGTACTGGTTTTAGGGCTTAAACTCAGAGCCTGGGCATGGTCCCTGAACTTTTGTGCTCAAGGCTGGCACTCTTCTTCTTGAGCCACAGCTCCACTTCAAGCTTTATAGTGGTTAATTGGAGATAAGAACCTCATGGACTTTCCAGCCTGGGGACTTTGGAAGCCAATCCTCAGATCTCAGCCTCTGAGTAGGTAGGATTACAAGCATGAACCACTAGCACCCAGCCCAGTCACATATTTTACATTAGAGTGGATCTTCCTGTGTGTACAGAGAATGGATTGTTTCTGTCAGTGGGTTAGAGATTTCTAGATGCATATTTTTATTTATGTATATTTTATTTATGTACATCTTAGTTCATTATGTATCCATGCTATAAATGGTTATAACACATTGGGAGCAAAGCCTCTACATGTATGTGTATATTTACATGTACATATTCATACAACTTTAGTACATATGGCTATGGGACAATAACAAAACAATGAAATTGGATTTTTTTATAATGTATAGAGGTATAATCCATAGAAGACATATGTTACTTTAAAACTAATTTTAGAGTAAAGCAATAATTTCTACTTAAATACTTTTAGGAGCACAGTGATTAAAATCTTAACTAGCTTCTTAGATCATTGTTCTTAAGATAACTACAAGGTTGATTGATTCTCTATTTAAAAATATGTATGGGAGAACTATGTTTTTCTTTTGTATGAAGTAGATATTAAGCCATTACTAAAAATCTGGAATGTACTGAATAACTACAAATTTTCTATTTTTTTTTATTGGTTTATCTCATTGCTTCTTGCACTTTAGGGCAAACATACCTTTTAGAATCAGTGGGTAATGATAGAAAAAATAATTTTACAGCCTAAAATAAAGTGGCTTCTAAAAGCTTTGCCATCAATGAGATGAGTTAGGAAAAAGGTCAGTGGGTTAATCTCCAGGTCTACATGAGGAGATGTATATTACCACATCTTGCAGTAGATTGTAATTGTCTTTGAAAACACCTGGTAAAGGTCCATTTAAATTGAAATCAATTACCTTCTCAATCATTCCATGGCATTTGTCAAATCCTTACATCATTGGTAAAAGTGCAAGCAGACATATACTTTTTGCAAATTAGAAAGGAGAATTAGAAAGGAGCTTATAAGATATTGTCCACTTTAAAGTTTAAACCTCAGTTAAAGCTTATGGAATTTTAAGAAAGATTCAGAACCCGCTGTATAATAAATAAACCACATATGTGTAAATATATTATATATGTGTGTATAAAAAATAAGCCATATATATATACATATGGCTTATATATACTTATTATACATGTATACATGGTACATTATATAATGTACACATGGTACATTATATCCATATATCATATATACATTTATCATATATACATATATATATATATAATAAGAAGTTCATCTCTGCATGTTCTGATCTGTGTAGAAGCATTTAACATGCTTTTTCCATCATTTGGTATGCACATATCCTAAAAATAAAAACAATCAAATGGTTTCAGAGTATTTTATGGCTTATGCACTCTGATACATTTATTCTTACCCATTAAGTGTGCTCTGAGAAGTAACTATGATAATCAAAGTTGGATATACCTCTGTTGTTGGCTGATTATTTTCTCTATACTATTGAGAGTACATGCAGATTTGAACTTGTAGCCACGAACAGTGCTTCCATGCTTCAAATTGCCAACAGACCCCCAGGGATAGAAACTTGACCTGCTTTTATGAAACCATAGAATTACATTTATACAAGTTACCCCATGGGAAAGAAATGAACTGATCCCAATTCAAACCTTAATATTGGAGACTTCTGGGTCAAATTTGATTTTTTTTTTCTTTTTACAGCTGTTTGGCTACCATATTTAGTAACTTGATATTTTCAGGAAATTAAAAAAATATTACCAATCAGTGATATTTCACCATAAGCCAAAGTTTCATAAAAATTTTGAAGCTTTTTAAGGTGTTAATTTTTTAAAAAAATGTACATTATACATATATATATTCACACATATATCCTAGATTTAAGGACTTTAAACACAAATTTATTTATATGGAATGTAAAAACATTTGTTTTTTGCTGTTGAATTAATTAATGTCCATGAATCAATTAGATCAAGTGAAAGAAGAATCTTAAAGGGAACTTTCTTGTTATAACATTTCAGAGGGAAAAAAAGTCTTATATGAGGATATTTAATTTTTCTTTGTATCACACTTTATATGGATATAGTTCTTACTTTATTTTCAGTTATGCTGCCCCAAGGAGTTTCTATAACATGCTTTAGGAACTAATTAAAATAAGCAAAGACAGTGATAAGTGGAGTACATAAGTTATTTTTCATGTTACTTGGATTTAGCTACGTAGAATTGAAAAGTGAAGTTAAGTATTTATTCAAAATAAAGAGTTTTAGATATGCTTCATAGTTTTCTTAGTTTCTGGAATATCAAAATGCTCTATAACATACAGGCAAATTATAATGGACATAAATGGGAACGCTCATAATCTTTTTACTCATAAAGCTAATATTATTATATGACCACCACTAGATTATACCATGAAGATCGATTTCTCTATATACTTTATTTGATTTAATTCTTATATACTCCAGAAGAATTTATAAGTGGTGAAGCAACATACCTATGTATGCTATTATAATTATGAGGGTTTAATGATCTCATCATTGAATTTTAGTTGATGACAAAATACCTTTTCCAATTAAAAATTAAAGAATTTCAACAACCTTCACTTCTTTCTGCATGTGATATTTGTAAAAATCATTTGGATAAGCTATTACTTCCTTACAAAAACCAAACATAAAAATTCCTAATAAGAATGGTAATAATACATTCATTTTTGGAGTGGAGAGAATGAAGTATTAAAATTTCCATTGGAAGGTGCATCACAGAGCTAGCTATCCTAAGTAGTTGCTATCAAGGAGAGGAGAAAATATTAGTGTTTTAAGCACATGAGCACATGAATATATATTTGTATATGAATTATATACACATACATATATTTATATATACATATACAGAGTGAAGAGGAATGCTTTCTATGTAGCAAAAGCACTAATAATAAGCTTACAATTACTATTTTAATAAAGTTGAAAAGTTAAGCCAATTGTTCAAGTTGTTTCTTAACGTCAGTGTCTTGTTATACTTATAAAATACAAATATCTGATTATATATTTAATTTAAAAATTTGTCCCTACTTCTCTCATGGTGGTTTGCCATGGCCATTGCACTCCACTTTCTCTGCAGTGGAAGGAGGAAAAGTAAGTGGATCATAAGATCATTATGTTTGTTTTACAGAACCTATTTCATGAGAGACAACCTATTCTGATTTTTGTAATGGCGATGATATGAAATTTCTATGACCCTTTTTGTCTTCCAGTGGCACCTTGCAGCTCTATTTCCAATAATGATTGATGGTACCCGTGCCATGAGAACTGGGAAAAGAATCAGCTTTAAAAATCTTGCTACAAAATGCATTCAGAGAAGGACGAAACTTTTATTTTTTAGGCAGTTCTTTAGAGCAATCCTTAGTTGTCCAAACACTAAGCTTTCAGACACCAAATCAAATTTCATCTTCTTAAATATCCCTATTATCTCAGTTATCAAAAGTAATCTCTTAGCTTGGTAGAATTTTTTAAATAAAAGAAAAACACTTTACTATATAATTCACCTATCAACATTTAGCCAATTATAACTAAACTCAATTCTTTTGAACTGTTAAGACCAAATTTATCAGTGTGAAAATAAAATTTCTTTTTTAAAATTAAAGTTGCTTATTCTAATGTTAGGAAATAAAAATCAAAAGCGAATATTTGATCTGGAGTAAACTCTTTGCTCTTTTTGGGGGTAGTGGGTTAAATAAGGGTCCATGACAGGAATGCTGTTTGTTTTTCACAAAAGTTGTTTGTGATTTCAGGTACCCCTGGGAAATCTCTTGATCAGATTCACATCTGTTCCTGTCAAAGTGGGTGCTAAGATACCGGTCACCCAGCAACCATGCCCAAGAGGGAATTGGGCCGATAATAACTTCAAAAAGGAATGACAGATGCTAGATTAGGATGAAAGACAAAACGCATGAAAAATGAGCTTGTTAGAATCAAAAATTTGTTCAAGCACCTTTATGCAAATTAAATGAATACTGCATATTTGCATGCAGTAATTTCTACTTTTTCATTTGATTGAAAAGAATAGTGCATTTAAACTCACAAATGCCACCTCTTTTCTTTTCTACGAATTAACATACAAAGCAGAATCTCTTACTAAAAATCAGATTAGCCACCTGGGTTCTTCAATCTCTACCCAGGATGTTACAACGTTTTCCTTATGATAGAGGTTACTCTTTGAGATGACTTGGCCCATCTAATTTTTCTTAATAACAGTCTCATGTGAATTAAGATTACTTTAGATGAAAATAAATCCATGTCTTGAGAAACCATTTCAAAAGTAACCTTATCCTGTTTGTCCTTGAAATCTGTTAATGTACATTAATAAAAGATCACTCAAGATCAGCTCTCACCCAAAGCACAGGTTTCTCATTGACTGGTTAAATAACAACACATTAAAGTGGAGGAGTGTTGTAGCTGAAAAGAAAGGAATCAGAAAAGTCTCTTCAAAATTTAAGATGCTTTTTGAAACATTACCAGTGTTTCTCCCCAGTTGGTCACATACTAATCAAAATTTAGAAGGGCCTGATAAAATGTAGAGATTGAGAGAGGTTTCTGAGTTGTGGTTTAGCAATGTCTAATGTGGTCACGTAGAGAAATTGATTTTCTTCAGAAATTAATTAATTTTTCATATCGCCCTAAGCTGCAGTTAAAAAGAGTGCATACTTGTCTGTTTTTTCCAGAAATATTGCCTAATCATATTAATACCATTGCCCCAAGGATGAAAAGATAATTGTACAAATGCATTTGGAAATATGTATCACTGAGTATTTATGATTAAATTATGCAAATGACCCAGCTCTCATCCTTTCCAGACCCAGATTGTCTAATTAGGATTGATATGCTGAATAGATGTTCCAGAATTTGAATACAAGCATGTCCAAGGAGCAGAAAATTGGAAATGACAAGGCTGAAATCCAAAGAAAAGTGTCTTTCGTTTCTCTACTTTGTTAATGTGCTGTTAGCAGTTGAGGGTTGTTTTACCCTCCTCCCTTTAACTGTTGTGAAGTTCCTATGTCCTTATTAGTAACAACTATGGTAAATGAATTGAACATCGGTTAATAAATTTCCTTTTATTTGGTGCTTTTTAAAAATAATAACCTCTTAGTTAACATGGTTGTTCCAAACCATGTTAACTTACTCTCATTGTAAACTGACCCTTAATTAGGTAGCATTAAAACAAACAAAGCAAAACAAAACAAAAAAATCTCCTCTGAATTTATATCATGGCCTTATTACAGAGTTTTCCAAACTTAAGTAGTATACTGTTGAAGTATTTTTCTCAGGATATATTTCCTTGACTCAGTTTCTGCATGCAGCCTTCATTCCTTCAGTCATTTATCTTCTCATATTTGGAGAAAACTGTTTAAGTAACAGTTCTGATTAGGGGGAAAAGCAGCACTTTACATGTAACAATGTTTGAATTTGAGTTCCCCAGCAGGCTTTCTCCCTCATTGATTATACTCATTCATCTTAGATAGAGGGGTGGTAGTGAGTAGCTAGGAAGGGACTGAACTGTCAGGACTCCAGCCTTTGTTAAGCAGCGGGTAGTCACTGCCTCTGAACTCGGCTGGCTCCTGCTTTCCATCTGCAGGATGATGGATTGCTATGTTTAATACATTTCAGCTTTTGTCTGTCATAGTGTGGACAGACAGTGCTATCAGTGATTTCAACAGTGATTAGGGAACCATTTCAAACCACTCCTATTGGCCAGACGGCTTCCAGGGATGTCTGATGAAACATACTCCATTGGCACTCCCGCCATGTAAATGTGTCGTTTAGCTATGTGAAGTGTGTTACCTTCACAGTAAACCAATGCACTGAGAATTCACTAGCCTGCATTCCTTTTTAGAATCAAATGCTAAAAGAAACTGTTGAGAGTGCTTTGACCCTCAGACTGAAATATTCATCCCAAGGAGTCCTAAGTTTAAGATGAATCTGTACTCTTTACTACATTAATAGCACGTGCTTAATGGCAGAACTGTTGTTGCATAGATTCAGATGTCAGTTGTTGCCTGGCTCATCGATATTGAGCCATTTAACTTTCTAAGGAGGGGAGAATGGGCAGACTGTGTGAAAGCAGTAAGACATGACATGGCTTGTGTTATGCTGGGATTTGCTAAGCTGTGGGTGCTTTGTGGTTCACAAGTCCAAAGGGTGAATGATTTCAACAACCAGAAATCCACTATGTACCAACTCACTTATTCTCCCTGGAGTCTCTTATTCTATTTATAGAACTGGTGGTAAGAAAATACAAGTAACTAAAGGAAAAGGAACTCTTCTAAGCTGTTTATAATGGAAGCAAATCTCTATTTCAAGCTTGGACTGAATAAATCAAATTGGTAAATAACGCATCATTTAACAATTATAATGATGTATTATTTACCAGTTATATAATAATTTACTAATGTATAATTTACCAATTACAATGTAAAGCTATACCAAATGTAATGTATATTGGAATGTAAAGTATAGGACTGGTTATAGACATTTGAGTTTTAACTGTCTTAGAAAGCACACAATTATGAGAACAGCAATTCAGTTAACATTTTGAAGCAAATTTCTAACTCAGGAGAAACCATTTTCTCTTAATCTGTATTATGGAAGAGTTTGAAGAAGAAAAATTGATGATCTGATAGCAAAAGTTGGATGAGAAAGAACTATGAAACTTAGACTAGTGTCCCTCACTGATACAACCCAGAAATTGTAAAACTTTTTGCTGGGATTTTTTTCAGTAAGAAGAACCATAAATCTATGCACACATACTCACATATATACATTGCACATCAGCATGCACAGACATGGGTGTACCCGTGTACAACATCTCAACATCTCAACACTTTTTTTTTCTGGTACTAAGTTGTTAAGTCATAGCCTCATAATCTTGCTTAGCTTTTTTGCTTAAGGCTGGTATTTTACCATTTGAGCCAATCATCCACTTTGGCTGGTTAATTGGAGAGAAGAGTCTAGTGGATTTGTTTGTCCAGTCTATCTTCAAATCTTGATCTTCAGATCTCAGGCTCATGTGTCACTAGGACAATAGGCAAGAGCTACCAGTGTCCGGTTTACCAGCTAAATGTGTTGGCATTTTGATATTGATATTTGGTAATAAGGACAGGTATTACTTCACCTCCTGGGAGAATTACTAAAAACATTCATATGTTCGAGAAATTATCTTATTCTTTGTCTTATTAATTTATTTGTATAAATAAATATACTTATTTAAAATAATTCATCACTTATCTGTTTTCACTCATGGTTAGTTCTCTACAACTTGGACTACCCCTCTATTCCAGCTTTTTTTTGCTGACTAATTGGAGATAAGAGCCTTTTGGACTTTTCTGTCAGTGCTGAGTTCAGATTATATTCCTCAGATCTCAACCTCTTGGTAGCTATGGATAAGGTACAGGGGGAAGCTATTAGCATGTTCCAGCTTCTGAAATTGCTGCAATATAACGAATTTCTAAGTCAAAGGGAAATGCAAGCCCATTTGTCTGAAATTAAGGTTCCTGGCCTTGAGCGCATAGCAGCAGATTGAATAGAAGAGCAAGGAGATACTCTAAAATGAATTGTCTTTTTTTTTTTTTTCTGGTCCTGAGGCTTGAACTCAGGGCCTGAGATCTGTCCCTGAGCCTCTCTGTGCTCAAGGCAGACACTTTCCCACTTGAGCCACAATGCCACTTTCAGCTTTTTCTGTTTATGTGGCATTGAGGAATCTAACTCAGGGCTTCGTGCATGCTAGACAAGCACTCTGCCACTAAGCCACATTACCAGCCTAAAATAGACCTATCTTAATGGAATGGTCATATCTGATATTATTTTTCTTTAACTACCTGGTAATAACTTTTATGGAGATAGTTAATGGTAAGTAGGCTTAGGATTCAGGCCTGGATTGGAATCAACCAGGAAAGGGACATCTGCTACAGATTTCCTCCACCCCAACAAGCATAGGAAATATAAGTACTTGGAAAAGGCAAGTGTGTATTTGACTCATGAAATGAAACTGTATAGGCTACTCAAAAGCAGATCTTATGCATCATCTGCAGTGTGTGTGTGTGTGTGTGTGTGTGTGTCTGCAAATTGTAGGTTGCCACCCCTTGTTATGCACAATGCTAGTATTATGTTTAGTTAAATCTCATAATTACAAAGTAATACAAGTCATTTGTCTTGCTGTAGTTAACAAAAAGAAAAAAAATATGTGCTAGGAACTAAATAAATGAGTTTCTCATGAGGCTAAATGAATACATTTGCTGCTGAAAATGGTTGTGAGCAGAGAACTCTGAGATCTCCTTTACTCTCTTTCTCTAACCACAGTGTGTACAATGGCTTTTCCATGGGCACAGCAGCTCTGGTTTTAGTGTTGAACTACTATTATTTGGTGGCTCCATAGATTGGGCGAAATAGGAAGTCGGGCTAGTAGGTTCAACTTCTTATTTCTCAATAGCTTCCTACAATGATTCCACTTCTAATGAGGTGAATAACTACTGCATGAAAGAGGAGAAAAAAGGGTTTTGGCCATCTTAGCTAATAAATCACATTGACTGCCTGGCTGATCAGATCAATTGTGCATAAATCAGTACCTTAAAGAGTCTTAAAATAAGATTCTACCAAGATCAATCGATCCACTGGCTTGTGTAAAGAAAGGCACGGTCTCTTACCCATAGTGTTCAGAACAGGAATCTGCAATAAGAGGCTGCGATGTTGAAGGAAGTGTCTTGAGACATCAGGGGTAAGATTCTGACGTGTGAACCAGTTGTTATTTTCAATAGTTTTTGCCTTCTCTACTTCAGTCCTGTTAAGTTAGCAAGTGTATGGAATTATTAATATGAAATGAAAGTTCAGTTTTTAGAGTATTAACAAGTATAAACATGTAGTGAGTATATTTTGTAAAAATATTTTGATGTTATTTCAAAGGAAATTGGATTAATACTCAAAAATTTTCTTAACCATAATCTATGCAGATTTGAGATTCATTAATCTTATCGACATCTTGGAAATATGAGGGTTTTTTTTTGGTGTTGTTTGTTCTAGCTTCACTAAAACAGTACCTGTCAATGCAATTATTTTTTCTTTTCGTTTTTCTTTTTTTTTTTTTTGATGGTACTGTCTCATGGACTTTCCTGCCTGGACTGGCTTTGAACTGCTATTCTCAGATCTCAGCCTGTGCCTGGCTCAGTGCAATTCTTGAAGTTAGAGGCAGAAGTTTCAATTTATTGGATATACAATTGCCTGTAAAGTTGGCCATGGCAGCCAAGTGTTTGCAATCTTCTTAATTCAAATGCATTTATGTATTCTACAGGGCAAAAAACCCAATCACAATAGTTTGCAAACAGTGTGCTTATTTAATAGTATATAAGAGGTAAAGTTATTTGATTTTAAGCAGTGTGCAAAGCTTTCTGTAAACTTTAACAGAAATGATCTTCCTAAATGATCACTCCTACCAGTCTTGAGTTCAGTACACAAAGGGCACGTTAATACAGTGCCTCTGATGTTAACTTTTATTCTTTCTTGTATTTGTCTCATAAACAGAAAAAAAATTTCTTAGAGAATGGCAAACTTCTTTATAGTTTGACAAATTTGAATAGTATTGTGTTTCAACATCAAATAGAATTTTATAAGTACCATTGGTGTAATTGACATCACTTCAATATAGGGGAGTATAAAAAGAAGCCCCATATGTTTTCATAGTTCATTCTATACAATATTTACATGATAGACATTCTTCCATTACACACATTATAAAATATCAAAAAGTACCATTTCACCTGAGGATTCACCTTGACAAGTAATTATTTGACAGCTTATATTGATAAATCCAAAGAATAGTATTGAATTTTTTTGAACTTAGAACCTTAAGCATGTGGATAAGTGCATCACCTGTAGAGCAACCCTTCCAGACTTTTTCCTCTCTCTCTTTCTTTCTCTCCTCCTTTCCTTCTCTTCCTTCCTTTCTTTCTCTTCCTTCCTTTCTTTCCCTTCCTTCCTTCCTTCCTTCCTTTCTCTCTCTTTCTTTCTTTTCTCTCTTTCTTTCTCTCCCTCCCTCTCTCCCTTTCCCTCTTTCTCTCTATCTCTCCCTCCCTCCCTTCCTTCTTATTTTATTTTTTAGATAGGATCTCCCTAACTTTCCTGGACTTGCCTTGCCTTGAATTCTTGAACCACTTGTCTTTATCTCCTGAGAAACTGCAAAAATAAGGATTAGGGATTTTTTTATTGTAAAATTATTTTCAGCCTTTGATTAACCTTTCTGAAAGAATTGTAAGGGAAAATAAAGTAGGTGACTATGTAAGTATCTTGTTCCTTCTCATTTTTACTAGCGATTCCTCATAATACCTTAGTGATATACTAGTCTCTTTCCTTAGCTGTAGTTTTTTTTTGGTAGTACTGGATTTTGATTTGTTTTTTGTACTTGCTAGGGTGGCACACTACCACTTGAGCTATGTTCCCAGAGTTTTTTGAGCTTAGTTACTTTTCAGATAGAGTCTTGAATCTTTGCCTCTGAACTGCCTTGGACATTGATCCTCCTATCAGCCACTACTGCCTGGCTTATTTGTTGAGATAGTACCTTGTTAACTTTTTGCTCAGCCTGGCCTTGAACCAGGATTGTGTCAATTAGTTTCTGCCTCCCTGAGTGGCTGGAATTTCAGACTTGGACCAGTATATACCACTTCTTTTTTATTTTATTTTAAAATAGTTCTTGCTATGTATCTTGGGTCGGGGAGGGAAGACTAAATTCATAATCCTCCTGCCACAGCCTCTGAAGAGCTCTTAATATAGCTACGTACTATCCACCCCAGGCTCTAATATTTAGAATGGAATTAGAATTTGTATTCTTCCCTCTTGTGCTTTTCACTTTACTCTGTTATCAGCGTCCTTTACAAAATATGTATTGTGGAATGTTGTTCTCTATTTTGTTCTCATTATTACCTCATTTGGGCACATTTGTTTATCTGCAGTGTCCCAAACAACCATGCCTGTTTAAGTGAGACAACCACCATCAAGAACAGTCTCAAAGCTGGCAGCTGTAACTAAATTTAATTTTCACCTACGTTTCACAGTTTATTCATAGTGAGAAATGCCTCGATGTAAGCATCCTGTCAGTGGACTAAGAAAAATGGGCATAGCTAGTCTCTGACAAAGAACTCAAGCTTTGGGGGTTTTGCTGGGGGAAATATTAAATAGGGAATTGATTCCTTGTTTTTAAAAAGAAGACAAGTATTTTTTCCACATTCTATTTTGAGTTGTTGCATAGCATATTTAAATATGAACTTGTCATATTGTTGCAGCTAAAAAAAATCCTAGGGAACAAATATTAGACTATATAAAAGACAGGTTTAGGTGTTTAATAGATAAAGTGGCTGAATCTGTACAACCTTTTTCTTCTAGTCTTGCAATTTAGTTGCATCACAGCTTTGGGGTTTCGGGATAATACATGGCCTCTAGAAAGATGCAGTCAGAGAGTTTGTGGACTAACTGCATCCCATCATCCAGACACGGGTTAAGAACTCTACACGTGTATTCTCTCTCATCTTCACACATGCCTTTTATCTTTTGTAAGACAGAAAGGAAATGAAAAACTCTTCTCCCAAGTCCATAAATCACATCTGTCTTCAAAATCCAAGCTTAAAGCATGAATAGGAAGAAAATTAAAGTCAATTATATCTGCTTAGATATCGGTGTGGCCGTCAGAAGTTCCAGTGTTCCCTTTACACACTCTGCTGCCTTGCTCCGGTTTCATTTAATCACTTCTCGTTTCCTTTGATCCATTCTGAATATTTCAGTCTTCCACACTCTTCACTTTACAGTATTAGTGAATTATACATCTGTATTTGTGAAGGTAAATGTTTTGAAATAAAAGCCAATTATATCAGTCAAAATCTTCAAATATTTAGAATCATAGAATGATAATAGATAAACAAGTTATTTGTCAGCCATCATGGGTTGGCTTGTCTGGAGACTAAGCTATATCTGCTACTTAGCTTTGGACAGTATGTTGGAAATGCCTGTATTGACCATTTTGGAAGGTCACTATGTGATATCATTAAGGGATTTGAACTTCATACTGTAGATGACTATAAATTATTGGGAGATTGTTTTCCTTCCACTGGGAGATTTTTAATTAGGGTAATGTTATGACGGGATTTGTATTTTGAGGGGATAGCTCTGTATGACCCTCAGAGGGTTGAATTGGAGGCAGTTTAAACTCGGTGTTGTTGTAATAATCCAGTTTGAAGGAAGAATTTTGTTGAAAGCAGCTGTAGTGGGAAGACAGAAGGAGGAAAACATGACAGAGAAATTACACTAAGGTGGAAAATAGGATGAGCTATTTGGGAAAGAGAATTAAGTTGAGATAGACTCTAGTTTTTGGTAAATAATAGTATCACTTTGTAAGACCATGAGTGACCCTTAAGTTCAGGTCTATAATTCTAACTTCTCAGGAAGTTGAAATCTAGAGGATCAGTGTTAGAAGCCAGCCTCAGCATTTAAGTCTGCATAACTCCATCTTCAATTAACCATAAGAAACATGTTGCTGATGATGCAATTTCAAGTTTTGAGATACATAGGCAGTAATGGAGACTTGTATTTGGAATTCTAAGGAACATCGTAGCAGCAGATCTATATTTTTGGTATGAACTTATTTTTATTAGCATATTTTAATTGTCCAAAGGAATTTCATTGTAACATTTCAATACATGCCTGCATTTTACATATATATATATATATATATATATATATATATGTGTGTGTAATCAATTTCACCTAGCACTCTCTTTGTTCAAATTAGCCCTTCTATTACTCTTCCTTATTCTCCTACTTTTTCTTTTTTGTTATTTGTGGGTCTTGAACTCAGGCCTGGGTGCTGTTCTGAGCAACTTTCTGCTCTAGGCGAGCGCTCTACCAGTTGAGCCACAGCACCACTTCTGTTTTTTGAGTGGGTAATAGGAAATAAGTGTTTCACAGGGACTTTACTGCCAGGGCTGGTTCTGAATCACGATCCCCAGGTCTCAGCCTCCTGAGTAGCTAGGATTAGAAGCATGAGCCACTGGCACGCAGCATTCTCCTACTTTAAAACACACATACACACGTTTGTTTTTTATATATACACACATATACGTACTTATATATGTACATATCTCTATCTATCTATCTATCTATCTATCTATCTATCTATCTATCTATCTATCTATCTAGTGTTGGTCTTACGGTTTAAACTCAGGGCCTCAGTGAACAGTTTTTAACTGGTTTCATTATTCTGTTTTCAAAGATGAGTGTGAAATACTTCCATTCTCCTCCTCCACCCCTCACCAACCTTACCCCCAGAGGAGTTGTGAACTGCAAGTTATAACCACGAATAATAAATGGGACTCTTAGACAGGCTTCAAAATGCGTTTGTGAACTGAAAATGTTTTACTATTATCTTTAGGTTGGATGGAGATCCCATCTTCCCCCATCTTCTGGTTTCAAATAACTTTTTGAAAGCAACAATTTCTTTAAGAAAAAATATTTTTACTCATTCTCAGAGGTCAAGTATTATTTTTCCATTATGAATTATTCATAGTTAAGTAGAAGTCAAACATAGAGACCTGCAGAGAACAAATCTTCCCTTGCTGCTGAGTCAAGATTGGAACTCTAAGACACACTTTTATTGTGTTTGATTCTAACCTTGTGATAATAAGTACTGTCAAAGAATGGGAACATTCTGTCCCAAAATGTGAAAACATTATTAAATAAAAATGCAAGCTCTGCTAACAGAATTTACCTGAAACTTGAAACTGAGTTTTTAGTGGCAAAGCTGTTGTAAACCACAGAGACAGGCTCCAGGGAGACAGGTCCGGAGAAGGCAGCAACAGATCCAGCTTGCACAGTGTGTTTGTAGATTGACCTGGGTACATTGACTAGTGGAGACAGGACAAGTATAACGATTGTGTCTTTAAGTCAAGCATCTCTGTGGCTCATATCTCCAACCCTAACTTGTTTTTTGGGGGGGGTCCAGTCGTGGGGCCTAACTCTGGGCCTGGGTACTGTCCTTCAGCTCTTCAGCTCAAGGCTAGCATTCTACCACTTGAGCCACAGCACCACTTCCAGCTTTTTTCTTTTTTCTTATGTAGTGCTGATGAATTGAACCCAGGGCCTCATGCATGCCAGGCAAGAACTCTACCACTGAGCTACCTTCCCAGCCCCTTCAACCCTAACTTTTATTGGAGGTGGAGATTCAGTTCAAGGTTCAAAGTCAACCTAAGGGGAAAAAAATCAGCAAAATTCCATCCCTAATTAACAAGTCAAATGCTAGGCTGAAGGCATGGCTCAAGTGGTTAAGTGCTTGCTAGGTAAGAAAATGGAGAAACCGCAAGGCCCTGAGTATAAACCCCAGTACTGGCAAACAAATACAATTAAACAGATGCATATGTCTAAAACTAAAATGATGAATGTTTTTAAAAATAAAATAAAGCTGACAGATGACAGCAAATGAAAATCATACCATTGAAGTAGTTAGAAGGTAGGCTAGACTTAGGGCTCAAACCTATAATCCCTGCACTTCAGAAGGGAGAGGCAGATGGATTGATGTTTTAGGGCAGCCTAGGGAAAAGTGATTTCCAACACAAAAAAAAACACAACATGTAGTAGCTTCCATCTGTAATCTTAGTTACTGAAGCGATGGAGAGAGGATGATTACAATCCAAAGTCAGCTTGGGCAAATCTCATGACCAAATCTGAAAAACAGTCACAAGAGTGTGGCTCAAGTAGTACAGGAATTGCTTAGCAAGTCAGATATCCTGACTCAAACCCCAATACTATAAAAAAGAAAATAAAGAAAGAGAGAGAGAGAGAGAGAGAAAGAAAGAAAGAAATAAAAAGAAAAAAAGAAAAAAAGAAAGAAGAAAGAAAGCAAAACTGGGCAGGATTTATTTAGTATAAATCCATGTCTACTTTAGCAAATTAACATTGCATTAAAATTCCTTTATCTCAACATACTCTCAACTAATGTCTTCTAAACAATGTCCTCTGCTTTGATGACATGGTTCTTTCAGGAAACTGATACTAGAGTTGGCTTTACTCTTATTTTTATCTTCTTGATAGTCCTAGCCACTATTCTTAATTCTTAAATTTATATAGTCTTCCTTTTCACTAAGGGCGTAACCTTGTATGTACACAAAATCTCTTTGTCAAATAAGAGAACATGTAATCAAAAGCAACTTTACATAACTAGTATTACAATTCTATCTATATATAATTATTACAATTATATCTCTTTCTCACTTAACTAGTTTTTGCTAAAATACCTCTATTAGTGCAATTTTTAATGGTATGCAAAATTATAACTTGAAAACAAAATTCTGTCTGTAAACTTTAAGCGTCTCTAACTTCCTCTTTACCAAAGTTATCTCTCCTCTTTGAGTAAGAGTGTGTTTGTTAACTTTACATCCTGGTAATGAAATTACTGAGGTAAGCAACTTATAATGAGAAGAAAAGCTTATTTGCACTCACTGTTTTGGAGATTTCTATCCATAAGCTGTTGGCCCTGATACTTTGGGCCTATGTGGATCCATTACATCATGGGAGGGGAGTCTGGTGGAGCAAACCTTCTCACCTTTGGCCAGGAAGCAAAAAAAAAAAAAAAAAAAAGAAGAAGAGTTCTACAATTGTCTTTCAAAGTATAACCTCCATGACTCAGGGACCTTAGTCAAGGCCTCCAACTCTGCAGGGTTGTAGCACCTCCAAATAGTGTCAGTTGGGTGCCAAAGTCTTAACACAATAGGCTCTGGGTGGATATTCAGATCCACACTATAGCAAATAATGTACCAGTTTTGTAGTGAGATTTTGTCTCTGTTAGACATATGCATTCATAATCAGGTGAAATTCAACATGGTTTGGAAGTATAAGCTAGCCTACCCTTTTACAGGTGCATACTTCTTAGATTTCATATAAATGAAGCTCTGTCTGCCTTCTGTCTATCTCTTCTCTAAGACAGCTGATACTAACTCAAAGAGGAAGTATAAGCATTGTCAATATTCAGACTCCCAATCCTGACAGTCTTCTCTTTCCCCATGCCTGGGACAGCCAGTGATAAGGGGAGAAGTAATTACCCGGATGTCCAGTCCAGTGGATGGCCACCCTCACCACTTCCAATGCGATGTTTAGAAAATATTTGTGAAATACCGGCATACAACTGAATAATGTGTATAAACATACAATGCTTGTGTCTAGCACTGAGGTGAATGAAATACAATAAGTGTTTCATAGATGTAGTTTAAAGCAACTCAGTAAAACAAATATACTTATAGATCATTAAATGTGTAATATGATTTGATGAATAGTGGTTCAATTTAAGATCCAAATGAGAGAATATGTTCAGTAAATATGAGAGAATCATGCATGTTTATTTAGACCCTAATCTTATATTTCGAATGATTATTTTTATCATCATCTATCATCATCATTATTTTCTAATAGAAGGATTAGAAGTTGGAATAAATAATGTGTGTGTAGAGGGCAGTATAAAGTGAAGAAATGCTACTTTTCTTCTATCTAGTGAGTATTGTGATAGATATTTCTTCTAGGTGTTTTGGATGCGCTAATGAACATGAAACAAACATCTCTACCTTAATAGGGCATCTATTCTAGAATTCATGATTGGGGGGTAAAGAGAAAGATTAAAAGAATAATTACAGGGGCTGGAAAGTGGGCTCAGTGGTAGAGTGCTTGCCTTGCATGCATGAGGCCCTGGTTTAGATTCCCCAGAACCACATAAGCAGAAAAGGCTGGAAGTGGCACTGTTGCTCAAGTAGTAGAGTGCTAGCCATGAATGAAAGAGCTCAGGGACAGTGCCCAGGCCCTGAGTTGAAGCCCTACAACTGATAAAACAAACAAACAAAAACCCAAAAGTAAAACAAATGAAGGAAAAGACAAATAAACAAATGACAAAGTTTAAGATTATAAATGTCATAATAAAAGAAGTCAGGACACAGAGTATTAAAGTTTGGGGAGTAGGACTGTTGAAATTTTAAGTGTAGTGGCCTGACTCATTGAGAAAATTACATTAAGAGTCAATATCTGAAAGACATGTGAAGAGCTCAAAGGCATTTTAACAAAGTTTAACTGTCCTTCTCTGGCTTTGATTTCTAGTTTAGTAGGGAGGGAAAGAGTAAATATGATCAGAGGTAACAGAATAATGGAAATAGTAAATATGATCAGAGGTAATAGAATAAAGCTTTTCATTATATACTATAAGGAAAAGATTAAATATTTTCTCTACATTTCTAAGGCATATGAGAAAAGTATACTATAGATTAAAAAGTAGGTTTTAATATCTTGTCTCTTACTAATCATTGGATTTTGACTCTTAAGTTTTTAAAATTTGTATGCTTCAATTTACTCATATCTAAAAGTTAATAACACTTAAATTGCATTAATGGAAATCACATATCTTAAATATATATCAAAAACGAAATATATACTCAAAAACGAAAGATGAATAGCCTTTTATTTACTATTTTAATTCTGATTTTAAAAAAATTGTAAAATTTTTCAAGGCCTACCAATAGGGCAGTCTCTTTCCAAAGAGAAATTTCCAGGTGCATAGACACTTTTCAGTGTACACTGTCTTTCTATAAGGTCCGGGGGACGGGGAGTGATTTTGAATATTTTGGCTATACTCATTACACTGTGTATTTTCAGTTTCCTAATCTGAGTATCCAAGTAGTGTCTTTAAGTAGAATTTCATGGAAATATTGTAATGTCTACATTGGAGAACATATTGTAGTGTTCAGCATTCACTTAGTTCTGTATAGAGAGATGCAAGTTTTCTACATACAAGTGAAGATTTCCAGGTCAAAGTGATTTTAGAAGAACACTTCTAGTAGGCTATTAGAAAATGAGTCTGTGTATTTCAACATAAATCTTCATATTGGTATTTCCTTTCCTAGAAGATTGACACTGATACCTCTTCCATCAACTCAGGTTGGAATGTGTATGGTCAGCATAGTGTTATGGACAAACAGGAACCTCTTGAGAATAAACAAGGTGTGTCTTAACAAGGATGCTGGGTCAACAGGTGGAAACTATAACCATAGACTAGAAGAGACTGAGGATATACTGTCGCTGTACCTAATGAACCTATGGTGACCAGTTCATAAAGGACCTAGCCAGTAGCTTAAATGCAATTCTTTTTAAAAGTATGCGCTAATTTTACCTCAGGGATAATTGGAGGAGACCAAATTACATTAGTTGGAGGTAAGCCAGTATTGCTGTTCATATTCTTGTTTTGTGTTTTCATTTTAATAAGCATTATGTTGTTTCTCATGAAACACATTGATAAAAAATTGATTAAGATTTATTTCAATTCAGACTTCTCCATATAGTATCTTTCCTTTAGTTTACATTTCCAAGTAATTTTGCACTGTTTCCTCTTTCCTTTCCTTTCCTTTCCTTCCTTCTTTCCTTCCTACCTTCCTTCCTTCATTTCTCTCTTTCTCTCTTTCTTTCTCTGGCTCTCTCTCGCTCTCTTTCTTTTTAAATACATCTCAGTAAACAAGGCTTTATTTGCCTTGGCAAGCTGTAGGTATCTTATTCGTGAAGTGTACAGGCTGGTTTGTTTTCTAATAGACTGGTAGCTACTGTTTTCAAGCAGCTGTCATCAGTGTGTTGCTTTTATTGTGAATATGTAAGGTGACATTTCCAAACTTTCTGCCACAGTTTCACCAATAATTAGGGTGAAAGAACAATGAATTTTGGTAGGGAGTTGAGAAGAAATGGGAACATAATTTGATAGACTTGGTTTCCTTTTCTTATTCTTTTCCTAACACAGTACTGGGCTGATCCTGGTTGCTAAATTTCTCTCACTGTATGGAAAGCCACTAAGAAAAAAATCAGGTAGGAAAAAAAAATGAGTAGAAAAAGCAGATGTTAAAAAAAATCAAATAAAACCATTGTCTGTGACTTTTTGGTATGAACAAATACTTTGCTCTCTCCTATTTAGCTTGGAATAATGCTGTTGGTTATCTGATTCTGAACATAAAAGTGTATGCTATATTTTGCTGCTCTCAGATGAGTATTATTTCTAGTAGTACATTAGAGTCATGATTTTTGAAATAGGTAAAATAAAAGGAATTTTAATAGGGGGTCACAAAGCTCCCATGTCATTGACTTGCTAAGGTTGAGAATACCTTTGATAAAGCGGGAGAATGGGTCAAATGTGTGCTGGAGTGGGAAGAGTAAGGAAACAGATGCATTAAAAACTGTGGGGCATTAAATGCTGAATTCTTCACATCTGACTTCATTCTTGGGACTACTTTCTTTTATAGAGATAGCGATTCCAGAAATGACGTCCCATAATAGTAGTTTGGAGGAGCTCCTGGGCACAATAGCTATAGACAGTGGGGATTAGGTAGATATTTGGGGTCTTAGAGGCTGGTTTACTTCATGAGCTTGTTATATGAGAGCTTCGGCATCATTCATTTTGCCTCTAATCATGTTTTCCCATTTCTGGTGTGTGCTCTGCTCATAATCCGGTTTTTATATCACAATACTTGCTGTATCAGCACCCATTCTCATTCCAGTGTTCAGTTTTAAACAGCCTCATTATGAAAAATACCGTCTTTAAAAACATGGCACAGATTTGTATTACTTCAGTATAAGAGAAAGAGATTATTGAGAAATTCATTGACTGGTGAACTAACTTTGTCCTAAGGGGTAGGTCATGCTTTTAACTGTTTTTGTTTTTTCTATTTCATTAAGACTTCTTAGAGAAGGTAAATGGTAGATTACCTTTTAGAAAAAAAGGAGTTCCCAATTTACTTCTTTATGACTACCAATGTGTTCATAACTTATGTAAAGTTAAACATTTTCTCTGCATCTCAGAATAGCGTAAAACGAAGAACAAAAAATGATGTAGAACATTTAGCTCTAACAACTGAAGTCTTCATGGTTTTCAGGAATCACATGCTTACCTGGAAACAAGTTTTTCTTAGTATGGGAATTGTGTGAGTGTGTGTGTGTGTGTGTGTGTGTGTGTATTTTCTTGGTGTGTATGTGTTTTCTTGACAACTACAGATTATAATTTACCATATCAAATACATGCATTTAAAAAACATTTTCTGGTTTTTAGCTTCACAAAGGTAGTCTAAGCAAAACTGTATGATGTTTTCAAAAGTCTTCAGATAGAGACTCCCAATACTTTTAAGTTACGAAAAGTTAAATTACTAAACAGTCTTACAAAACTCAAAGGCTTGCAGATTTATTATAAAGCCACCATTCTCTGTTGTCAAACCACAGGACTGATGAAGGCTCTGGCTTATGATCTTCAAATAAATTCAGATAGAATTAAATTTAAGCACTATCACTCTCATGTCAAATTTGGATATTGTAAAAAAAAATCATCCTATTCCATATGTGTAGGTCTGAGTTTTAGTCTATCAACATTATTTTCCAGTATTCCACTTAAACTTCAAGTGTTACATTTATGACACTTTAAACTTCGATTTGTATTTATTTTCTTCTTACAAATAGAAGATCAACTTCAGGTCTTTATTTTGTAAACACAGGGAAACAAAGTAAAAGCTTTGAAAGTGTGAGAATATCATGTGTGTCTCTGAATAATCCAGCTCTGGGTCTGAGTGAAAGAAACCCTGTCCAGTAGACCATAGAACGATCATTTAGCAAACTCAGAGGCTTAGCAGAGCTTCCCCAGCCATTCTGGACCAAGTGCACAGATGGATCTAATGCTATAAGATTTATCTACATCATGGTCAGGTCTTCCATACTTTTTTTTTCTTTTTGCATAGTTTTCAAGACACACTTTTCATATAGAATTAAGAAGAATCGAAGTAGGGGCAACTTCTATTAACATCTTTCTTAAACCATATGGACTTCATTTTCATAAGGAAAAAAAAGAAGGGGGAGTCAGATTGCTTCCTTTAATTGTATTTTCTCAAGGAAAAAAATCTGAAAATTCATTTCTTCCCTTTCTAAGTCAGTAGGAGAGGTTTATATATTAAACCAAAGGCCTCCAGTGGTTAGTTTGCCCACTGAACTTAATAAAATACAATTAAAATGAGAATAAACAGAAAGAACAACTGTTTCAACTGGCCTTGACAAGCTGGATACCATATTTTAAAAATTTTCATATTGCTAATAGCTGCAGATCCCTTCGTTTGAGATGTATCAATGATCAAGATTGACCATTCAAAAAAGCTTCTCTTCTATTATAATGAGAAAAAACTTATCCTATAAAACTCTTTTTATGGTCAACTTGATTTTTAAGTATCATTAGCTGTTTTGTTTAAAAATGGACACATTTTTTACTGGTCTGCAGCAGCTTTATAACAGGAATATAGAGAGCAAGTTATTTTCCAAAACATATTATTAAAACATTTTAATTTATCTCACCCCCCCCCATTTCTCACATTTAAAAACAGGATTTAAATAACATGCTCATCTTTTATGTTTGCTTAAGCCCCAGGCATTTTAGCTCATGCTTACTTTTGACAGTATCTCACATGTTGAGGTCAAATTATTTTGCTCTTAGAGAGAACAATATTCCCATTTTAAAAGTGAATTGTTGCCTTCTTGTGTATATTCAACAATATTCAAACGAAGGGGAATAAATAGTCACTTCTTTTGTGAATAAGAGATCCACTTCATTTATTTGTATTTAGTTGCCTTCTCTTTGTCAGGATTTAGACTAATGAGAAAAATCTTAGAAAGATCCTTTACTGTCTAAACACCAAGCACGCAAATGCTTCTCAATAGAAATAACACAAGAAATGCATTCAAAGACAATACATAGCCTGAGAAATTCTTGTGTGCTGACAGCTCTCCAGCCGTGTTGTCACAGCAGGAAGACATCAGTTGAAGAAACAGATAGTGACCTCAAAAAAAGTCTGGTCAGCGGTGTGGACAGGGTTTCACAAGATTATAAATCACCCCAGGGTCGCTCTGTTCCCACCATAAAGAGAGCATGGTCATTTTATTGTAATCTAATAAGAGATGGGAGCAAAGGACAACTCCAGTGTGTGTTTGCAAAAGAAAATTCTTGATTACAGTTTCAAAACTATACAGTTTCCCTGCTATTGAAGTGCAGATTATAGGGTTAAGGGCATGTTAGGATTGGATTACCTTTTATAGCTTGAATGTTATCCCCTGTTTCTTGAATCAGAAAGGACTTAAATTAAACTGAACATTTGGGAGTAATCCCAGTATGTAGCATGGTGGTAGAAAATTAATCATGATTTGGTGGTAGATTATTAAGCTGCTCATTTGAAAGGGGGTCTTTTACAGAATCAGAAAATTAACTTGGTGGTTGGGTATACATTAACATGGGGGAGACAGGCTCCATGTAATATATTGCACTGGACTTGGTTTTAGGGGAGGAATGATTTAATGAACAAAAACATACATTTATATAAAATGCATGGAAGAGTTAAAAACATCAGGTCTGGATTGGGTTACCACCAGGGATTTTCAGTTTCTTGTGTCTTAATATTTGTTACAGTGACTGCCTGAAATAGCATGTTGTTATTGTAGTAATCTTTAACTAAATCTCGGCAGTTCCTAAATAGTTGAAAAGACCTATTTTGACATCAGCAAAGCTAAGAAGTGTAGTTTAAAAGGATTCAGCAACCAGAAATTTCCTCAGGATTACTAAGATTTTTATAGTCATAATTTTGAAGGAAAGCCTCTGATTTGATGACATTCCAAGCAGACCTGTGTCTCTTCGTCTACTCTTAGCGGAACTTCATATGGAAAGAGGAGGCTTTATCATTCATATTTAAGCTTCTTCAACACTATTTAATCTATGTACATTTCTGGGACCATAAACATCATCCTACCATTTAAAATGGATTTTATTTTGTAACTTATCACCTTGGCTTTGTCAGTTTGTTCCTCTGGAACCGTTCTGACATCTAGAGATAAGTCCTATCAGTCTTGAGCTATTGACTGAATTTTGATTGTGAGGAAGCCATCACTGAGAGATGAGAGAGACAGAGTGGAAGTGTTATTGCGAAGGATATATTTTATGTTGCAGTTTCAAAACTCAAAGGTAAATAAGATGGGATTTGAGTCTTTTCATTTAGTGTTAGACATCAGTTGGACTTTGCAAGCTGTTTTCCTGGTCTGTCTTCTTTTCTCTCTAGAAGTCACAGACCAGATCTGAAGTTTCACTCGTGTTTACTTTCTTGAAAAGATGAATGTGAAAGGCAATTCTCACTCTGGAAGGATTTTAGACTGGTCTGTTAAACTTAGTGGGTCTTTGATTCATCTCAGTTTGTTTTCCACTTGTCAATTTCTCTTTGTTTCTTTCTCATTTATACATGCTTAAGTAGGTGAGTAGGAAGATTTCACTGGGTCTCTTTGTCTTCTGCTTTCTCCCAGGCTGATAAAAGTGCTACTTTCTGAACTAGAAACTGGAAATGATCAATATCCAGGCAAGTTTCATTCTTGCTTTGAATATAGGAAAACACAAAAACTGTTTTTGTGTGTGTGATTTTCGTAGCCTGCATTGTCTGAAAGGACACAAGCTCTCAATGCTATTGCAAAGAAAAAGAGAAAGTGATAAAGACAAGACTGTCCAAATCTTTTTACTAATTCATGCTAACTTTGCTTTGTCTCTCATTGGTTGCTGAAAGAATTCTCTCATAGGAAAAGTTTTATATATATATATATATTATATATATATATATAATACAATATATGTAATATATATTTGATTTTAACACGAGCAGTTCTGAAAATGTAAATGTTTAATTCTTTTTATCCACTGTAGGAATAAAGTGTAAATGAACATATCTATTTAAAATAGCTGGTGATTTTAGGAAAGCAAACTGTTCTAATTTCTTTTAAGTAGAAGATACCTCATCCATCATTTATCACAGCACTGGTTCGGTATTTATATACTATCCTGAAGAGTACATATTAATTCACAGCAGCCCACACCTAACACAGAAATTTCTCATATGGCTAAGACTTGCGTATGGTCATCTGTTTTACATATGCACTGTTTTTTCTCCATAATCTTTATTACTGAATGGTCTCAAATAGAAAGTACATAAGTGCAAATGCCAACATGTATTTTTGTTAATGGCACTGAATAGCCTGGTTAAGGAAGAAAAACAAATGTACTTACTTTGATTTATCACTTCTGACATTAGCTTGTACCATATTGCTCTCCCGGTAACAAAATGGTTGCACCTGAGGACAGTGATATAAACACTACTTTGATTATTTGAAACAAACCATTAGGCTTTGATGAAAGAACTATTTCCATGGTGGATCCTGTACAGGGAGCGAGTGCCTGGAGATAATGGATGAGCAGTCGACAATTACTTGCTTAGAATTTAAAGAAGGAAATAAGATATATAAAGTGAATTGAATTTCACATGCCATTTACAAGTTGAATTTTTACTGCAAGACATACTTATCTGCAATAATATTCTTATCATTTGTTAGCAATTTATTCAAATTAGAAACAAAATTCGGTCAATTGTTTTTTTAAAATTAAGTCTTCAATTATTCTGTTGCATCTTTATGAAGTAATTTCCTAGTAGGATTTCATTTATTTACATCTGAGTACTGAAAGATGTTATCTTTTACATAAATGTTTATGTTATACATATTATACATAATACCAAGCCTAATTATGAATTGAATATCTATTTGCCCTTACATGATTTATAGAGATTGTACTTAATCTAAACCTAGTAAAGCATGCTTTCAACTACCAACATTTATTTAAAATATTTTGTTTATAAAAGCTGTTAGGTAAACTAAAATATTAAAGATCTTGAAGAAGGTAATTCTTTTAACTTTCTTAGTTAAAATACATCAGTGTAGAAAAGTGTCAAGTTAGACATATTTATCCAGATTTCCTGGACTTCCAGGAACAGAATATAAGTAAATTTAGGTGGGAAGGAAGTATGATTGATAAGAGTGGAACAAGATTGGAAACAGGGCCTGCTATGGGCCGAGGATGAGCAAGAACAGAGATGAGTTAGGGCACAGCAAGAAAGTGGAGAACCCAGGGAAAAACTAGACAGCGCAGTTTCCTCAGCCATGGGCTGTGGTTAGAGGTAATTTTCAAGCCAAAAGGAGGGGAAGGTCACACTACAGGATGAAAAGGAGCATGGTGTTTCTCCTGATATTTTCATGAGCCAACTCTTAAAATTTCATAACCTGTCTCTGAGAAGGGAAGACCATTTTCAGCCATCTGTCTTATGACAATAATTTTCTTTGTAGGTAGAACATTATGCCTGTATTAATGTTTTATTGTAGAACATAGGTTTTGTGCTACAAACTGTAGTTTACAAAAAAAAAATTCTGAAAGGTAAAAATGGTGTCAACCAATTTTATCCTCTACCAGTCCACATTCCATTTGGATGTAGATGGCACAGGTATTAGTTTACAGCTGAGGAAACATTACTTTCATAGCAGTAAAAGAGCAATTTCAAGGTCAATGACAGCAAAGTTGCAGGGAGAGACCTTGATCTTATCACTCAGCCCAGTGCCTTTCTGTTACTCCGCGATGCAGCTCAACACTTTTGAAAGGTCGGGTTTCCCAATCCTCCAGGGTTCATCTTTTCTCAGAACTTAGCACAACACTTTGAGCAAGATGCACCATAATGTCCTTAGATGATTTTATTTTCAGTGTTACATATTACATATGTTTTGCTCCCAGAAGAGAGGAAGGATGGCTTTGGTAGTAGGTAGGTACCTACCTAGATTGTAAAACCTCCACATAGTTAATCAAATATTCTCAGAAGGATTATGAATTTACACATAATGCAATGGCTTTAGGAAATGAATGCCACCATTCTTGGTTAGTAACCCATTTCACCATGCCATTGCTCTAAAATTCAGTTAGTACTTTTCACAAAAACATAGAAGAGATATACTGAACTTGATGAGGGAGTTGCTATTTAATCTGTGCCTTAAAGTTAAGAACATTAGAAATCTGAGTCCGCTATGTATATTTAATTCCCTCCCACCCCCTAATTTGTTTATTCTTTTCTCACTACTTCAACTGGTACACACAATCTAGAGTTCTGTTATCAGTGACATACATTAAATTACAGTGCCCATGTTTAAAGGGCACTTTCACACTGAAGGTGAATCCAGTGTTTTTAGAAACTTAATAAGGAGCATTCTCACAATAACCTCATTCTTTTGTAGTACACCATAGTCAGTCTTTTGATGTGGTCCTCACTCTTCCACTCTCAACTTCATTCTTTGGGTCTGAGTCTACTTCTGCTATTATGGAATCATTTCCTGGTTGAATGAATGTTTTCTCAAGTACTCAACCCAATTAATTTGCATGTTGATTTTCTGTGTAACCAGCTTGGCATCAAAGGCTATACACTCCAAATTAATGAAGCCCATGTTGTAATGATTCACTTTCAGCTCCTATAGCCAATATGTTATATAACAAGAGATGATCTCGTTTAGGGGTTATGTATCAGTAAGCTGCAGATCCAATCTTACTCCATCCCCCAAAACAGTAATTACAGCATAACTTCTCTAGATATTGGTAAGTTGGAAGTAGTGAGTCCTGTTTAAATGCCATTTCAGGGGGTGGAGATGTTGGAGTCAAACCTTTTTCTTATCTATTCCATTTCTTTATTTGCAAACACAAATCCCTTAAAATTTACATTTTAAAAAACGAACTGAAGCTATGGATGCCAGTCATCCTAACACTCAGGAATCTGGATTAGGAGGATCATACATTTCATGGTCATCTAAGACACACAGGAAAAGCTTGTCTCTACCACCACCACCACCACCAAAACTGAAGGTATGGATGTCAGTCATCCTAGCACTCAGGAATCTGGGTTAGGAGGATCATATGTATCATGGTCATCTAAGACACACAGGAAAAGCTTGTCTCTACCACCACCACCACCATCATCATCACCTTTACCCACACCCTACCACCTAAGCCTACTATATTAAGACACATGATCAAGATGATAATAATAACCCCAGTGCCTTGGAAGTCTTTAATCACTGTTCTAGTAGCACCAGATGGTTTCTGGGAATCTCTAACAGCTTTAATGGTGAAAGAGCCAGAAGACCTCAATGCTTCTTATTCCAGCTACAGCTAGTGAGAATTCCAGGAGTCAGCCTCAGATGAACAGTGAACACGCATTCTGTAATAGCTCCTTCTTTGTCAGGTACTCGGGTACTGAAGGAAAGATGGCAAATAAAGGAGCAGTTTCAACTCTCGGAACTTGTTATGAAATATATCCATGTTGTAAACATGAAAGTGGAATAAAATACATTAACTGCACTTTTATATGTATGGGAATGCACTATATAGCAAGCACAATCACATATATCAGACCTTATTTTATTTTATTTGTATTTTCATATACCCACAATTACACTGCCATGACAGAAATAGAAGACCCCCCCGTGGATGGCATGAACTAGTTTGGGAAGTGGAGAAAAAGTAGACTCCATATTGTGTGAGCCACTGGCACCTGGCTAAAATAAAACTTTTAACCTACAAATACCAGTTTATTTTTTTGGCGTTTGAGGTGTTAATCAGAAACAAGGTGAATATATACATCAACTTCCAAACCCATGTTTGAGTGTTTGTAGCAGTGTAAGTCATATAGCAATTTGTTATTCAACATGATAGTCAAAATTCCAAGCATGGTTATAATCCAAGTGCTTGCTTATGAACCGAAAAATAATAGGCAATGAAGTATTAATACATACTCATGACATAGTTGAGTTTGGTAACATTTTGCTAAAGTTAATAAGCCATCCATTAAAAAATCCTAGTTATAATTCAGTTTAAAGAAACTGACTTTAGATTAGAAAGTACCTTAAAACTGATCAGTGACCGGGCGCTGGTGGCTCACGCCTGTAATCCTAGCTACTCAGGAGGCTGAGATCTGAGGATTGCCGTTCAAAGCCAGCCCGGGCAGGAGAGACCGTGAGACTCCTATCTCCAATAAACCACCAGAAAACTGGAAGTGGCGCTGTAGCTCAAGTGGTAGAGCGCCTTGAGCTGAAGAGCTGAGGGACAGCGCCCAGGCCCAGAGTTCAAGCCCCACGACCGACCAAACAAAACAAAACAACAACAACAAAAAACTGATCAGTGGCTATATAGGGCTGGGGATTATAAAGTGAGTGTTCGGGTGTGGGGGGATTCTAAAATTAGATTGTGGTCATGTTGCACAAATCTGTGAATGCAGTAATGCTGTAGACTTGCAACCTTTAAATAAGTGAATTTGTAATACATGATTTTTACCCCAATACACTTGTAAATATGGAGTATATTCAATATGTTGCATAAGGAAGTAAGCTAAAGAATGCAAAATGATCACTCCTACAGTGATTTATTCTTTATAATATTTTAAAATTAAATATGGGTAATACAGTAATAGATATAAGGCACATACTAAATATGAAACATATGATTAACAAGCCATTTAAGGGCAGTCTTCTCATTATTCCATTTAAACTATTTTTAACCTTTAGTTCAGCAATTTCAGGAGGAGTAAAAATTAATAAATTAATAGCTCTCCTACCTCCCAAACCAATCAGTGATGATTTTCTCCATCTTTCCTCCTGTGAGAATCTTCTTAATTTAAGACTCAATTATTTGGGACATTCTTTGAATTTAAGTATATGTTTTCCTTCAATTACCAAAATTAATTTTAAGCAACCATCTTAAAATCCCTATGTTTATGAAGTATGCAAATATTGATATCCGGAACCTTAAATTGCTCCAGGAAATTCATGTGTTTGGACAGACCTTTTGCTTTATTTACTTTTTGGAAAGGAAAGAACAAATGCATTTTAAGAGCAAATTCCCCACATTGTGTAAACTACTCCCTGGGAGTAAGAAAGCAGTTATATTAACTCTTTTGATGAAGTAGTAATTGAAATAATGCCCTAGTGACAGGAAGAATTGTCTTCCAAAGCGAATTCAAGAAACATAAAGGAGAATCATGATTTTGGATGAGGGGAAACTGTAGTTAAAGTGCTAGGGGAAAAAAAAAATCTAGTCTGGCATGGCCTTAAATTAGCCAATGCATTCTTTCCCTCCTTCTAGTCCTGCTCCCTCACTCACTTATCTGTTTATTTCTCTTTAGTTCTCAGCATATTCACTGAATCCCTACCACATGCTGAGAATAGAGTACTCTTATTCTCGCAATAACCTGTTACATATTATTTATGTAACATCCATCATTATTTGAACATTTATTTCCCTCTTTTTCTTCCCCTATTTCAATGCATTAGCTTGTTTAAGGAGAAATGGGTTGTTTTATTTCATTCCTTCAGTTTCTGAATGGTCATTTGATCTTGAATATGGCTTCCTGACACCCACCGATTTATACTTTTATCCTTTTTGAGTACTAGATTTGAACTCAAGGACTCATGCTGCTAGGCAGGAGTTCTACTTCAGCTATGCCCAAAGTCCTTTTACTTTTCTCTTTTTCTTCTCTCCTTCTCTCCCTCACTTCTTTTCTTCCTTCCCTTTCTTTGTTCTTCCTCTTCCTCCCTCCTTCTTTCTGTTCTTCTTTCCTTCCAGCCTTCCTTCCCTCCCTCCCTCTCTCCCTCTCTTCTATTCTTTACTTTTTTCTTTTTCTTTTATTTTAATAGAGTCTTAATTTCATGCCCAGAGTGGTCTGGACTGCTATCCTATTACACTCCCCTTATAGCTGTGGTGAGATGCATTCACCACTATGCACAGCATTTCATTAGTAGAGATGAAGTCTTGGTAACTTTTACTAAGGCTGGACTTGAACTGCAATCTTCCTATCCTCTCACTGTCCCTGGATGACTAGCTCTATAGGTGTAACTACCATGTCCAATTCTAGGTGACTCATCTACTGCTAATAGTTATAATAATAGAATATGTTGATGATTATTGTGCAAATAAAGTATGAGGATCTAAGATGTGGAACTTAAATCTTGGCCTATTGTAGATTATTGTAGATAGTAAATGGTAACTCTATATGGAAGAACTCCTGTATGGTTAATATTGAATTGATGATAATAGTTCAACAAAAGAAAGTATGCGTTGAATTGATCTATGGAAACTTAATTTTTTTATTATTTTTAAACTTAGAGATATATTGTTGTTTTTCTTTCTTCCTTTTTTTGGGGGGGAGGGAGTCTGTCCCAGAGTTTAAACTCAGGGCCTGGGTACTGTCCCTAAGCATCTTTGTGTGCAAGGCTAGTATGCTCTACCACTTAAGCCACAGTGTCACTTCTGGCTTTTGAGTGATTCATTGGAGCTAAGCATCTTACTGGGACTTTTCTGTCCCAGTTGGCTTTGAACCATGATCCTCAGATCTCAGCCTCCTGGGTAGCTAAGTGCCTGGCTTGTGTTACTTCTTTAATATGGCATGTGATAACAAGTTCAAAGAATATTGAGCTACACCATATGTTTAATTTAATTCCTGATAACTAATTCTATTTTGAGTGAGAGAAATATGTCTCAATAATGATGTATCATTTCCTTTTGTTTACTGATTTAAAATACCTTCACATCATCATGGATAGTGACTGTCTTGTAACTGACTTCCTCCTCAAGCATTTTGCTTTTCTCAAACTTGCGATAACTTCGTTTGCTATTCTATTTTGAATAATGATGGAACAAGTAAGTTTTATCTACCATTGCTTTATTTTAGGCCTAGGTTTAATGCTACCTTTGGCTATCTGTGATATGATACATTAAATGGCTTTCTCAGCTTTTCCATATTTTAGATACAGGTTTAACATTCAAGTATTTCATTATAAGATGATTTTGATTGTAATAGCTGGAATAAAGGAAATGTATTTCTCAGTGCATCAGTGAAAAAGTTTAAATAAGTTAATCACTTGTCTTTATGAGGCCTTTCATTTCATAGCTCAATAGCTCTCTAAAGTTCCATTGTCATTTTTTAGTATCATTATGGGCACACATCTAGAAACAGGAGGTTTAGCTGCAAGATGAAATCCTTTTAATTTCCAGTTTGCACACATTGACCCTTTCCTTTGTCTTAATAAGTGGGATAACTCTGATTGATGGAGTTTTACAATAGAAACAAAAAAAAGAAATCACTTTGCTGTCTTATCTTTATAGCTTGTAAAAAAAAGGCATTTTAATGAAACTATTGCTTTTGTTTATTCTGCCTATATAAGGAATAAGAAAAAATACTGATTCTTGCTTTCTTGTCCATTTTTATGAACTCGGTTGTACTCAGATTGCAGAAAATTGAGTCAGAGCATTTGACCTAGTTCGTGATGGGACTGTATTATATTCTGAAATATAATACAATAAATTTATGTAATACAGCCTACCAGAGATTTTCTTTAGATTTTTTCCAACTCTTAAGTCTAAAAGATAAAGAATATGTAAATAACATTTTCTAATTTGTATTACTTTTTATATAATATATTCCATTCAAATTAGTTTTAGAAGTGTTTTGCCTTTTGTTTTGTACCCTTTAATAGTCTCTTTCTGTTGATATCAATATAAGGCCCAAATGGACCATTTGCCATGTATTTAAGCATGGAGACTGACACTATTGCATCTTAACCTTCTGCTTAAATTATGGTGTCTTAAGTGACAGGTTAATTTCAAATTCAGGTTTGATTTAGCATATGCCACCTTTCACATGTTTTACATAACTAAAATAGAGCTGTCTTTAAAATCCTTGTATTAGGAAAATGAATCCTAATCAAGGAAAGTTCTTCCATAAATGCCTTTCCATGTTCATTTGTAACTTTTTGGAAGTGTATGGTTTGTTACATATATATGCACATATACATAAATGTACATATTTATACATATATATATATAATAACAAGAATGATTAGAAACAATCCCAAGTACATGTAAAGAATGGTCTTATCCCTTGATTTAAAGAAATGCATTAGGGAAAGTTGAAGAAAATAAAGACATAGTTTTAGTTTTCCTTTTTTTGAAGTACTGTAGCTATTGATCCATATAAAGCCCTGCAAGATGTGACTTGAGTATTTTATTCATACCTCTCGTTACTGAAGTTATAGAAGGCATACTTTTCCAATTATGATATTAATCTTCTGAATCTTTTTGAAATTCTATGTTAGATTTTTTAAATAAAAAATTTAAAATAATACATGCTAAGAGAATCATTAAACACATTTAGGACTGGATTTCACTGAAAATTTTCACGTATGTATTGCTTCTCTGTGTATATGTATATGTATATGTATATGGTTTAAAGGAGAGAAAGAATCAAATGTTATTCTTTGTCTTATGGCTACCAAAAATGAATTGATATAATTCATGAAATTCATTGATACTAATTTTTCTAGTAAAGGGAATATCGGTATCCTAATGCTTTATGATAATTGTATATAGAGGCAAAAACAAAAAAATAGGAATAATGCCAGCTTACAAAAAAATAAAAGAAACAGCTCTGATGATTTAATTGCACCTAGAAAGAAAAAACAAAGAACACAGAGGCATTTCCACCTTAAGGGCACCTTCTAATTTAAGAAAACGAAGAATAAAATTACCAGACTATTCCACATTTAGACTGACCAATCTGAGAAGAGATTATAATAAGGTCATATACTCAACTCCACCCCATTTGTACATGAGGGAACTGAGGTACATGGAAAGACTTGAAAAACCCAAGGAAAAGGTGAAACATGTCCAATCTTGGGAGCACAGGAGTGAATAGAGTAACTCAGTTTTAAATTCTAGTAGAGAAAAATAAGAGCATTAAGTCAGTTCAGTGGAAGTAACTACCACATAACAGGAGCATTTTCTGTGTGTGTGTGGACAGATTGTTGAAGTAGGTGAACCTTCATGGAGGGGGGCATCACTTCTCACAGCTTGATTAGGAGTCTGTAGCAGACATCTTCTACTGTGTTCACTTATGAACTTTGGCAGAATCGGGACTGACTCTCCTGCTGAATCTTCCTGCACAATTTCATCCACATTGAAGTACAACTGGCTTATCTTATTGAACTGTAGTTTGGTCTAGCACTTCAGCTCATGCTTGTGGTTTTACATGTGAAACGTGGTCCCTGGTGTGATGAGGCCCTAAGAAGAGAAACATGAAAGTCTTCTCTCCTCATTTTGCCTGTCTTTTAGCGGCTCCATTGTGATATATCTTGCTCTGCACTCCTGTGCAGTTCTTAGAGGACAGTTAATAGTGATACTCTTTCTCCATAGAAATCATTCTGGGGATCTGGGAAGGTGGCTCAGTGGTAGAATGCTTGCCTTGCATGCATGAGGCCCTGGGTTTGACGACTCAGCACCACATAAGCAGAAAAAGCCAGAAGTGGCGCTGTGGCTCAAGTAGTAGAGAGCTAGCCTTGAGCTGAAGAGCTGAGGGACAGTGCCCAGGCCCAGAGTTCAAGCCCCACAACAAACAACAACAACAACAAAAGAAATCATCCTGGTAAAATGGACCACAAAAGAATATTTCTAGTGCCTTTCATACATCAGAATGCGGATTTATTTATACTTTCATTTATTTGTCAAGAGGAAAACCTTGAACACTATTGTGTATGAAACTTAAGTTAACTCTAAAACATTTCATGCTCTCTTATCATTTGAGATAGAATGCAAATGTCTTTCCATGGCCTACTCAGGACTTGAGCTGGACTCTATGTCACCTTTGGAGATTTGAACATGTATCTCATAAACAACTGTATCAACTCTGTTGAAGAAGGGTCGAGCTGCTGACTGCAGATACACTGAAGCATGCCTTTCCTTGTCTAGTACTAGTAGGTGTGCAGTACAAAGGCCTGGGTTTCCCAAAGACCCTATGCCATGTCGTCCTTACTTTTCAACATCTTTAGCTCCATGGCTCTTCCTAGTGTTTCTCTTTCTTTCACAGGAATTCTGCTCCCTTAAGCTTCCTGTGATTGACTTTAGTCTTACTCTGTAGGAATCAGTTAAATGAGACTGAGCTGTTTCTGGTCCATCTTAGCTACTGTCACGCACAGTTTCCCACTTCATTACATTTGATCACACCAGGTTATATTGTTGCTTTATTTGATTGTCCTTACCAATATCTGAAATATTTTATTCCCTTTCTTATTTTTTGTCTTCTCATTAATATGTAAATTATTTTGAATAGGGACTTTGTTTTTGTACTACTAGATAGTGAGTGTTGAGAATAGCACCTGGCACTTTGTAAGGAATTAATTAATGTTTCTTAAATGAATGATGAAATATTCTCCAGTTTATTCTTGTTCTGTCAGCAGTGGAGAATGGAATTTGTACATTGTCATTATATTTCTGCTTGTGGAAGGAGACATGGGCAGAGCAAAATGAATGGCTTCTAATACGTTCTTATATCCAACAGAGAAGTACCATTCATATGTGTGACCAAGGAAAAGCACTTTAGCTAGGGGCTATGAAGACCACAGAAAGCCAAGGCCAAGATCACATAAAATAAAAGGAAAGATGTGCCTGCAACACCTGCTAAGTTCTGTGTTGGATATTTTCCATGCACACCTCCAGCTCAACAGTCCATCTTTGCCAGTTGGCTCTGTCTGCTGAGAGCCATGCTTTCACAGACTGTCTTCTAGACTTCCCTTACCTATTGCCTTCTGGATTTGTTTCTTTGATGGAAAGTGCCAGCTGGACACCAGAAGAGAAATGGGAGGGAGTGAAGTCAGGGCATGTATTGTTTACCCTTCCTTCCTGTTGCTTTAATGAAGGGCTTCATGCCTACTAAAAGGAATATATGGTTCTTTTAGAAAGACCTGGTTCTATAGCTTAACTATGCTCTTGAAGTAATTGCTTCCCTTTCTTGTCCTTTTTTTTTCTTTAAATTTCCACACTAGTGGCCACACTGTCTCTATAAGTTTATTTTGGTTCTGTAACTTTTGAAACCATTTCTTATTTCATCTAGTTCCCCTCAGTTACTACACCCTGTGCTAGGCTGATGATACAGGAGCCTTCCTGGGAAATTTGCCAGTAAGGTATATTTGGTAGCTAGAATGCAAACCTCATGTGCTAATTTGAGATTGAAAGACACAAGAAGCTATCAGAGTTGAAACTAATCTTCTTAGAGGTATATTGGGTTATTGGGATACATAGCTATAATCATAGCCCAGGGCAGCTTGAAGCACATAGCAAAATTCTTTCTCCTTCCTTCCTTCCCTCCTTCCTTCCTTCCTTCCTTCCTTCCTTCCTTCCTTC
>NW_012267217.1:7538418-7595918 GCF_000151885.1 Dipodomys ordii
CTTCCTTCCTTCCTTCCTTCCTTCCTTCCTTCCTTCCTTCCTTCCTTCCTTCCTTCCTCCCTTTCTTCCCTTACTCTTTCTTGGGGTTATAGCCAGGACCTTGTGCTTGGTAGGTCCATCACTTGAGCCATACTTTCAGCCTTTTTTCTTTTTGTTATTTTTTCAAATCAGGTCCTGTGTTTGGCCTGGGCACATCCAGAACTTGATCTTCTTTCTTAATACTCCTATGTTGCTGACAAATGTACATCACCATGCCCTGCTTTTGATCTGTGGAATTAGTTGTATAACTATTTTTCTCTGGATGGCCTTAAATCATAATCCTTCTAAATTCATTCTTTTGAATGCTAATGTGAAGTATATGAGCCATTATGTTTGATTTTTTAAAAATATGCTAATTGGTAGGTTAGAAAAAAATACCTTTGGAAGTCTGTTGATGGCTAGTAGATGCTAGTTACATGTAAACTGAAGCAATCAGACATATAGTCTAACCTGTGGCAGTTAAGAGTAGAGGGAGGATGATCTAGAAGACAGAAGAAGTGATAGCAGTTTAGATGGCACTCATAGCCCTGAAGATGATGATACGTAACAACTTGCAGCGATTTCTCAACCAAATAAAATCAAACGAAAATCAGTGATCAAGGGAAACCCAAACCCCTCCCTCGGACATTGCACAACCTAATCCTTAGTGCATTTCTCAGATTCACCTACAATCAGGCTGTACCCACAATCACCTCCTCCATGACCCTGTATTAACCCAGCTAATTACTTTGTGCCAGTCTTTTTTCATTATTCAATGTTCCATTTATCTCCTTGGAGTGGTTTTCACAGAACATAATGAAAACACCCTCTACTCCCAAGGGATTCTCTGTCAGGCCATTCCTTATTTGTATCAAGACAAATGTGTTTATCTTATATACTTTCCTTTTTTTTTTTTTAAACAGTACTGGGGTTTGAACTCAGGGCCTTGTGCTTGCTAGGCAAGTACTCTACCACATCACGTTGCCCTAAGCTTTTATTTCCTTTTTTTTTTTTCCTTTTTATCTCTACACGTTCTAGTTCCTTGGGGGCAGGGATCTGCTTACATGTTAAAATGGAAAAAAAAAAGGTGATTCATTTCAATTGTTGATTTTATATCCTCAGTGTATCCAAATTATGACAATTTCAACTATATAGTCAATATAAATAAAAATGGTAAATGAGAATTTTTAAAATTTGTTTTGCCAATCCTGGGCCTTGAACTCAGGGTCTGAGCACTGTCCCTGGGCTTCTTTTGCCCAAGGCTAGCACTCTACTACTTGAACCACAGTGCCATTTATGTGGTACTGAGGAATCGAACCCAGGGTTTCATGCATGCTAGGCAAACACTCTACCACTAAATCACATCCCCAGCTGGTAAATGAGAAATTTTACACTTGTCTTTTCATGGAAAATTTTCCATATCTGGTGTGTCATTTTGTACTTGTAACATGTGTCAGCCCAGCACTTCAAGAAGTCAGGTGCTCAGTACCTCTATGTGGCTGTTTTGTTGTTCAGATAAACTTTTCTCCATAGCATGCAAATAGAATCTACGGCACCTGGGCAAAAAGGTCTAAGAGAGCACTAGGTATTCTATAAGAATTACTGGCTGCCAGACTCAACATTGCATTTAGACATCTGTGTGCTCTGGGATTGCACATACAAACTTTCCATGTTACTTCTTCAGACAATGGTTAGTGTTACTTGGGAGTGAAAAGGTTAGACCAGTTAATCCTTAATGTCATTCCCAGTACTAATATTAGATCCTTCCTTTACACTCAACTCAATTTCCTTTATGTATTACAAATTTTGGCTTTCTCCAAGAAGTGCAATCTGGAAGCAATAGGGAAAAGAAGGCCAGATACCACTTAATAATTTCTTTAAAAAAATAGTTTCTTAAGAGATTTGTCACCTGTACCCAGGTGGTAAGTATTTTCACACAAGTAAATTCCACTAGAATTCCTGCTGTGATTTTATTCAGGTATTATTAGTGGTATGGCTACTTTATTTTTTATTTTTTGGGTCCAGTTGTGGGGCTTGAACTCTGGGCCTGGGCACTGTCCCTCAGCTCTTCAGCTCAAGGCGAGCGCTCTACCACTTGAGCTACAGCACCACTTCCGGCTTTTTTTCATTTTGCTTATGTGGTGCTGAGGAATCGAACCCAGGGCCTCAGGCATGCAAGGCAAGCGCTCTACCACTGAGCCACCTTCCCAGCCCTGGTATGGCTACTTTAAAAAAGTGTGTTTTTCTTTTTGAATCATTGCTTTATTCTCTGAATTATATCTATTTTGAACCAAGCTTAGTTTTGGTTTATCTGGATGTATTCTTCTGTGATGTTGACATAGCCTACTGTTCAAATTTATGCATGTTTAATCTTCAGTATTATATTTGAGGAATGAAAAGAAATAAATATAAAGAAAAAAAGGATAGCTGAAAAATCTTGCCAGTCACTGCTGCAAAAAAGCAGTTAGTACTTTTTATCACTCTATTATTTAATACCTTTTTTAAATAGTTTAAATTCTCACATGCCTAGTTGTGTTTCCTTTTATAAGTCAGTACAAATGCTATTACCCACTTGTTTAGCACTGTGCTGTTTCATAGACTGTACCATGTGTGAGAAAAGCATGCTTCTGCAGTTAAGAAACAGTATAATTGTAGACAATGGAAATGATCAGTAACATTGCACATTGAAGCCTGGCTTTCACAAGCTACGTTGTGTGATTTCCTTTTGTTTTTTTGTTTTGTTTTGTTTTTGGTTATTTTTTGAGCCACATGTATACTTCAAAAGCCACACCTAGAAAACAGTCTGTGGACGTTTTTACTTGGACAGTCTTGCTCCAAGGAATATTTGGACATTAGCATAAAGGTTGAACATGTTATACAAAGTGTAATTAAAGAAGCTTTGATCCCCAAATGTCAACTAGCTTGCTAAGTGTCATAACAAAGTGTCAAGCATCTGGTATACAGTTAATTTGTAGTCATTAACTCCATATTGTTGATGTGACAGTTTGTTAGCAAAGCAGGCTTGACAGTTGCATTTTGTTCTTGATTGACACCTACAGACCTCCCCACCCGTTTAGTTTATATTCCTGTTGAGGGTTCCTCAGGTTGCATTTTTACTGCTTAATTTCCCCCAACTTATTAAGTTGATATGCTGGTAAACTTAAAAAAATACATTCTATATTAGTACATAATTTCATATTCTTCCTCTAACATACTCTCTTGTTTTGTAATAATGTGGAAAGTAAAGAAATGCTTCCATCTTTCTTCAGAATCTAAAAATTTACTCTAGTCACATGACAAAAACGTGCATTATCTTGAAATACAATTGCTATAAATAATGTCTTTATAATAAGACAATTGTTATGGCAATTAATCTAGTCAGAAATAATTTCTTATACAGTTCTGTTCTGTATTTCTACTTTCCAAAGACTTAGACAAGAGATAACTGGATAGTTCATCATATTCACATTGATTTAATCCATAGGGTCTATTACATTCTAATTTCAGTCCTTTAATATTTTACCATTTTAGTTGTAACAAGTTATTTGTAATTTGTTTATGCCAGCTTTTAAACCAGTCTTTTTAAGAATCCTTATTAAAAATATTTGTGAACTATTTCATTTCTCACTCATATATTTGCTCATTATACCAGTTTAATTACATTCATATATGCAGTTTCTACTTTAGGAAATTATATGAAGGATCAAATACATTTAAATATGATTTATAGCTTATGAATTGATAGGAGTAATATATACTTATTTAATTCATAGGTTGGCCTGGTTGTGTCGATAAGCTTAAATAAAATGCATAATTTATAAACATAAACATTATAGCAACAGCCAGGAAGTATAATTCATTAAATCTGTATTTTCTTAAAGACTACCTATTTGGAGACAACAGGCTTTCTTGATAGACTCAATGAAATTCTTAAAGGAAAGTTTTTTAGATTTGTATTATGTTCGTCTAGTTTATATCCTGATAGTAAATAAGACTAGTCAATTCATTGATCAACAGCAGCATAAGTCCTTTATTACTTCCATTAATTGTATCCTTTGCCATTCAATGATTTCTACAAGCATACAACATCAAAATATATAGAAACCCTAGCTGAGGGTTGAAATCCAATCCTTCATTTTAACCCCAAAATTGGGGTCTCTCACTGGGTAGACATCTTAATCTACTTAGGTTTTAAATTTTATGATCTCTATGAAGTCATTAAAGTACAACATCTCTATGTTTTTTTACTTAAAAATAATAAATACAGCTATACTTAAATATTGAGATTAAGAAAGGGCATACATTATTTTCCCATCAGATCATTCTAGTCTATCTGCTGGATGATATGGGTAATAGTTAAATGAACTCATGTCTTAGGTCTGCCCTTAAACCTGTTTCAGACTATGGTTTTGTTCCTTTTATACTTGTACTTCTTTTGAGCAGGCAGAGGAGTGAATTCTCCTTCAGAATGAAGGAAGGCAGGCTCATTGATGGCGAGAGGGGCAGTACTGAGTGAACATGAAAGTGTGAGGTTCTGAAAACACAGTAGGCATTCAATATTATTCAATGTAATGAAGCCCACTTAATTTGTCAGAAAAATTCTACTTGTGTTTAGGAAACTAAGCACACCAGACAACACTGTAGAGGAAGCCACATTTAAACCTAATAGGAAGAAATATGCTGAGTGGTTTTTGCATGGGAGATTAATTTACCTTTTTAAAGTAAAGTTGTAAGTTTTCAATCTGTGTTGAAGTGAGCTTGGGAATCTGAGGGTACTGACTGTGCTATTTTTTTCTTCTTTAACACTTGAATTTGTTTGGAATTTTATTTGAAATCTCATAGCAGTTGAGGTGATATAGATCTCTGAATTTGATGATACTTGGAATAAGTCTGATGCTTCCTATTTTGTGGCCCACAAGTAGAAGTTAAAGGTAGCACAGTTTGACTGATGCACACACACACACACACACACACACACACAAACACACACACACACACACACACATAAAATGTACATTGATAGCGCTTACATAAGTGCTGCTGTCAATTGGAAATGATTAACTAAATTATATTAATTTATGATTATGGTGCCACATATTGTACCAATTTGTACCGACCTGTCCTTTGCTACTATTTCATTTAATTTTAGAATAATTAAAAATATTTTTAATTATCACTTGTTAAAATAAGAAAAATGCACTTCTTTTAAAAGTACAAGTTGCCAGGTGCTGGTAGCTTATGCCTGTAATTCTAACTGCTCAGGAGGCTGAGATATGAGGATTGAGGTCCAAAGCCAGCCCAGGCAGGAAAGCCTGAGACTCTTAGCTTCAACTAAGCACCAAAAAGCTAGGAGTAGAGCCAGTGGTAGATCTCTGGACAAAAAAGCTTAGGGACAATGCTTAGGCTCTGAGTTCTAGCCACAGGATAGGCACACACAGTCAAAAATCACAAGTGGGCTAAATTTACACAGCAGTGTAAAATTATAATTTTATATTTCTACAGGTTTTATGATAGACAACAGAGATGGAAGTGTGACATAGGAGAATGTATTATACAGATATATTTTGTAAGAAAGACAAGTAGAACAAGCCCTGAGACTGTTTAGTTTCTGTCCTTGAGAGTAGAAATGGTAATTTTAATTATTTGTACTTATTTATCTATCTATTTATTTATTACAGTTATTATTCTGTTACTTCTTAGGAAATAGGCTCTAGGAGTTCAAGTTTGTTTCCTTGAAATCTCACAAAAAATTGCTTCTATGGACAGAGTAGACTTGCACTTCAGTTGAACCCAAGGACCTTTTCCTTTGACTTCATCTGTTACTGATCATTTTCTTTCATGTATTTTAGAAAGCTAAGTTGGCTCTGAGAATATTTAATATGCTCAAAATGCACATTAATTTTTTTGGCAAGAGTCTTGCCTTTAAACTTCACTGTTTAGCAGTGCCAAAAGCAAGCTGGTAAAATTATAGATACAATTTTCCCATGGTAATATTTGTGTAACATTCTTTTTTACACAGTACCTATTTTCTTGATGTCTACTCCGTCTTCTTTCTATCTATCTATCTATCTATCTATCTATCTATCTATCTATCTATCTATCTATCTATAGATAGATATAATTTTTAGACTATAGAACCCATAATTTATAGACTCACATGTGTTTTTTTTGCCAAATAAACAATTCCATGGTATCTAAAAGACTTAGAAAATATATTCAGTGCTTTTCTTCTTTTGTTTTTTGCATGAAAAACAAATTAGTGGCAACTAGCTAATTACTGGCCACTTGTTATTACCATTTATGTACAGAAAATTAGAGCTATATGGCTAGTGTTAAAATTGCACGTGCATCTTGAGTTCAATCTGTGAAGGAAAAATAAAAGGAAAAATAAATTATGAAAGGTCACTGTGATCATTGGGAGTGAAAGCATAATTTCAACCATCTGTAAGCCAATTACTTCATAAATCTGCTTTTGAAAAATTTTAAATACCTGAGAGGGAAAAGGTATATGAGTGAAGAAGAGATGTTTATTTTTTGCCTTCAAATGCTTACGAGTGATTTGTAGTAAAAAAAAATCTTATAACTGCTTACTTAGTGACTTTCTAAGAATCGTCTTACAAATATTAACTTATTTGCTCCTCACATGTAGTTATTAATTACCCCCATTTCACCGTGGTTCAGTGGATTCTGCCAAAGGATGCTTTACTTGTGTTTATACTCGTTGCTCTCAGCAACAAAAGAGCAGTGGTGGCAGAATGAGAAGAATTATCCTGGCTTGATACACTTTTTCCAAGAATTTTTCTACAGTTTCTTAGTGTAAGGTAGTTACTCTCAAAGATGCCAAAGGCTTGAAAGATAAATAGTAAACTTAATGCTAAATTAGTAGTTTGTAGGAGGAAATGTTGCTGTTTGATATCTTTCTAGAAACTGTTATAGTAGAAACAGACTAGCCATAGCTAAAATGTAACATTTGGAATTTGTACCAATTTGTATTTCATAGGCATCTTTTGTCTTTATTCTATAATGCATAATAGACCTGTGAGATTTGTTTTTCTGTTCTAAGCTTGTTTGGTACAGTGTCAATTATACATTTTGTAAGTCTACATAGTAAGTTTTTAATTCTTTTGATGTTTCACCCTGAAGTAATTCTACTTAATCTTGTTAAAGAGCTAAGTACCTGTCTTGGGTAAAACATTTAATGTTTAAATATATAATTAAAGAACATTAAAGAAATCCATGATCTAAAATTTGTGGTATTATAGAGATGAAATCAATAAATTAGAAAGAAATGTCTTTGCTTGCCAAATGTAATCAGAAAACTTCAGAAAGGGATAGAACTTGTCTGGTGGTATGGGGCTGGTGTTTCTTCTATTTCCTTCAAACTAATGCTTATTAAACATTCACAAGATATTATTGGAGAGAGCATTCTGGTTCAGAAAAATAGTTCTTCATACCGATTTTTCTGTTGAACAGGGGCATTGGTAATCTATACTAATGAGTACAAGAGCCATAGCAGAGTACGGTATTTTGGGAATTAGCAACTAAGCAAAACACACAAATTAAAGAATCAGGGGCATCATAAAATGTACTGCATCATAAAACCTACTTGTTCATTTATTTTGACAAGTATAGTTTAATTTAAATTATTTATGGCACTGTGTACTCCACAAGTAACTGTAAAGTAGTTCATTTTGTTCAAAATAATGAAGATGAGACTCTATGAGCTTTTAGACATCATTGTGCTAAAGATTAGAGGAACCAATTTATCTTTTTCTATACCATTTCTACAGGCAAACCTGTAGTATATTCTCTTCCTGTTCAGAATGAAAAAATCCCTTGGGTCTACTCCATATTTTGGCAATGCTTTGGTTACTTGTACCTTAATTCATAGGTTCTTGGAGACCAAAGGTCTGTCACAAGGAATCCAAGTTAAAATAAACAAAATGCCCCACAAATCCAGTCATTTGGTGTACATCTTATTACACCATTACATTTCCTCATTCTTATAAAAATTTACACATTTGTAGTTGCATGTGTTAAAAAACTATTTCCTGGCTGGGTGCCGGTGGCTCACGCCTGTAATCCTAGCTACTCAGGAGGCTGAGATCTGAGGATCACAGTTCAAAGCCAGCCTGGACAGGAAAGTCTGTGAGACTCTTATCTCCAATTATCCACCAGAAAACCAAAGCAAAGCTGTGGGTCAAGTGGTAGAGTGCTCTCCTTGAGCTTTCAGCTCAAGGACAGCCCCCAGGCCTAGAGTTCAAGCCCCACAACCAAAAACAAAAAGCAAAAATCAACAAAAAAACCTCCTTTCTGGTAAAGTTGTGCTGCCGTAGAAAAGATTTTTCTTTGAGCATTAGATAACCCCACTTCAAATCAATCCAGAGTTGCTCATCATGCTATTGTTCCTTCGGAGGTGAACACATTAATTTTTTCTAAAGGATGACTTTTTGTGAATACCAAATAACATAACCAAAGTATCTGGGATGAGACTGTGGCTCAATGCTGGAGTGCTTATCTAACATTCTACAAACAAAAAACAAAGTATCTAGTACAATATTTGGTATCTGGGCTGGGAAGGTGGCTCAGTGGTAGAGCGCTTGCCTTGCATGCATGAGGCCCTGGGTTCGATTCCTCAGCACCACATAAGCAAAAAAAAAAAAGCCAGAAGTGGCGCTGTGGCTCAAGTGGTAGAGCGCTAGCCTTGAGCTGAAGAACTGAGGGACAGCGCCCAGGCCCAGAGTTCAGGCCCCACGACTGGACCAAAAAAAAAAAAAATTGGTATCTAATGGTCACACTAAATGGTGGCTGTTTAATCTCCACTGATTTGTATCGACAAAAAGGATTGTCAAATCGGTTATTTGTGTACTCTGTTGTATTGTTTTTCTTCCAGGGTGGCAATTCAGTACTCCACTATCTCTCTACCTCTTCCACTAACACATGCACACACAGGCATATACACAGCCATACACACACACACACACACACACACACACACACACGCACGTGCCTACACAGATGCACACTTAACTCACATATTCAGAAACACAGTTACACACAGACACATGGACATGTACAAACACCCATATCCCATAGACACAAGACACACATGCATGCTGTGTTTTCTACAATGGCTATTGAGTATTAAAAGTTGTTCCTCACCATTTTTTTTTCTTGTTGTTGTTGGTTGTGGGTCCTGAACTCTAGGCCTGGGCACTGTCCCTTAGCTCTTCAGCTCAAGGTTAGCGCTCTACCACTGGAGCCACAGCACCACTTCCAACTTTTTCTGTTTATGTAGTTCTGAGGAATCAAACCCAGTGCCTCATGCACACAAGGCAAGCATTCTACCACCGAGCTACCTTCCCAGCCCATCCTCACCACTTTTGTCAGTCCATTTTTGAGGAATTTGAACAGCGGGGACTTAACTGTGAACATTTAATTTAAAAAAATGAGGTAGTAAAATGTGTGTCTCTCCTTTATCTGTTTTCAATGCTTAGACCTTTCATAGTGATTAAGCTTTAATGATAGTATCCCTTATGCATTGTGTGCTTTCTATTAGATTCCTATATTCAACTTTGGCAATGAAGAATAGAGTATTTGAGCACACACATTTTTCTATGTGGTTACTAAGTAAAGCAGTGCCTTGGGTCAAAGGCAGTGTATAGTTATTTGGAAGGAATAGGAAATTCAGGTTACTGTGCATTTAGCAATAATGTCACTCATTTTTATAAGAGTTTCTTTATGTATTGAATAGCCCTTTTCCCTTAAATTTTATTTATTAAGTAGTGCAATATCTTTAATTACAACTGTACATATTCAACAATATTAAGGTATTTTAAGCCAGGAACAGGTGACTGACACCTGCAATCCTCAGATGACTGAAATCTGGAAGATCATAGTTCAAAGCCTGCTTGAGCAAAGTCTGTCTTCAAAATAACAAGCACAAATCAGGGCTGGAGATGTCACAACAGGCAGAGGGCCCATTGAGCAAGGCAGCCAAGGCAGTTTGAAGCCCTGAATTCAAATTCCAATACCATAACCAAGGAAATAAAGATCTTTAAATACCTGTCTTAGGATGAAGGATTTAAAAACCTGTTTTAAGACGAAGGAAAAACCATGTTTTTGGTTTTCTGTTTGAAGTAGGTTGTATATACCTTATCTGGTAAAAAATTTTGGTAGTCAAAATTGTTACCTAAAATAAGAATGGAAGAACTTTCTTAAAAGTGTAACAATCATCCTGTTTGTTCCTCTTTATGAAAATACTTAGCACATATAACTGGTCTGTGCTTTACAGTGTCCTTCAGCATTACAAATACATCAAGAAACCTCATTTGTATGCATCAGCTTCCAATGCTGTGTTTGTGTTGGCTTTAAGTAGCAGCACAGATTTTAATTGTGAGGTTTTAAGTTCTGCAATTAAAATTTACCCTTTTTACTAAGAGGGTTGAGTGATAGTTTTTTGATTTACTTTAGACAGTTTAGACAAATTATATTTAAAAGAGCATAAAGATGCACAGAGCATTTCCAGATCCCAAGAAGGTCACCATGTCTTCTTTGCATTTTTGGAAAGTTTTACTGTGAATAAGTAATTATTCTTTGCACTATATTGACTAAGTCTAGCAAAAGACACACAAGCAGGATGTCAACCTGCTTTTAAACATGGACTCCGCTGGAATCAGTGACCAAATGACCTTGAGCAGAATAGGGAACATGATAGTTTATCTGATGCTGTTATATTGAAATCGCCTTGACAAAGGATGCAGAAATAGATTACATTAGTGCCGACAAAGACGCTTATATTTCTTTTTTGATTACTTTGTGTTTATAAAAATAATGAAAATTCTTTGCAAACTGCTAGACAATTTGTTTAGAGCTTTGACCATAGCTAAAGTGTAGTAGAAATTCTGCAGACAGATGTTTAATTAGATCAAGGGAGAGTATAAAATAGATAATTCTAGTCAATAATAAAAGTGAGGTCACAGGAAACAAGTCTTTTGAATAACAACAGCAACGAACTGTCTTGGAGACTTTTTTTTTTTAAAGCAGCACACTAAACAGGAATTACAAATATGAAGTAGAACTTAAATTAATTTCTGGGAAATATAGTGATATCTGTGTAAGACAGCACCTAACAATGCTGCCAAAGTAACTTATTTAAACTTACTTAGTTTAACAGCACAACTTAAATCACACACCCCCCCCCACTGATCGCTCTCATAATCACAAGGCTCTTGTTGACCTGACCATTGCTATATATGATTTCAACACCCTCCCCCTCCCCAGCACCAGACTAAAACCTGCATTATACCAGCCTATGCCAAACAGAGATCTCAAATTCCTTCCTTTTCTATCCCCAACTTTGAAATGCTTCTCTTAGCTCCAAATAAAGCATTCTGGAAATAGTGGCTCTCAGGATTAGGAATTACTAGGGCCTTTGAATTTATGCAGGCAGTGTAAGCTGGATAGAGAAAATGTAATCGAACTAAGAAATGATAGAGTTTTGACCTGAATGACATTCTCAATTATTTGGATAGGAATAAAAATGTGCGTGGTGTGTGTGTGTGTGTGTGTGTGTGTGTGTGTGTGTGTGTGTGTGTGTGTATGTGTATACTGGGACTCAAGACCTCTTACTCTTACTTGGCTTTTTGGGTCAAGGCTTAGTTCTACCAGTTGAGCCACTCCTCCCCTTCTGGCTTTTTTTTTTTTTATAGCTGACTGAGATAGAAGTCTCATGGACTTTTCTGCCTGGACTGGCCTCAAATCAGGATCCTCAGATCTCAGCCATCATAGCCTGGCTTTGCTGACTTTTTCTCAAAAAAATAAAAATAAAAAACTTACTTTATAACAGATTTTAGGTAATTAATGACCAAATGTTGACACGACTGAAGGTACCCCCATGAGATTCATCTATCCAGAAGTATCTATCCAGAAATACTTGTCATTAAAAGGAATTATGGCTGAAAAGAAAAATAAATATTTTACTTCTAAGATAAAACAAAAATTTACTTTGACCAATTTTAAGCCACATACTCTTGTTTTCTCGATGAGTTTGTAAAGATTTATGAAGTTGCCCGATTGTTAATGGCAAATAACAGCTGCTATTTTTACATATTCAGGGATTTTTCCCCCCCTTTTTGCAATCTGTGATAAATACTGGCAGAACCCTATAAAATGACAGGGGTGCTGACAGTGCCAATGGCCTGGCAAACGTCAGGTTTCACTGTCTATTTTAGCCACATGGAAGCTACAGTACTGAGCTATAAATATAGTACTAAGTATTTTTTGGCATGTTTTTATGTTGTTGTTTTGGATACAAACCTACCATTTTAAAAGACAGTTTGTTAAAGTGGCAAAAATATATTTGTGCTGATACAAGGATCCTGATTTAACTTGTTCATTCTTTTCTACAAAAGTCATGCTTGCCTTGAGGATTATTACCAAGTGGCCAAGGTTTTCTTTCATGTTTCTTGTACACATTCCTGGAGCTACCTATGTCCTGGAATTGCGACATAACCATCCACTTCTCTGTGTTCTTAGAGCCCATGCTAGTTTTCGAACTGTACTTTCTATGTTGAGGTAGCAGCTCATCTCACTGTAGGATTCTTAGATTCATAATCAGCTGATGAAATTGACTTGTTATGGTATGTTAATGAAAAGGTCGTGGCATTTTGGAAGGGCTCCATCATTTTGGATCTAATTCAATAAGTCATTCCATGGAGATTTCAGGGCAGAGAAGGATAGTGATACCATGCAAATTAGAAAAAAGGAGTAGATTTAATAGTATAATGGTAAGCTTTGAGAAATCTAATCTAGATATTCTCCATTATATGCAGCACTGCTCAGATTGTAATGATTTTGATTATAATGACATCCAAAAGTTCCAATATATAACACTACCAATTGTCCAAGTTTTCACACTTAAGTCTTTGTACTTAACTAGTGGTGGCTGACTGCTCAAAGGAAAAGCAGTTAAAAATAGTGTTCCTAATTAAAAGCAATAGGGAAGATGAAAATTTAAGACTGTTTTTTCTTATTCTACAAGAATTGTGTGACAACTCCATTCTACATTCTACTATCTCATTTCAATGTAGAACATTAATGCCACATATGAAAAAGAAACTTTGTAATTCAGTGCTATGATTATAAATTGTCTCACAAATGGTAGTCAGCAAAATATTCCTGACCATTGTGGCTAGAAGCCTGGTCAATTTAAAGCAATATAGGATAAGATTCTTGGGATAGTTTCAAAATTACAGTGAATTTCAGCTTTGAAAAAAAATCTTTCTCTAAATATTGTCTTTAATTATTCATTGATGATGTTAAATCCAATAAAGATATAAGAATTAGAGAGAAATCAAATGGATATTATGATCACCTTTCCTAAACAGATACCAGGACTATGTACTTTGTAACTTCATTAAATATAATAGTAGTTTCCCACTATAAAATGACAAAAATTTCTTTAATTAAAAAAAAGCACAAAAACAAGCCTTTTCAGAAAATCTGAATGGTGCATTTCGATTCTGTATTTCCGAGATTGACAATATTGACAAAGACACCAGACAAAGTAGAAATAAAATGTTATATGTTTTCATCCAAAAATAAACCAAAGCTGATAGTTTTATTTTTATTCCTACCAGGAGCCTTTTGAAATATTCAAAGTGTGAATTAAAGCTTCTGCAAAGCAGTTGCCATACAAATAGTCTTAACCACTATTAATTATATATAAAGTGTCAGAAGTACATTCTTCCACACCTGGGATGTTTTTGAGTATGATGCTGACAGCAAATGTGGAGTACCCCGAAGCTAGCAAAGTTTCCCAGAGAACATAGTTGAGTGCATGCATCAGCCTGTCCTCCAAACCACCCATAAAGCAGTATTCAAGTCTTCTTCCATGTTTCCTAGACACAAGAGCCACTGATAATAACTTCATACAAGTGCAAACTAAATCATAGGCTGTAGTGAAGCACCTATGACGTTGTCTGATGAGTGGAATACTCCATGCCTTACACAGTTTGGTTGACTAGCCAGCACCCTGTGTGGCTATTGGGTATCAGAAATGAAGCCAGTGACAGCTCAGGAGATGGATTCTCAAACAGAATTACTTTTAATTTTAGTAAAACATGGGTAGGTAGTGGCTACAGTAAGATACCATGAAATTCCATACTATGGGAAGCACGTTGTGATGACAAAACTAACCAAAACAGATTGATTTACCAGGTGGTAGGGAGAGAGCTGGTATAAACAATTAAGAATGATATAAGTCACAGTCCTGTAGATATTTAACTATGCCAGAACACCTAAAACAATCTCTTAGAATAAAAATGGGAGTGGGAAACCAATTCTCATTTTCTGTGGGAGAGAAAGATTTATGAAACTGGAAATTTAGACAAGCCTTGGGGAGTACCTTGAGAGACAGAGCTTACATTTAATGACATGCCAGATGGTGGTAACTGTATGAGCAAAGGCAGGTGTTTGGAAGGTTAAGGCTATACCAAGATTTAATGAATGATAAGATTAGAGTAAAAAAAAAAAAAGCTGACCATGGTGGCTCATGCCTTATAGAATTATATCCTAGCTATTCAGGAGGCTGAGATCTGAGAATCACAGTTCAAAGCCTATCTGGGCAAAAAAGGCCAGTTCAAAGCCTATCTGGGCAAAAAAGGCCCCTTGAGACTCATTATCTCCATTTAATCATTCAAAACCTGGAAGTGGGGAGGTGGTTCAAAGTGGTACAGCATTAGCCTTGAGCAAAAAGAGCAAAGTTCAAGCTCCACTGTAGGGAGGGTGGGGAAGGAGGCTTGAATACTGGCTAAGGTCCAAGCAGGAGACTTAGTAAGTCTTGTGTAGTTGATGTAATGAAACTTCTAAAGATATTAGAAACCCAATAATAGAGTGTGAGATAACTACAACAAAAGGTATAAACCTGACGTAGGTGTCCATTCTCCATAGTTTGTCTTCCACGATAAAATGGGTATATTAATGCCAATCTCTTCCTCCTCTATTATCCTCTCAGCTTAGTAGTAATTACATTTCATAGTGATTTATTACTAGTTATTAAGGCTTAAATCAAGACTTGATTCAAATCTGTAAGTCTGTAATCCTGGAGTTTGGGAGGCTAAGGCCAGGAGGATAGAGTTCAAGTCTAGCTTGGGATACATAGCTAAATCTTGTCTCAGAAAATAAATCCAAAAATCAAAAGGCAAAATGTACCCAGACCTAGGCACAAACAGGTTAAAGTTACTAAATGTCTACGAACCCTACTTAATCTGAGATATCAAGGGTGGTTCTCAAGAGAAGGTGTTGAGATGTGAGCCATGATAAGCTGGAATTTTTCACTGGTAGATTACATGGTAGTGAATGGGTAAGAAAAATATAAAGGTGATACTATTTTTTTTCTTTTTTTTGCTGGTCGTGGGGCCTGAACTCTGGGCCTGGGCACTGTCCTTCAGCTCTTCAGCTCAAGGCTAGCGCTCTACCACTTGAGCCACAGTGCCACTTCCAGCTTTTTCTGCTTATGTGGTGCTAAGGAATCGAACCCAGGGCCTCATACATGCAAGGCAAGCACTCTACCACAGAGCCACCTTCCCAGCCCGAGATACTATTATTTTTGTGACCTGATTTTAGCATGATTGAGTCATTAGGAAGCGTAGTTTTGATGATGTTTTGTGATGATTTCCTTTTGAATGACAAATTTAGGAAACATTTAAGTAGACACTTTAAAATGTAAGGGTGAGTTGTACATGTAAGAGATATTTCTTGTTATCTACAGTAGTTATATTTCTTAAATGTGGGAAATTTATCTTTACAAATTTGGGCAAACATACGAGCATGTACTGTCTAGTAGATTCAACATGTGTAATGTACCTCCATTTAAGTAGTATTGATCTAAATAAAAATTGTTCAAGTACAGAAGTAAAAATTCCAGTTGTTTAGTAACTCTACTCATTAAGACAAACACATCAAAACATACAAGAACACTAGCAAAATTGTATCAAACTGTTAGAGAAGTGTTAGTTAAGAATCTCGTTGTGTAATGAAATTACTAAACAGGATGATATAGAATTACTAGGATTCTTGCACATCTTTAGCTTATCAGACATTGTACAAAGTTTCAACTTGTTTAAAAGTGGTGTCAGATATTCAACTACTATTTTATTCTCATAAATGCTTTCCATTGATGTGCCCACATTTAAGCAAAGTTTCAAAAGAGTGTGTAACAACCCAACCTTAAATGTGTTCAGACACTTTGAAATTTAACCCACTCATTATTAACACAAACATTTTTTATATAATTAGAAAATTTTATTTTTCATACACCACAGATAAAAAGTGGAGGGAAAAAAGACGTTGCTTTTAAGTGCCTAAACTTATAATTAAATCACGATACTGCTTCTCTGTATCATTTTTAAGTTTTACTTCACTTAATCTTTGGCTTGCAAATGCATATATGAGTTTTTAATATATACATAATTCTTAGAATATCTGTGATGGTTGTTGAAGTCATCTCTTTTATGTTTGTTGTATAAAAATAATACATTTCTTATTTCAAACTAACTTGTTTTCCTTATTCACATAAACTACAACTCTTAGAAGCTGGATCATCTTTGTTTTGATTTAGACACAAACTCTCACAGAATTTCATATTTATGTCAGTTTGTGTTAATGTGAAGAATAACACCTCTTTCTTTCCTGGAGGTGGGAGATCTGTACACGTATATTATAGTTCTGCTTGCTTTGTTTTTACTAGCTTTCATCTTAACACTGAACATTTTCTTTGTCTTTCCATTGGTAATTTAATTCTGCCAGAACAGATTAAATATGCCTTATTTATATTAGCATATAAATTAATAATGAATCAAACAATTATTTAACATATAATAGAAGAAAGAGCTTTAAATGGCTTCACAAATTCAGTTGGCCACTGCTTGTGACTTAGAAAAATGATAGTCCTAGATGTTTTTCAAACTTGTATTTTCTTTTATGTTCATAGGCTAAATTTAAATCCATCCTGGAATATAAGAAAATAAAGGATGGTGAATATTTGCTAAAAAAAAAAAGGAGACAATCTGAAAGGATTAAAATGCTTTAATCAGACAGGGAAAAAAAAAGACTTTGGCCACTTGATTAGGGCTGATTTCCACCATCTGCTTATACTTACTGAGGATCTAGCCCTGACTGAACACTAATTTGTGCACTTCCTAGAAATTGAAATCTCTCAGCAAGCAAATTAACAAGAGCAGGGATTCAGCAATAATGGAGCTCTTCGGCTTTTGTTTCTCTCTGACAGATGGACAGGGTGCGCTCAAATTGAATTCAGCTTTAATTGCATTGTGCCATTTAAAATTTTATCTGCTCCACAGATTTTGTTTACAGGTTTCAGGATTCCAAACCTTTGGAAGTTTTTTTCCCCCCCTAATTTTTTTTTCTCTCCCCAGTACTGAGTGAGATAAAGAACATTGTAATTCTGTGTGTGACTGGGAGGTGTTCATTACAACTCTTTGCCCTGAAGGTTGGCACATTAAGAAAAGGAATTATGTTTTAAAGTCTGGGGCAAATGGGAAACAATTCAAAGTTTGCATATGTTCAAATATTGGCACCTCATAAATAAAAGTAACTAGAAAATGTGCTGTGTTTCATATCTAAATAAGAAAATAATTTCCCTTGTTTCAATGAAGGCATTTCAAATGATGGCTATCAGTGTATATCACTGGGAACTGGGAACTCCTGAATTCTAGAGATAAACTGTTTTTTTTAAAATTGCATCATGATATTCTAAAATTACTTTCAGGTTCTGCTTGATTGACAGTCTCCAGATAGAACTGACTTATATGAACTGTACTTTTGAGCAAAGGTATAAAATACTAAATCATTTAGGCATGTCCTAAACATTCTCTCAAATCTTAACGCTGAAGATGCATTTGTTGCAAAATTGCTTGTCAATCTACAAGCATTTCCTCATAAATCTATGGATTAGTAGGTACTAAAATCTGACATTTCTGGTGGCAAACAGAGATCCTGAAAGCCTAAATATCCCATCATAAGATTTGATTTGCACCCTATTCATGGGAAGATTGAAGACTTTCAGCACTTAAGCACCTTGCCAGGAATGACTGAATTTGCTTTCCAAGAGGCAGGTAGTTCAGACTAAGGACAGTGGAGGAGGGAGGGCTATGTGGAGAAGAAGATGTGAAGAAAATGCACCTGTGTGTTTATCCAGAAATCACATGTGAATAGTATGAACTTCTTGCACTACTTTATCTCCTTTAAATTACACAATTTCTCTTTAATTATAGTCATTTCTACTCCATCAAAACCACCAACTAAATTCTCTTAAATTACAATGTAGAACTTTGGATAAAGAAGTTTTATCTTCTAAGGTAGCTTACATTTTATGATAATGAGTCATTTAATATTTTTCAGAGGCTAAATGAGGATTTAAAATCCAAGTATCCAAGTGTAGGTGTGACAGAGAACATCTTAGCTTTATGAACTTTAGGAAACTCTTTCCAGATCATTCTTCATTTTTCTGTACCTTCTTTCTTTATAGACAGTTTGGGGAAAAGGTGTCTGCTGTAATAGAACAAATGTTATTATCACTATACAACTAAAATCATAAAAAGTACTCTAGTTACAATTTTTAGTTTTAACTGTTCTTTAACACAGTTTTACTGATAGCAAAACCAGAAGCTGATCTAGAGAACATACTTATTTCTGTTCCTTATGTTTCCCCCTTGAGTTTTCCAAGTTCTATTTGCTTATTTCATTCTCTATACCACTGCAGTTATGTCAAATTATAGTTTTCAGGGTTCTGTGCCTCTAGGCTTCCTTGATGCCACTGGAAATATCAGTGCTTTGCTTTTTTTCTTCAGGTGTTGCTCTCAAGAAGGATTGAATTTGTATATCATCCTAGCACTTAATAGTGCTGAATGGGAACCTTGGACATAACTTAGTTCAAACTTGCTTGTTTTATAGAGGAGAAAACTGAGACAGACAGTTAAAGCAGCTCATTGGAGACCATGCTGCAAGCTATTGGAAAAGGCAGAAAGAAGTCCTAGCTCCCATGAATCTTGTATCAGGAACGTTTCTGGAAACATCAAAGAGCTCATGGCTCTGATCCCTTCACACTTAGTACCTATTAGTGTAGCATTCACTACAAACATAAACAGAAAAGCAGGCATAAGCAGCACCAATAAAATAATGGAACACACACATGTACAAAACACATTCACAATCAAGATTATTTTTCCATTAGAAAACAAAAAAATAATGATTTTGAATTGCCAATGCTCATAATGAACATTGCATGTGAAAATCATGCCTATATTTTTCTCTTTGCCTCTTCTAGTAGACATTCTGTACTTAAGGTATTAGCCTGTACTGCAGATACATATGTTTTGAATTTTGACAATTTTCAGAGCTACATGGCTAGATTGGGGCACCTTTTATTTAATTGGGAATTCCACCATAGAGATGCCAGTCAGGGTGTGGAATGGAGCTTGCATTCAGCTCTTGCCAACATAGTGGTTGAAAGCTGGTGTGTGCTATCTGTCTCGGGTTTATAGTCTGGTACAATAATGTCATTGCCCCATGTGGCAAATGGTGTAAGCTATTGTAAAACTGTTTGTCTATGTGATTAAGACATTGCTGCAGTGTGCAGCACCAGCCAATTACTTTTTTAATTTAATTATAGCAGAAAAAAGAGAATAGCATAATAGAAATTCTTGTCATAGGGAATATGTAAAATGTAAATTGAAGAGCCATGAAAATTTCATGCATTGGCAGCTTGATTTGTTTTTATTTTCAACTTGTTATAAAGACTGCAGTTATTTAATGCCATAAAATAAGACATAGCATCATTTAGTAATTACTTAGTTCTACATCAAAATAATTATATACAGTATGCATTTGTGATCCCCTCCACTGTATATGAGTGTAAAAATAAAGACTTCAGGGCCTGTTTTAGTTTTTACTTTTAGACAGTGTAAATAAAGCTGAATCTTCAACTTTCAAATTAAAACTGATAACCTTGGGCATTCAAGGCTTTTATAAAGGAAGGGGGAAAACTTTAGCTTGCCTCAAAACAGGTTGTGTCTCTGGAATGCTTCTGGGACTAAAGAGATCAATTAAGTGTGTATAAACAAACAGTTGGAAAAAAGCTACTAAAACAACAGAGGAGAGAGCTCTCTATTGGGCTCCAGAGGCCTGGGGGAGCAAAGTTTCATTAGCTAGATCTGAAGTCCTATGGCCTTCTATAAACAGGCATTAATTAAAGAATGTAAAAAATAAAGTTTCAGACCTTGCAATATGTTAATGATCATATGATTCAGGGCCCGGGAAGGAGAAGAGCAGCAGAGGTCATAAAATAAGCATGAAGCATTTAATATGAGTGCTTGGCAGGGATTTCTGCAAATTAGTTGGTTATTTGCTGGTCCAAAGCAAATTAAGGTGATTTTGCTTCACTTGCTAATTTTTTATGTGCATGCTTGGCAAAATGTTTTTCACAAATGGATGAAGGTTATTGTTAATGGCATAATGAGAAATATTAACATATTTAAATAAACCTGAAAATTCTGACATCTAACACAAGCATGCCGTTTTCACTTAACACAGATACTCAAAGTCTGTGAGGTCCTGAAAATGATTTCAGATGAAATTATGAGGAATATTTGAGTCATAAGGCTTGGTTGTATGAATGTACATTATGACCTTCTTCATGTTGGTTTTATGTTGAAAAATAAATATGCAGTACATACATATATACATAATCACATACATACACACATACCAACATTAAATTTCTTTCAAGATCAGATTTCCTGGTTCATTTGTTTTATTGTTGGGGAGTAGATAAAAACACTTTCCAAAATAAAGAAACTAATTTTTAAATGACGATGGTTTTCTGAGATATGACATTTTTGAAACTTTGAGTTTCATGACACAAGGCCTTGCTTTCTTTCTTCACTAATGTGTGTCTACTACACAATTTTCTTTAAATTTTTACCAGGCTAACATATTCTGTGTTGGAGTACTCTGACTTGCTTGTCCTTTAAATGGCTTCACTTCATCTGAGTCCTAAGAGTGGAGTTTAAACACTGGAGCAACTTCTATGAAAAACTCTTTTGAAATCACAGTGAAACTGTCCTATCACTTTAATTACCATGAAGTTGCACGGAAGTACTGAATTTGGCAACACAGCCATCTATAGAAGGTAGTAGTGGAGTCGGATGCCACTATTGACATTGTTCGGTTACAGCAATTTTAGATGGACAAATTGCAGTTGAGAAAAATTTCATGACTCGGTAAAATGAGCAATGATGACATCTGTGGATGCGGGTCTGTTCATATCTTTGCAGAGCCTTTAGGGAAATAAATATCTCGGAACATTCGGTGAAGTGAAGCTCACTCAATAAATCAACCTGACACAATAACACTTCTGGCACATGAGCCCTACTTCTTCTCAGCACCACCTACCCCTCTGTGTTCCTGTGCTACCAAATGGTGTCTCCCTATAGGCCTCTAAATCAAATCATAGCACACAAATACAGTGAGAATTTATTGGGAATTGGTTTTGTTCGGCAAAAACATTACTTATTAGATGAACTGAAATGATAATAAATTTTGACCCTTTAAAGGCTGAACCAATTCAAGCAATGTGCTGGTTGTTGGAAGTATCTAGAATTATCTGATGGGCATCATCTTACCATGTACTGTGTTGAGTTTTATTTGGAGTACAATACTGATCTTTCAGCTTGATTTTTCTTTCTGCACCTGAAGTCTGTCACTAGAAAATTCTATATTTACATCTTAAAAACCATTTATAGTAAAATTGGAACATTTGTTAGGGAGATTTGGAGTAGTAAGTAAACACTACAGTGTGTGTGTGTGTGTGTGTGTGTGTGTGTGTGTGTATGTTAAAGCTGTTGTGAGTGAATATAAGATTAAGAACAAAAGAGCTTATTCAGCTAAAGTAATGTATCATACAAGTTATAACAACTTTACCTGATTTCAGGAAATTATAAAGAAGATTGTCAAATTTTAGACATATTGATACGTGTATAATTCAGTTTATTATAACCTCTATGTATGAACACAAAACCACACCAAGTGGGAAAATAAGTGGTTTCCGTTTTTTATTGTAAATTTCTTTTACTAGATAATAACTGACAGAGAGTGTCAATAGGACAAACAAATTTCCTATCCCTAAATAGTCTGAGATCTGGAAAAATAAGGTATTTCCCTATACAACAAAGTTTACCAGTGAGTTTTCTAACTGACAGTGTTTACATTTACAGGTTACAAATAAATATAATGTATCAGTTGCTATCCATAAAGTATGTGAGGTATCTATGGCTTTCTTCCTTATGTGATTTTTGTTATAAGATTTATTAATCATAGTCCTTATAATTAGCTAGAAATATGATATTTCCTACGTGTTTATCTAGTAAGTGAATCCATTTTTTTGTATAATCAATATGCCTTGGGAGATGTTAGAAATCTTTCTGGAGGGAATATTTGTAAACTTAAGTCATTAAACTGATATGCATTATGATGTTTCCAGTGGGAATTACTGATAGTGAAAAACTGGTAGCAGCTCGAAAGCTCTGTCACCAGCCAAAATTGGAAATGATAATATAATATGGTATGTATTGTTAAAAAAGAAATGTTAAAATGATAACAATACATATACTTTCACCTACTAATAATTTTGATCAGTAAGAAATAATTTCTGTACTTTTAATCTGAGTGGAGAAACATTACGTAACTCCTAAATTTTTTTTTTTTTTTACTATGGTCTGGAACAAAAAGAACAAGTACTATTTTTCTAATGTCTTTTTTTGTGATGAGAATTGGGCAAGTTCAAGAACTAGGACAATTTTATAATCACTTTGCAGACTTAAGAGGGCTGATGAACATCAATTCTGAAAGCTAGAATGGATTTCCTGGAGCCATCTTGTTCAATAATATACCTCTTATATCTTGACATTCTTAAATCTAGCAAACTAAACTGACAACAATGTTTTAATATTCTATAATCAATAAAGTTAAAAAGTTAAGACAAAAGAAATGCAAAACATTCCAGAAAAAGTTTATTCTTCCCTGCTTAAAACTCTTGAGAAAACTGAAATCAACAACCTTGCTGATAGACTTCATAAGAAACTTTTTTGTGTTTAGTCCAATTTCTTCTTACTATACAACATGCCAGTTACTAAGTTAGAATATATGAATGCATCTTTTGATTTTGTACTTCTAAAAACTTTATAAGAAAGATACTACTAACTCTTATGTTAGGACTGTAAGATTGATGTTGGAGATGTTAAATATCTTAATTAAAGTTATAAGCCATGTTAAAGGCTTGGAAATTATTGATAGCTGAATTGAAAGCCTGATTTGACTGTTTTCATAGACGCACATGCTATTCTTGGGCCATTCCTTAGCCCACATCAGACATACAAAGTGCACATACTGATAAATAACATGTTTTTCTTTACTTCATTGGAGGATTCTGACTCTAGTAAATGATATCAATGTAAAATGAGAAAGTTGTGGGATTATTGACAGAGTTATCTGCTTTTCTTTGGAGAGTCTGTAGGCTTTAGATAGGAGTCAGGAAGTGAACTGGACTATAATATATATGTAAAAGGCAAAGAACAAGGAACATGAAAACAAACATGGCATCATGTGGGAATCTCAAGAAATTCTGTTAGTGAATTGTACAGGATTTTGGAAATTAGATCGTTCAGTTAGAAATGTGAATTCATTCCTATCTTTACATCTTTCTTTAAGTACTTGAGGCCTATTTCTGCCAAGGCTTAGACTAAAAAACTTACTCCTTTATGTTCTGATCCTTTTTCTTGATAAGTGAAAAAAGCAATCTAAATATAGTCTTCTAACTAATAAATAACTGCACTGGGAATGGTGATATTATCTCACTTCAAGCTCTCATATACTCTGTAACTTAAAAATATTAATTGGAAATTCAAGGAAGAGTTTACTTGCTTCATTGAAATTTCCTTTTGCATGGCTATGTTTTAAACATACTATATTCTAATACATGATTTGCCAGGTTTAGGTACCTTATAAAATGCAATTCTATTTTAAGGTACTTCTCTTTTAGTTAGTTAGTTTTTGTTTTCATCTTCTAGTTAAAATGGTGGGGAAGTAAAGCTCCATTCTTCAGAGTCAATTTGAGATTCAAATGTTAGGGTAAGGAATTCTGTGTGTACTTGTAAATGATTGCTTATTATTTTTAAAGAGTAAAACTAAAAAAACAAAATATGTAATTAAAACAATGCACAAAAGGGTGACTGATACACTAGATCAGTTCTGGCTGTTGGGAACTCCTCTTTTATTGAAATATGAGTACTTACATAATTAGGAGAGGTTATTTGAATCCAACTTTTCTCAGTTTTCTCAACTCTAAGATGGGTAGATAGACTATCTTACCCTTGAGGGTTAATATTCTACCTGTGCCACTGATTAGTCTAAGGACTCTAGAAAAGGTATTTAACTTCTCAAAAAACTTGGGTTCTTCTATAAAAGGAAGGATGATAACTGGAGCTACTCAGAGGACTGAGTTATATCATGTAAACACTTAACAAAATTCCTGCTCCATAAAAATATCTCAAAAATAGTTTAAAGTCTTAATGGAAATGAAGAAAGCTTTAAGGTCAGAATGGTAATAGGGTTCATTCCAGCCTTCCCACTCCCTAGCTGGGTAATCTTGGTCAGTTACATAAGACTTTTGGGTGTACGTTTTCTTACTTGAGAAGAAATTTTAGGATGATAGCAAATAAAATTTAGTACATTTGATAGTAGCATGTTTCCATTTTGTGTTTTAGTCAGGAGGATGGAATCCAGAAGGTATATGGAGGGAAGATGAGAGGAGAAAGGTTTCAGGCTAGACATTTAATTCACATTTTTCCATCATTTTGAAAGCTTTTGAAGAGTCTACCATGACTTCTTTTCTCTGGAGTCCTAGAGATTAGTTAGGCAACTTTGAAATTAAAATAACAAAAAGTTCAGTTCATTGATATATGTATGTTTTAATTTTCAGCTCCCCAAAGAAGTATTCAAGGTAAAGATAACTGTGAATTATAGATTATTGTATTAAAAATTCTACCAGGATTTAATTCTGCTTACTTGTAACTTCCAGGACAAACTTACCTGCATTTTTTTTTTAATGAATGTTACTTCAGCTAACATTTTTAATAGAGTTTTCTTAATATATCTGATAGTTTTTCTATTGCACAGTGAGTTCAATTGAGTTGAAAGAGATCACCACAGAGACCAAAACTCGTCCCAAGAGAAGAGCTATGTGCAGTAATACATGTATGGATATCATATTTAGTAGCTTTTAGACTATTCTGTTTGACTGACTTCTGCTGTCTCTATTTTCAAAAAAAGTCAGGCCAATTGATGCAAGTTCTTCTAGTTCTGATGACCAGATACTGTTTCTTTTCTCCTTATTGACTGTTGTGGTTGGTCAACAGGATAAGCAAAGAGCTTTATGGCATAAAACTCTGCTAGATGAAGAAGGCTCTGGGCAGATCACCCCTAAGGGCACATGCCTTCCCAGTGGCATGCTCATGCCTCATTGAAAAGAGCCTAATATTGGCTGTAAGATGAAATGAAAATATACAGACAGCTGACCAGACTGAGCTCTCATTCTAATATCTCAATTTTAAAACTTCACAAAATGTGGTTTATAATATCTTTGCTCAATCTCTATTTTTATTTTGTTTTTACAGGGCTAGGGATGGAACCTTGAGCTTTATATATGCTAGAAGAGCTCTCTACTATTGAGTTATATGCTCACCCCAAATTATTTTCAGGATTTATTCTGTATTCTTTGCTATGGAGGAAAATAAAAAGTTAGTTACGATCTAAGATAAATCATATAAAAACTGATTAATATTCATCCCTTGTGCTTTTCCAATACATATTTACCCTAGCAAAGGTAGCTCACGCCTATAAACTTATTTATCAGGAGGCTGAGATCTGAGGATCATATTTCAAGCTAGCCCAGGCAAGAAAATCCATGAGACTCTTATCTCCAATTAAACATACAAAAAGCAGAAGTGGAGCTGTGACTCAGAGTGGTACAGCACTAATCTTGAGCAAAAGGAGCTCAGGGACAGTGCCCAGGATCCGAGGCAAACATCAGGATTTGCGAAACACCACCACCACCACCTACTTATTTCTTTTAAATATACAATTGTTTTGATTCTTCTTAAAATTTCGTTCACTTATTTATTCAATCTTAAGTCTGTGTTGTAGCTTGAACTCAGTGCCTTGCTCTTGGTAAAAAGGACTTTTAACACTTCAGCCACTCCCTCCAGGTCTTTGTCCTTTTTTTCTTCAGTTACTCTTTTAGACAGGCTCTTATATTGTGTTTTGCTTTTTAGCCTCAGATTGCAGTCCTTTACCTGTGCCTTCAAGATAATTGAGATCACAGGTAGACACCTTCTTGCTTAGCTTGTGATCGCGATGTAGTCACTTCTAACATTTTGCTCGAGAGTACCTGGAACTACAATTCTCCTAATTTCCATTTCCAGGTAGCTGTGATTATAGGCGTGAGCCACTATGTCTAGGCCCTGTACTTGTTTTTATTTTTATTTTGTTCACCAAATTTTGGAAACCAGAACCAAGCATTTGTCAGTTATTCAGGGAATTTTACTGCATATAAAATATAATAATAGTCTTTGGAACTCGGCTGGGTTGTGTATGAAATGTTAAGAAATTTTATGGTGGTGACAATATAATCTGGTGAAGAATCAAGTTCTACAAAACAAGAAATTAAGAAGAAAAAGAAGTGGGGCACCTGTGGCTCACACCTGAGATCTAAGGATGGCAGTTCAAAGCCAGTCAGGGCAGGAAAGTCCATGAGACTCTTATCTCCAATAAAACACCAGAAAACGGAAGTGGTGCTATGGCTCAAATAGTAGAGCTCTTGCTTTGAGCTGAAGCACTCAGGGATAGAAACACCCAGGCCCAGAGTTCAAAAAAAAAATGGAAATGAACAGGAAGAGTTGCAAAGACATACACTGTCATATGTTAAGTAGGTACTCTTCCATGGAGTCAGAAGCAAGTCTCCACTCGCTGAGCTGTCTTTGGGGAAGGGATTATGCTTTAGAACTAAACTTTCATGGCCTTAACCTAGGTTGATGATTATTGAATATGATTATTGAATATCAGAGTAATAGGTGTCACTGTATTCTTAAAGAAGTTGCTCTTGGATAGAGGTCAAAAGTACTATGTTTTGATAAAACTATATTGTTGATCAAAATAGTATAAACCCATTTAAATTTGAATTTATTTGAAGAGCTGTTACTTTTACAAGTAGCTCCATAATGTTGTTCTGAAGTAAATTGTCAAGACAACAGTGGCTTCAGCATTCACCTCAGGAGTTAAAATTCACTCATTTATTATGAAATATTACGTGTCCAAAATGGCAATGGACTGTATTTGGGTGCTATTCACACATGGCATGTTAAGCATGGAGAGTCAGTCCTGAAGAATCTAGGTTAGACTAACAGATGATTCTATACATAAACTCCAGATTATTTTCACTCGTTACATGCTGACACCTGTATCTTAGGAAGTATCTGAAAACCATTATCACTTCAGGAGGTTATTAGCTATTTGGTTATTGGTTATTCTAGAAAAAGTAATGGGCCATGATGACCTAATATAATCTGAGTTTGTTTGGCAGATTTTACATTTATATGTTGTTGATATGAATCATTTAGCCCACATGTCAATTACTCCGGTCCTATCAACTGTTCTGTAAATTTAGAGATAGAAGCTTTGATCTAGCCACAGAATAAAATAAGAACACCTAACTAAATAGCAACTAAATCTCCTTTCATCTCTCCTTCAAAGCAAGAAATACAAATAATCATTGCAAAGTAATGCTTTTTGTTTTCCTTAGAGTTGTACTTTCTTGATCACTTAGAAGTTACTGAGGCTAGATACAAAGCCAATACTGGTAGAACTTTTAAGTAAGAGATATTAAGTTGAATGAAATACATTTTCCAAATACATTTCCAATGATCCTGTTGGGTAGTTTTCATTATAATTCTTTTGTTCTCACAGTACTTAATTTTTTGCTTTTATAGTCATTAGGTTTATAAAAATATATATTCTTACCACATATTCTTTTTACAAAAATACCTTTTTCCTTTACATATCAGAAAAGATTAAAAACATGCTTACATATAATATCTTTGATATCTATAATTTGTCAAGTGCCAAAAAAGTGAAAGTATAAATCAAGTTATGATTCGACTCCTCCTTTTTCCTTAGGTTTCAAAACTGTAACTGTTGGTCCAATGGGAGCCCTGTAGAATGGCCTCCAATGGACTTAATGGGCCTTCTAGAAGTGCTTCAGTTAAGAAGTAAACCCATGCAGTGAATCACTAATAGGTATATATAGGATCGACAAGAGCATTTATTTGTTTTTCTTTGGCTGTGTAAGGAAAAAAAAAAGTCTGTTTCAAATCCTATTTGTCCCTTATCTCTGTTTGTTCAGTTGTTTTTAATATCACATACTGAAAGAATTTCAATAGCAGTTTCACCATGAAGTCATTTGTTATCCTTCAGCAGGCTTTTGCCTACTGAATTGTAAAGCAGTTCTGACTATTTGCATCCTCCAGATGGAGCGGTGTATAAACACTCCCAGATATTTCTGGTAAGTATGAAAAAATATCTTATTTGTCCTTTCTGTGAATAAATAAGAGAATGTCAAATTTTATAGACTAATAAATTTGTATGCCGGCACTGACATTGAATCTCTCAGGGCCTGCAATGTCACAGGCCCTGAGAAACAATTTTTTTTTGTTGTTTCAAATGAATACTAAGTCAAATAGAAGCTCAATAAAAGCCAAGATTTGATTGCATTGTGTATGTCTTCCCAATATTCTAATTCAGTTGCAATATGCCATGAGGGAATGCAATTTACTTGTTTCCTAGGCTTATTATTCAACAATCACTCACATATACAAGCTTCTATATGTCAGGAAAAATCCCATTCATGGGTTAAAATGCCTGTGGTATTTAGTTTGCAAAAGCAGCATCCGAAGTAGGTTTAGTGTTAATTTTAATAGCATTGTCTTAGACATATAGAAACAGGCAGATATAAAAGACCACATGATCCTTATATTTTTAAGTAAAACTTTTGATGTGCTAGTATACAGAATCAGCAGTCTGCACAGGTTAGAGTGAGCTGCACTCATTCAAGAAAACCTTTATAAACTTTTCCTGCTCAGGATTAAATTTGTTTCTTTTCTATTAAATTGATGTGCATAATGTGGGGAGTCTAATGTCCACAAATAGATAAATAATGACCCACTGCAGTGTCAGCTGTGAGTGAAAGTGTAATACTGCTTTGCACTGTCAGTTTTCATATTATACCGTCCAGTTTCTTTGTAAGTTAAGTACACTGTGCTCTAAGCAGAGTCAATTCATGCATTTCACAGAGTAAGCAAGATTACATAATTTTAGCAGTAAGGACATGAGGCACTAACAGTTTAACTTTGCTTATTCTGTGTGAGAAGAAGGCCTTTTCTCAACTGAATATAAGGTTCCTAATGAAAGACTTTTTATATGCTCATCAATATTTCTTTCACTGGAGACATTAAAGCAATTTAGTAATATGTTTATCAACATTAATTTGATTTCTGGAGAATATGTTTTCCTATATAAGTTTCAGTTGAATCAATATAAATCTGAGATTTTAACATTTAAAATCAATTTTAATAATGCTTCAAAATGAATGTTTATGAAAGTTTGTAAATAAGTACTACTCAAGATACTATGCAAGCATTCTCCATACACTTTCTTCATTTATGACATGGGAAAGAAGTTGAAATTCAACTTTGGTAAGTTACTTTTATTTTGACATGCTATTTGTACATGTCTGCTCAAATATCCTTGATTTCTTCAGTGGTAACATTCTAAAATAAAAATAAAGATGTATTTCATGTTTTACCAGTAGGCACTGTGAAGGTGGTATGTGAATGTGTAAAAGATATGCTATAGCACATAGTATAAATGTTTTTTTTTACATCTGATCTTTAAATTTAGAAATTAACTACTTGAAATTTAATGCTTTGATTCAAGTTATAGATGCATGTACAAATATCTATAATATCTAACATTAAAGTTATAGATATGTTTACATATATTCACACACATACACAAACACAGATGTCTGTGTACTTGTGTATATAGAAACAAAGGCACATATAAAAGCCACAGGTGTGTGCAGAAACTGGTTACAGTGTGGTCTGGTAGATTTCCCATATAGACTAACAGAATATATGAATTGGAAAGAATACTGGGATATCGCCTATCCATGCCTCTTCTTTCATAGATTATCAAATTGATTCCAAAAATTTTAAGTGATAAAGCCAAGTCAGATCTCACATTTATGGATTTTAAGACACAATGCCTCTGTATATTAATGAATTGCTGAGGAAAGTTTCTCATTAATTAATTAATTAATTTTTATTTTTGCTTTGCCAGGGATCAAACTCAGGGCTTCATGTATGCTCAACAATCACTCTACCAATGAGCTATTCTAGTTCTTCCAGTTTAAGTAGCCTAGTAATTATGTGCCAAAACACATAAGAAATATGAACATGTATGTGAGTACATACACACATACATGTATACACAAATGTACACAGCATACATATTTGAGTTTGTTTCCAAGTTCTAGACACTATCATATAGTATATGAAAAAAAAATCCCCAAAGAGTCCTATTTGAAGCTCCCTTCTGCTATTGAGTCCTCTAAACATTTATCTTTTGTTTATTGACATGGGCCTCCCAGATTTCCGCTCCTTTTGTTTCATGGTAGTAAATTTGGCACTAAAGGATGATATTCAGTCCTTGCTTCCTCTATAGACTTGTACTAAAGTCAATGAGAGTTTTACGCAAAAATAAAAGGATAAACTATGGCCTGGGAAGACCCACATTTAAACCGCTAAACAGACTTTTAAGACTAAGTTCAGTGCTTGGTAAGGGGTTTGTATTAAATTTAACATTGCAGGAGAGTTTCCAGCTGTTGGCTTGATGTGAAGAAGGAGAGCTGCTTTATGACTGATTACTGTCCTCTAGAGAAGGAGGGAAGTAGAGCGATGCTACTTTCTCCAATTCAGGGAGTGCCGTGCATATTCTGTGGTACTAGTTTAAGAAGGCTCATAACTTTAATGACTTCCTTTATCAGTTGTCATGAAAATCCTAAGACCTAGGAAGGGATGAGAGGGACAAGAAAGGATATGTATAAGTAGAGATCCAGAAAAATTCTACAGCATAGTAAGATCACTTATCATATTGATAAGTCACTTGTGGTTTATCACTCTTGCTCGTCACACCTCTAGAGTTGATTTGCCAGCTGTACTTAAAGATCTCAGTTTTATGGCTTTAAAAAAATGTTGTCTGTTTCTTCAATCACTTGTAAGTCCTCTGTAATCTCTTTTTCATGTAAGCACAGTGGAGTTTCCCCTTTTGTTTGCTGCCCTTGCATTATTTACTTTGATCTGCTGTGAGAAAATCTGAAAGTGTGTTGTCCTAAATGCAAGCATCTCACCAACAAGATGTGAGGCCTTGTAGTTCTTATTGAAGAAAAGGCTCTGTGTGCAGACACAGGTTTTGTTCCTCCTTTCTCCCTGGTGGGAGCCTTAATTGCATTTTCTCTCTCTCACAGTGGCTGGCTAAGGAGTGCCTGCCTTCCCTGCTGATGCTGAAGTTTTCAAGCTCTATCACTCTGTGATGGAGAAAATTCCTTGGTCCAGGAAGAAAAGGGTCAGCTCTTCTTTTTCCAAAAAATAAAAACGAGTGTTTAAATAAGTATTGTTAATTTACCATGCACAATAAGCACAAAAAGAAGAAACAGAAAAGTTTTTTTTTCCTTCCTGAACTTCATGTACAACTTTTACACAACATAGTTTTTAAATACCAAGATGAAGTACATTTCTTAGAGTAAAATGGTTAGACCTAATAATAACCAGTAAACAGAAGGCTAGCATTAATTTGTATGTTTCTTTGGCCATTCTTTAACATACATTAAAATGTATGCTCAAAGAACTATTTCTGGAAGAAATCCTGAGTGTTAATAGGTGCCCTTTTCAGGTAAGATACAAAGATTACATTTTAGTAATCTTTTTACTTGCTATTCTAGTTACTGAACTTACAAACCATCTACTTGAATCATTATAGCTGAAATGAACATTTTAATTTGCTTCTCTTTCATAAAGTACATTCCCTCTAGCTAGTTTGAAGTGGTGTCTACCATGCCTACTTCAGCTTTCTTTATTTTCTATCTTGATGGGATACAAGGCAATAATAACATCTGCTTAACATTTGCAACTTCAAAGTATCTTAAATGTGGAAGCTATATTGATCTGCATTCAAACCAATGCTTGTTTAGAGTTTGAGGCTTAAATGTTTTATGCACATAAACACACACATATATATATATACACTAATTGTGTTTTGAAAAATCCTGAGTCTCCTTCTTCCAACTAACATAGGTTCCCCAAGTACATATTTCACTTATTTTATGCCAGTGGCTTATTTCTGAACCTTACCTTAGGCTCTCTACTGCCTTTTGAACTTTTTCCTGCTATGAAGTTGTGAAAGGTTATTTTCTAGTTCTTTTCCTTTTATTATTTCCTGATTTTTATCTTGATCATGTTCAAGCTGTGATCCACCCATGCCTACCCAATTTACCATTCTCAGGGATCTGATCTCTGAGACTTGTCTGTTAGAAGTTGAGGGAAGGACCATACTTTGTCTAGGGATAACAGTGGGAGTTTTGTGATGAGTAGCTGTGTAGAGAGCACTAAAACACATGGCTGGATGTAGGATGAGGATGGTTGGATAAGAAGAGAGGAAGAGAGAAAAGAGATGCTAGGGTATAAGGAGATGAGATATGGTAAGGCAGAAAAAGTGAAGATACTTTTCTCCCAAGGGTTTGGATTGCAGATTTTTAACTCTGACCATATCCTCCCATTAGTGATCACTGGGCCTTTCAAGGCTTTGTGCAATGAGCTGAACCCTGTCAACAAAGTCTTTTCAGCTATATTGAAAAGCAGTGATCCAGTACATGAAGTGAAAACATCTCATTGATACAAGAGTACACAGGGTTTTATGAACATATTAACATTATAAGACAGATAGGATTGTCATTAAAAACAGCACTAGAAAGTACATGCTTGGTTTTATTGCCTCCAAACTGATTTGCAAAGAGAACCATTGAAAGACTAATTTAAGAGAATAATATTTTTGAACAAATGGAACTTTTTTTTTGGTAACCTTCAGGATAATTTTTTAAGTTTTTAGCAATCACATTGGGTACTAACCGGATTTAGCATTTTTCATTAAATGATTAATTAGTAGATGACAGAGAGACATACTTACATAATTTTGTTCTTTCTAATTAGTGAAAATAAAGTAAAATTGGATCATATAACAAAAATAGAACAAGATTCTTAGTAATTTTAGGTATGTGTATGCATAAGTTTGAGAATTCAAGAACAAATTGGACTTACTAATTCAGTGGATCAGAATTCTCATGCATTTTAGAACTGTCAAAAATTATAGCAAGTATCAAATTGCAGTTTTAAAGAGTTCAGAGGACTATGTTAGCATATTTTCTTTCCACTATATGTTTTCATAATAACTTTTAAAAATTTCTCCCTTTTTCTTGGTATCATCACACAACTTATTTATTTTAGAAAGAGAAAGAAGTATCTATTAGATCTATAAGTTGCTGAAATCTTTAAATAACAGATGTTGATAATTCAGCGGTGGCCATTCTATTTATCAGCACATTTTATTCTGATAGAATTTCTTTATGATGAAGGCTGGGGAACCTGATTATTTTTTTAAATAGGTCAAGAAATAGATCAGAAAATCTGCAGGGGATTTATCTCTGTTTCTAGTACTTCATAATGACAAAACTTTTCTTGGCTAATGAGCACATCTAGATGAATTCTAATACATAAAGAAAAGGGTAGAAGAGGGCAATGGACTTCTAAGAGAACTGGTGTAATTGCAGTGATTGAAATTTTTAAAAGATTGGAAATAATTTGAGAAGTGGAAAAGGTGCTAGGTAGGCCTCAGTTGTTTAACCTAAACATGTACACAATGAAAATTCTGCATTGCATGCCATTTCAGAACTAAAATGTCTGGCCTTTAAATTTTCTACTTTTTTCCCCCATCAGTGCCATAATATACTGCTTTTACTCTAGTACTCTCATCATTTCTCTTATTTCCTGTGCATCTAGATGAGGACCTATACTCTATGCCTTTCAACAGATGTTTTAGCAGTCAAAGATCCTAAATATAAGAGATCAGAAAGGTTGTGAAGTTACCCCTTCACCTCTAGTAAGTTATCATTCAGGTCCTGGATAATGCCATTACAAATCTAAATAATGTGCTGAAGTGTACATCCCTTCTAAATTAAAATTTGAATTCACCTATCCTATCTCCATTTCCTACAGAGACTTACCTGGCATTCTTAGTAAGATTCTACTTTCATGTCAACCTGCTTTCACCATGGGGAGATCTTACTTGACTTTGGGAAATATAAATGCCATCTTCCAGCATAACAGTCCACATATGCTACTGAGAAAATACAGTAGGAGATGTAGATACCAATAGCAAAATAGTGGTTCAAATCAATTCTTATCCATGTGACAAGAAACTAGACAGTGAAATAATTTGAGAAGTATGACAGTGTATTTATTTTCCAATAAAATGACTTCTAAAATGGATTTTGGAGAAGAGGTGGGTAAAATGTGAGTGTATGTGTCTATTTTGCTCAGAATGTAAAATATAATGGTGTGATGGTTTGTACACTGAGGAGAGTGTCCGATTGAGAAGTTGGCACTTACCAGAGTAATTGATAAGTGGCCATTGAAGTTCTCTGAAGATGGCATGATATGATTCATATCATCATTTTTTAAACATTTACAAAAGTTCATATATATATTTCATGCATTTGCTATCAAAAAGAAGAAATATATATACATATATAGAGACATATACATACACACATATATATATATAATACATACATATATATAGTGCAGAAAACCAAGTTCCAAATTAGTATGTCATGGAAACATTTCATTGAGTCTAGACAGATTTTTTTCAGCCATATGAATTAGACATCACATCTAAAATGAATATTTCAAAGAAAATTTATAAATCTTCTATCTTGTAAGATGGAGTTGGCCTCCATGTTGGCATGGTAACAGTTGTGCAGAGATGGATAGTGGTGGTCTCCTTTTTGTGCCTTTTTTGACTTTTCCTGACTTTCAAGTATCCTTTATTATAATCTAAGAAGCAAAAGTAAAGATGTAATTAATGTTTAAAATATATGATGCTAGAATTCTAGGAAACAGTAGTTGAAATGGAACTCTAGTACATTCATTAGGTATTTAGGATATAATGATTAGTTTTTCTTTGTGTTCTTTTCTCTTTTTTTCTTTTCTTTTCATTTTGTTGGAAGCACTAAAGTTTGAATTCAGAGTTTCAATCCACCTGAGCCATGTTTCCATCCTTTTCTGCTTTAAGTTTTTAAATAGGATCTTGGTATTTTTGCCTTGGCTCTGCAGATGTGTGCTTCTCTTATTTACTCTCGCACAGCTGAGATTTACTACCACATCCAACTTATTGGTCAAGATGGATTCTTGCTAAATTTTTATTAAGGGTGTCCTCAAAGAAGGGTGTACTGTCTTTTACATTGCCTCCTGAGTAGCTAGAAATCACAAGTATAAGCCACTATTCCTTGTTATTTTCTTTTTCTCTTCTGAATTGTATTTATTTTTGTATTACCAATGGCAATAATGTCATTAAATTGAAGATTACACTGAATTAATTTCCTTAAAATAGTTATTATTTATTTATTTTTACTAGTTGGAAACTAGAACAGGAAAGCCAGGAAGACGAGAAAAAAGTTACTTCACGAAAGCACCAAGATCTTTTTATTTTAAGGAAAAAAGAAAAGGCGAAATGGGTAGGGTAATTTTTTTCCAAGTGAACACTATTTTCAGTTGTAAATTTTTAATTTTAAAATTTCATATCACTACATTAACTTGTAGCAAGTTTTTCATGACATATGATATTGTATTGTATCCTGGTTATAACTTCCATAATTTTTGTATGTTTTCTATGAGTAATAAAATATATTTAAACATGTATTCAGTCTTTCAGAACCTCTGAAGGATGAAGGATGAAGATAGTGTCAGTGTAAGAAAGTGTGATTGTTATTACATCTTTTGATGTAATAACTATGTATAAATTGTCAGCTGAATATAACACAAAGAATAAACTTTATCTTGTACTTTTATTGTTCACTCCCTCTGTTCCTCAGACTTGCCAAGCTCTTTCTAACTAGAGTCTTTGACTATAGGACTTGTGCGTATTATCTAGAAGTGTCTCTTTCCTTCTTTTGCTTGTCTAATTTCTATTCAGGTCACAGTTTTGCTATCACAACCTCCATTCATCTTTCCCTGACTTCTCTCCCCCAGGCTAGGTTCAGAATAGAGTGTGTGATGTTTTATGATTTACAGAGCCTTTTTAACATATACCATCCCATTTGATCCTCATTATCCCCATCCATTCATTCTCCCATTCATAGAACATTTGTGAAGCACCCACTCTGTTCCAGGCATTGACACAGAGCACAGGTTTCCAGGGATACAATAAAGAGTTCTTGTTTCAGGTAGCTCACAATTGAGTAGGAAGAGCAGAATGGATAATTCTTTGTGATGAGTTCAAAACTCGAGATTTACAAAAGAGAAAACATAAAGGAGATCAGTGCCATTGAGAATGGATGGCCAGGGGTGTGAAGAAAGAAAGAGAAAATACTTTGCTGAATTTTGAAAACATTAGGGAAGTTATTTGAGAACAGATGGGAGGGTGTGAGAGGTGGAGGGGAAAGAAATACCTCCACAATCCTGTGAAAGAGAATCATTCCTGCTTTGTGATTTTTATCAATTGAGCATTCAAACTATGTTGGAGACACAGCAATATGCAGGAATTGCTTCATTTTATTTTACAAAATGACTCACTGGGTATTTTCTCTAGTTAGAGATTTAGGAATGTTAATGTGCCTTATTCAAAGTGTATTTGTCTTTGTCATCTCTCATATCCTGTTATCTTAAATTATGATGTTAGAATTGTATAGCTGTTCTTTTTGAAATATCTTAAACATGAGTCAAGTTTTCTTCTAAAATCAAAATCAAAGTTTCTTGAAACTTTGTGCTGTTTCTCAAAATATAGTCTTTTGTCTTAGGCTTCACTCTTAAATTTCTAGTACTGTACTAAGTAGGTCTCACCTATATGTGACCCAAGAAAAGAACTCAAGGCTGAATTTTGTAAAATGACACCCTAAACTTGCTGAAACACAGGACAGGTTTCTGTTTATAGTTTGTGTGTGTGTGTGTGCGTGTGTGTGTGTGTGTGTGTGTATTTCTCAATGCCAGAGTTTGAAAAACACTCTACTACCTAGCCATATTTCTAGCCCAGCTTCTTTTTCTTAATTTGTCACTTACAATGAAAATAGCTCATTTCAGTGTAGTAGATATTTCACTTTTTGCTGCCTTTTCAGTAATTATCTGATAAAGGCTATGTTTGATCAATACTTATCTTAAGGTAACAATTCTGTGAAGTAAAGTGGAATTATTTTATTGTGTCCAAGTTTTAATGTTTTTGGAAAAAGTTGTTCTTAAAGTGAACTTGATAAGCATATGCAGTTCTGGAAGTATCATCTGATGCATCTTAAGAGATTCACTTGAGATTTGATTTTTGCATAAATAAGTAGAGGCAAGGTTGTATTTTATTTTTCTACAAGAAGAAATTGATGTTAGTAATATTTCATTATAAATACAGAAGTTTTCTTCATAATAAAGCTGTATTGAAAACCTGCTTTTTAAAATTTTTATTGTAAAGATGCTGTACACTTGAATGAGTAAAGCAATGAGTACATTACTTGTCAATCATTGTTACCCCTTCCCTTGTTGTTGTCCCACTATCCCTTCCCTCCCCCACTTCCCCCACCTCCACTACCACCCCCCCTTACCCCCCACAAGTTGTAAAGTTCGTTTCCAATATACTGTCCTGTGGGTATCTTCGTTGCAATGGGTCATCCTCTGTCCTTGTTTCAGCAGAAAACCTGGGTTTTCACTAGATATTTCAACTTAAATTTTTCCTTAATAGAGGTATTTCATCAATATTATAAAGCTGTAATCTATAGAGCGTTAATTAAAGAACTACTGAGTACTCTCATTGGTCACAAAGGGGAAACAGGAAAACGTAAATCATCAAGTGAGTTCATTCCTTTAACATTTGCTCTATAGTTTAAGGAAAAAAGATCAGTAAAATACCTTAATTACTTGTATCTGAGTCACATAAAAACCAAAGTCTCAAATATTAAAATGACAGTGAATTTTCCTGGCCTTTGAATATTTTTGTTGGAATAAAAACTCTTCATTTGTAAATCGAGAGGATTAACTAGCTTATTTATACGATCTAGTTCAATTCTGAATGTTATATTTAATGATCTATTCATTTAATAATTCATATAGACTGAAAACCACTTTTAAAACATTTGTTAGCATGTATTAATTGTACAACTTGGTTTCATCATGCTATTTCCACACATGCACAGAATGTACTTTGATAAAACTCATCCTTACCATTTCTCTCTTAGCTCCCTTCCACCTTCTTTTGAACTATTATTAAGGGTCTTCATTATTCTGTTTTCAGACTTGGGTAGAAAGTACTGAAAATCTGTGCTGACATGGACAGTTACTGTATACAATATTTAAAAATTTAAATACTTGTGCTTAGTAAATTTTCTGTAAATTGTAGTAAAAGGAAACAAAATTTAGGGAGAAATATAGCTCTGATCTTCAAACTCAGAGTTCTGATCAGTCACTATGTATAGGTAGATGAAGTTAGCTATATACAGTGGTGAAAAAATTAGGAAGATCTCAGCCTGAAGTGTCTGGGATCAAGAACATGGCCTATCTAAAAACAACCTAAATCATGAAATGTTGCCGGGGTGGCTTAAATGGTAGAGCAGTTGCCCAGCAATCATGAGGCCCTTGGTTCAAACCCCTGTGCCAGTGAAAGAAAACAAAGTAACAAATATGAAATGCCCTGAGAACAACATAGTATTGACTGTGGGTAGAAAAATAACCAATAGTCTTGAATAGATGTAAAATTACTTATATGTTTGTATCATAAGCCAAGAAGTTTCTAAAATTTTGAGCCAGGGTTTGATGAGGAGTGATAAAGAAACTATAAAAGAGCTGAGTGCTGGTGGCTCACACCTATTATCCTAGGAGGATACTACTCAGGAGGATGAGATCTGAGGATGGAGGTTCAAAGCCAACTGGAGTAGGAAAGTCCATGAAACTCTTATCTTAACCAGAAGTTGTGCCATGTCTCAAAGTGGTAGGGTGTTAGCCTTGAACAAAATAGCTCAGTGACAGTGACTAGGTCCTGGGTTTAAGCCCCATGACTACCAACAACAAAAAGAGAAACTATTATGTATAAATCAAGTCAGATGAGAAGTCATCAATCTAGAGGTATGAATAAAAAGATAATTAACAAATGTTACCAATGAGTGACAAAGTAAATCAACAGAATAAATTTGGGCAAGAGAGAGCCACATTTTCAATCATATAAGTAACATTAAAAACTTTCTGTTCAGGGACTGGGAATGTGGCTCAGTGGTAGTGGGCTTGCCTTGCATGCATGCAGCCCTGGGTTTGATTCCTCAGCACCACTTAAACAGAAAAAGCCAGAAGTGGCACTGTGGCTTAAGTGGTAGGGCTCTAGGTTTCAACTGAAGAGCTGAGGGACAATGCCCAGATGCAGAGTTCAGGCTCCATGACCAACAAAAAACAAACCAAAACGCCCCCAAACTTTCTGTTCAGTAAGATGCTCTCAATAAGCTACAATATTTTGTACAAAATATTTTCCTATAGTTTTATGAATGATACACTTTTTATGAACCAAATGTATTCTTGTCTGAAGGCAATTCAAAATGTTACTTCATTTCTATTGGTTATACATCATCAAACTGGAAACTATGAATTTAACTCTTTATGGATATTTCAATAATATATTGCAGTAAAATAACATACAAAATTATGAGACCACACGAATAACATATTGGTATATGAAAGATTCATGTAGAAATTAGTGGTAGTGACTGTCAGTCCTGTGAAATGACCTGCCGAAAACCTGAAGATCCAAAGTTCATCCTAAAATTATCTGTCAAATGTGACCTCATCATGATGCTGCCAACCCCGATTGTTATTTGACTTATAGATTGTGCCCCTTAAAATGTTTCTGCTAAAATTTGTAGTGCAATAGTAACTCTTAGAAACACACAGGAAGGAAGGAAATGTTTGGTCAAATTACTGCTTAATTATTCCAAAGCTAGAGTGACTGGCTTTGTTTGGCTTCTCTTACTGAATAACTTTTGATGCAATCAAACTGAAAAGTCAGGAAATTAACTTTTATGGAAATTGAGTCATGCATTAAATGCATTTCCAATTCTGATACTGTTTATTTAGTAACCAGGAATACTGAACCAAGCTGTGCTATGAATTGAAGGATCATGACTTCAGATGAAGAATTTTGTTCTTATTTTCATTACCCATATACTTGGCTGGCAAATACTTACATATTCTTTTGCAATAACAATTACTAATGTTCTTGCTAGCATGATGTTTGAGTTTTATTTAAGTTTATCTGAAACAAAAAAAAGTCCTTAAATTCAGCTCTATTTACTACCTGTTGTTGCTTTAAGTTTTCCTTCATTTGTGAAGGGGCTTTTCAGGGCATTCATAATACAGAAGGAAGTCTGTGACCATTATATTAGTTTAGACTTCCCATTTTCTGAGAATATGATATAACTACATATAAAAAAGTAATTATAACATACTATCATATTTACATATATAATATATAAGTGTGTCTTTATGTGACTATGTATGTTATATATGCATTTATATTTACTCATAGAACCAAACTTTTTTTTTTTTTTGCCAGTCCTGGGGTTTGAACTCAGGGCTGGGCATGGGCACTGTCCCTGAGCATATCTCTCTGTGCTCAAGGCTAATGCTCTATCACTTGAGTCCCAGCGCTGCTTCTGGCCTTTTCTGTTTATGTGGTTCTGAGGAATTGAATCCAGGGCTTCCTACATGCTAGGCAAGCAGTCTACCAATAAGCTACCTTTTCAGCCCAAACCAAACTTTTAAAGTAATAGAAAGATAATAAATGCTTCATGATTATGAAGAGACAGCCAAAAGTGAAGTGGAGATGTGGCATGAAGATTTTCAAAATTCCTATACCAGCACTAAATTTGCCTGATTTTTCTGTGTGAAAATCAAATCACCATAATACTATAATAATTTTTGTTCGGTGTTGTCTGTTTTTCCAGGATCTTGCATCCATATCTTTTTTTTTTTTTGTCGGTTATGGAGCTTGAACTCTGGGCCTGGGCACTGTCCCTCAGCTCTTCAGCTCAAGGCGAGCGCTCTACCACTTGAGCTACAGCGCCACTTCCAGTTTTCTGGTGGTTTATTGGAGATAGGAGTCTCACGGTCTCTCCTGCCCGGGCTGGCTTTGAACCGCGATCCTCAGATCTCAGCCTCCTGAGTAGCTAGGATTACAGGCGTGAGCCACCAGCGCCCGGTTGCATCCATATCTTTTGATGAGAGGATTGGCACAGATTCCATATTGCTTTTGACCTTGCAGTTAGTTGTTTGTAAAGGCCTAGAAACGAAAGTCTTTCTAACGATAGCCTGCTAGTGAGCCATCAATTTAGTTTCATAGAAAGTTACAATGACCCATCTTGTCCCTAACTGTATTATAATCCTGCTTTGGGTCTATGGAAGCCGGGCTGTTTGTTAGGAATGTAGTGAGGATGTGTCTACTCTAGAGCCCTAGAAAATCTGCCTTACAGTCCACAGCATTCTGACCTAGTGGAAAGAACACATTGGTTTTGAAATTAGGTTCATTAGGAATGAGTCCAAAGTTGCTTCACTTTTCCATTTAGGAAATGTGACAGTAATACCTTCCTTAAGAAAATGAGTGTCAAAGCTATCAGGGTGATACCAATGACCGGAAGACTGATGCAGGAGGGTAGTGAATTTGAGATCAGCCAGGGTAAGGAATGAGACCTTGTCTCAACAAACCAAAAATACAAAAATAGTTGATATCAACACTAAATGAATAATGTGTAAGTTTTCTGTCATATGGAGCAGCATGTACTGAAAAGGTGTTTGTTTCCTCTGCCTGCACTTGCTTTTCATGTTGGTGGGATGGGAGAATACTATCACTTCTGCCCAGAACACACAGTCTTTCCAAAAAGCACCTTCAGTTGTATTGTTCAGTCTACTTGCCTATTGATAATAGAAATTGTCTATGCTAAGAAATAGAGACATGCCCAGATGATCATGAGCTCTATAAAATATGGAAGTAATTTTGGCAACATAGCTAACTACTTTAGAAAGTAATTGGTTGGCTTTGGCATCTGTTTTAGAAAAGAATATTAGCACTCCCTTTGATGCATATATCCTAACTGTGAACACCAATCTGTAGTTGAACAATGCTGCAAGTCTCACTGATTAGTAATAACATGAAAAAATAACACTTTATTTCAGGATTAATCTAGGCAGCTATATTACTGTCACTTTGAGAATTTGTGTTTTAAAAACATTTGTTGGACATCAGAGAGTGCACTCTTTTAGTTATTGTTACCATTGTTCTTTTGGGTGTTTTTTTTTTTGTGGGATAGGGGACTGGACAATTGAGTGAGTAGATTCTCTGTCATTACACCATTTAAAGACAATAACATTAAGCCCTTAATGATAAATGTGCATGGTGTATGGACAACAATCTTTGTGAAGATTATTTGTATGCCATTTACATTGGTTTATTCCAAAGATATATTCTCCATGATAATAAAGTAATAAAAGATTGTTTTCACAGCTGTTTGTCTTTGATTACATAATTCTTTGAAGTACTGTAATAAGACAGACTTTGAACCTGGAAAGAGATCAAATAATGAATTGTTCTGCTTTGTGAAGCTTAAGAAGGGATTTTATTGTCGAAACATATAGTGCGACATATTTTTTCTTCTTACAGTTAAATAATGGTTGAAAGTACTATGAGATCATTACAGATGGATTAGATTAAAGGGCTTTGGGCCAAGTGTGAAGGTCTGTTACCAAAAAAAAAATGGTGCTTCAGTTTAAAAAGCCAGGTTTCACAGTGATCAGATACTTGGTTCTGGTTTGGTTTTGAGTTTGAGTTTAGAATATATTGTCAAACCAATATTAGAGGCGGTGGAAAATCAAATTCCTAAATCCTAAGAGACTTACTTCAACTTCTGTTATCCTAAACACTTCAGATTTTGGCAGATTAGATTAAGTAGATTCTGTAAATCAAACTAACTGTCATTGTATGAAAGTACATCCACAAACATCATATGGTTTTTCTTTTAGCTATAATAGCAATTGAGAAAATGTAGCACAAAGTTCAATTGTAGCAGGTTTTTCAGGCCTAATATTAGTACCAGTGTCACTGTTAATTCCATCTACATTTTCTTTAAGAACTGCTTCCTATCAGTTGAGCAACAGACTTGTGGTAGGTATTATAAGAGTAAAATTAATGGAATTATGTATAAATTATTATACCACTTCATTTTGGTTCCTTCTAAGATGTATATAAAAATACTGTATAATATAATCATAAAGCATCAAATGGTAAAAGGGAAGCTATTTCAATATAATATATTTTGTTTGCAAAGTTACATTGAAACAATAGAATGCTTTGGCAAATACTTGGAAGTTCATGACCATATTTTTTCCAGAGAAAGAATAACATTTATGTGCATATTTTTAGATCTCATTTAGTCAGCGTAATATTTTTCCAAACTAGTTTTCATTGTATTTAAAGGAAACTTTTTCTTTATTTAAGATATAAACCTTTCAAATGCTAATTTTCTTGGAAATAGTAGACAAAGGAATATTGTAACTTTAGAGATTTTTATGATGAAGGTGTGTTTAAGAGATGTCACTTTGATATTTTTACATTATGTCCTACATTTGTCAGCTAAAACCAGGATATTGCCTCAATGAGAAAAAGCATGTTCTGCACTTGTCAAAAGGCAGTAAGTAATGATTAAAATAGCAGTGTGAAACGCTAGGAGATTAAAGTGATGCTAATGATAAGTGAGAGAAGAAAAGGGCAAGCTATATTTTAATCCCTGAGAGAATGGTTAATGACTTCTATTGCCTGAGATTAAACTAAACCTGTCTCATCAGCTTTTTCTGCCTGGTGAAAAAAAGCTCTCTGCACTTTAATTTATTAAAGTCTTTTAAGGAAGCACATTGATCTACAGAGGTTAAACTTTTAAAAATTGTGCAAAATACACACAAATGCTTTAGCTAAAGTGTGATTTTGTTGCTTTTAGGCATGTTCACAGATTTATAAAGAATCAATTGTCTATTCCTTGGTATGTTTAATTAAAGGATATTAATTATCCAAACTAGAAGGTTTGTTCTCTTTTACAAACCAGAACATATTAATACTGTGTAGCCAGGGAGCTGATATACTAGAGGAGATGAGTCCTATGAAGAAATTATAGTTGTGATTATTGCATGTTGTTCAGACTAATCCATGTTCTGTTAAAAAACTATTTACACAATCTTAAAGAAAATGTAATCTTTAAATAGAATTGTAACCTTTAAATAGATTAACTTGATTCTAACTTTTGATAGAATGTTTTTGCTAATTCCAGTGTTTGATGACTTACTTGGGCTCCTAATTCAAGCATATTTCTTTCACCCTTTACTCTCTTGAGCCTTGAGGATGTCTAACTTATCCCAGGGACACTTAGCTTTACTAATGATCAAAGTGTTTACCATTTCCATTTGCTTACCTTTCCCTAGGGAGATAAGTGTGTGTGTGTGTGTGTGTGTGTGTGTGTGTGTGTGTGTGTAATGATGTAGAAATAGAACAGTAAATAATTATAAAAATTGTCTTAAAGTCTTTCCTATGAAATTGAGGATTCTAATCATATTTTTATGTTCCCAACAGTTTGCCTTAATTATGTTGGGCTAACAGAAACAGAATAAGTTACACCAAGCTTGGTCATAGTCGTTTACTGATTCATTTGTAATGAAAGAAAATTTATTTCTGTTTCTAGAAAGGCATACTTTCTTATCACATTTTTCCAAATGTTACACTGGTTTGAAAGTTACTTATTATTGTAAAACTAGTTATACAGATACTTAAATTGAGTAATCATTGAGATACACAAAACTTCAGGTATTTCATGTCAAAGCTGTATCTCAACTTATAGAAAAGTTATCACATGACTGTTATTGCACAGGTTTCTTTCATAAAGATTATTGTTCTAATTATTGTTTTGTTCCTTTGGCTTTTACTGGTGTTCTTCACAATCCTATTATTAGTACTCCTTTTTATAAACAGTATTTTTCTTTGTACTAACTAAATGAATAACTGTAAGGAAGATTTATATTGAAATTTTTATTATGTAAAATAGTTTTACAACTTTTGTTTCTAACTTTTTAGGCTAGGGAGTTTAAATTCAATATGTTCTTTGATGTTAATGAAACACTGGTTTTTCTGAAGGCCATGTAGCCTTAATGAGAAGCTTCTTATAAAAGAACATTTAATCAAGGTTTATTTTTAACTTGTTTAAACAGATCTAATAGTTTGTGCTGATTTCATTTCAGTATAATAATTGCTAGCAATCCTATCAGTAAGCTCTAGTACAGGGAAGTTAGCACAAATTCCATTCCAATGAGAATAGTGCCACAATAAAAGTCAGGCTGTCAAGGAAATATCTGTATTATATTGAAGACAGAGGCATCAGAGTATTCAGTTCATAATTCTGTTTCAGTAAAACTTTTGAGTCATGAGCTACTAATGCTTACTTGGATTGTTGGCTTTAGTCAATACAGATTCACATTTTCATTTATAGGAGAAAAAGTTAGTGATAAATATAGCTACTTTGGGGTAACATTTTGAAAAGGTACATTGCATTTACTACCCAAACACATTTTTGTTAAAAAACATTTTTCTTATAATAAATCTTGTTATATAGCCTAGTTAAAATCGATACCTACAGGACTTATAAAACCTTACTCAGGGGGCTGGGAAGGTGGCTCAGTGGTAGAGCGCATGCCTTGCATGCCAGAGGCCCTGGGTTCGGTTCCTCAGCACCACATAAGCAAAAAGAAAAAAGCTGGAAGTGGCGCTGTGGCTCAAGTGGTAGAGTGCTAGCCTTGAGCTGAAGAGCTGAGGGACAGCTCCCAGGCCCAGAGTTCAGACCCCGTGACCGGACCCAAAAAAACAAACAAACAAAAAAAACTTACTCAGGCTAGGGCTGTAACTCAGTGGTAGAGCATTTTCTTAGCATATACAAGGCTGGGGCTTTCAACCCCAGTACCATTATACCCTTCCCAAATTAATCTACTTTTGAATACCTTTCTTCTTATTTTTCTTTTGATTCAGATTAGAGAAAATGAAATATTATTAGATTTTGAGACCTAAATGGCATAATGAATAGAATTAAAGGGTAATGTTAGGCTAACAAAAAAATGACATGTGATTTCAGCTGAGATTACATAATCAGTTAAGTTTTTTTTGTTCTATTTTATTGAAAAAGTTAATGTAGAGAGGTTACAGTTAAAGAGATGAGAAAATAGTATGATTACAAATGTTTTAAGTACCATTATCTTATTATTAGAACCAGCATCACATAACATTATGATCCTTTAATTGTTATACTGAATGTAATATTTTCATGGCATCCAAAAGTGAAATCAACAAAAGTAAGAAGCAAGATTCTTTCATAATGAAAGCCTAAGAACGCAACGATTTCAGGCCCTGTAATGAAAATGAATATCTGCTAAGTTCAGGTTGTAATCTTTTAAACTTTTTATTACTTCATATGACACAGTGACATTTAAAATATGGAGAAATTGAAGATAAATAATATCGAGTGAATGGCAGAATTGATTTAAAATTTTAAAGCTGTACTAAAAGTATTCTAATGCACTGAAGGGCATTTGTAAGTTATACATTGTTTATAGGTTTCTGATGAGAATCCCCAAAGCATAAATGTATTATAGCTTGCCTTTTCTATGAGAGAAAGAATATTGTCTGCAGAAAATAGTGCATAGTAAAATTTAGACTCCTTTTTAATCTTCATTATCTGGCTTTTGTGAAATGTCTTCATATGTGGGGATCACTTCACTTATTATTAATTTCAATCAATAACTGATATATTTGGCCTCTTGGAAGATTTCTGTTTTTAAGGATTATAACTTATCATTCCCAAATGCTAAAATCAGAGTAATCTGTGAAAACTATGAATTCAATATTGGGAATGATTTTTCACCAGAGTACTCAAATCACAGTATGGTGATAACTTGATAACGTAAAAGTATCTTTTTCTACATGTGGTTAGCAAAAGTCTACTATTATCCTTAAAAGTCACCCTCGTAAGCTGTACATCCTAATTAACCAAGGCTCCTTTTTTTGTTGTTGTTCTGAGACCAGGACTCCCAACTCAGCATCTAATGCTTTTTCTCACTGGTGGTTGGCATTCTACCATCTCAGCCACACCTCCAAACCCTCAGGGCTCTTGGAGTAACGTTGTAGTCTCTTCTCAGTCTCATCTTAGACATCCTGAATTGCATACTTGGGTGCAACCTAAAAATGTACAGTTTTTCAGTTTTTTAAAAAAATTACCTGTAGGCATTTGAGAACTGTTTTATGTGATAGTGAGACCTCTTGGCTTAGTGGTAAAGGCAGTTTGTGTTTTGCAAAATGATCTTAAAAGTTTTAGATACACATAGTGAACATTCTTACAAATGAAGAGTATTTGTATCTGATCTTTAAAGCAGTGTGTAAAACAATTTTTAGAAAAATGTCATTACTTGAATTATGATCTTTATCTGGCACATGTCAAATTGAGTACATCTTTCAGTGATGCTGAATTATGTCATCTGGCTCAAGCTCCTAAGTCTATCTTTACTGCAAACAAATTCACTCTATTCTCACTGAATGCTGATGCCTATTGGGTTCAGAATACTAAGCTTGAAGGTATTTGCAATGTTTAATGAACAAGTTCTCATAGAAACTAATTAACTTTTATTTCTATGTCAAGATAAAGCAGCGTAATACAGATGAAAATTGTAGTGAAGGAATTATAATATCAAAATAAAAGGGGAAATGCTCCAATACTTCAAATATGTGCAATACATAAATGTGTGCTATCAAATAACTCAGTGGTGGATTGTTTTTAATTCTGAAGATTATGATGTTCAAAACTGTCTAGATAATGTCCACATTTTTCTTGAACTGTTTCAACAATTGAAAAGGAATTTGGTTCGCAGTAGAAGTTTAACATCTGTCGAGCCATGCCAGGAAAGATTTCTGCCTATTCCATATTTTATTCTAGCTATCTTATTTTGTTCTAAAATTGTCTTTCTTGAACTAGGAAAGAAAAACAAAAATTACACCTGTATAACATACTTAGATGCAGAGTACAACACTTTAAAGTATTTATATACATGTAAGCTTCTTGAGAAAAATATTATACATTTTATATTTTTTCTAATAACATGTATAGCATATATATATCTATATATATATATTCCTCCTTTTTAGTTATGAGGCTTGAACTCAGGGCCTGGTACTTTTCTTACATTCTTATGCTCAAGGCCAGCATTCTACCACTTTGAGCCATAGCACCACTTCTGGAGTTTGGGTGGTTAATTGGAGATAAGAGTCTGCAGTGGACTTTCTTTTTTGGCCAGGGCTGGCTTTGAAACATGATTCTCATATCTCAGACTCCTGAGTAGCTAGGATTACAGGTATGAGCCACTAGCACCGACTACAATATATATTTTTTAATCATAAGAAATGCTATAAGTATGAACGAAAAATGCATTTTTCATTACATTGAGGGGTATATTAAGCCTTCCAGCTTGCCTTAACAGACCTTGGTCTTGTCATCAAGCAAATAATTTCCTTTCTCTCTTTCTCTCTCTCTCTCTCTCTCTCTTTTTTCCTTCCTTTTCTTTCTTTCTTTTCTTTCTTTCTTTTTCTTTCCTTCTTTCTTACTTTTTCTCTCTTCTTCCTTTCTTTCTTTCTTTTTCTCTCTCCTTCCTTTCCTTCCTTCCTTCTTTTTTCCTTTTCTCTCTCCTTCCTTTCCTTCCTTCCTTCTTTTTTTCCTTTTCTCTCCTTTTTTCCTTCCTTCCTTCCTTCCTTCCTTCCTTCCTTCCTTCCTTCCTTCCATCCTTCCATCCTTCCTTTCTTTCTTTCTTTCTCTTTCTCTCTTTTTCTTTCTTTCTCTTTCCTCTTTCTTTCTCTCTCTTTTTCTTTCATTCATTCTTTCTTTCTCTCTCTTTCTCCCTTCCTTCCTTTCTTCCTTCCTTCATTCCTTCCTTCCTTCTTTCCTTCCTTCCTAAACCTAGGACCTACCTCTGCTAATTACTGCATCCCCAGCTATTAGACATGCTTTTATATTCATTTTAAAAAGAGACTATAGAAAGCTAGCAATCTGTAAATCATATACATTTGTACTGTTGAAAGTCTGATTTCAAAAAGAATGACCATGGAAAATATAAGTAATGATTAAAATATTAAGCATGGTCAAGCATTATGATTGAGTCATTAGGATTTTAGAGAATAATAGGACTTATAAAATTGGAATTACTTTAATGAGAATTTATTAACATTCTGAAATTCCAATTCTGGAAACCTATCTACTACTGACTTAATAGTAGAAATTTCCAGAATTAAGTACATAAAACTTGTTATAATATGAAATTTGTCTGTGACAATCATATTTTATTACAAATTATTGCTTTTCTCACTGCTTGCATTGTCTTTGTTTCCTACAGAAGTTCTATTTCCTTATTATCCCACCAAAACTTACACAGCAGAAAAAGTGTTAAAGGTCTGGGAAAATATTATTTCATCATTCCTGTTCCATTAGAATTCACTTGGGTGGCTGAGAAAATGGTTTATGGATTAGAGAGGGAAGAACAAGCTAAAACATTTCATACCTTCATCTCTGATAAATTCTCCAAACTCATTTTTTGCATCTGAGCCATAAATAATAGCCATGCTTTTTGCTAAAAAGAGCTTTTTTCCTACACCAGGTCTTTTGTCTTAGAGATGAATGCTATAATAAATTTTAAGTCTTAGGAGGGGCATTGTTTGAACTATAACATTATGGTTTACAACTGTTACGTCTATTTGAGGAGGATAAAAAGCAAGTAAGAAGCTTGATCTCTGTCATAGAAATGGATTAATATTTCAGTCTTCAATGTGGTTCAAGTATATGATTCTCCCTAAAGCAATGCACCATGATTAATTTTTATTATGTGAGCATTAGATTCTCTTTATATTCTTATATGTTTTATTCTATCAAATCATCCTTCAAAATACTATAAGTTATATTTTTCAGATAATAGAGACATAAGGGTCTTAGATTCTTATAAAAGTTTGAGTAAAACCTGACTTAACATTAGTCTGTAACTTTTTTTTCCTCAAAATCTCTGTGAACAACATATAATAGTAGAAACTTGTCACTGTATTCATAATTTCATTAGATTCATTTGCTAGTAAACAATGTTAAATATTATGATATTTTAATTGCCAAGTAATGCAATATTTTAATTTCCTTATGATTAGGTAATTAATCATTGAAAAATGTAGTCTGTCACTGGGGGGAAACATGGCAGTTACCAAAGATGTGATTTTTTTCCCCCTAACTCTGCTTTATTCTGAATGCAGGAGGTTGTTGAGTAAAAACACCAAATCTTCTCTGATGTCTTTATATCTCTATCTAGATTATAATAATTTTCCATATAGATTTACAAAGTGCTAGTGACTGTGTAACTTTGGGGAAGAGAGTTATAGATTTTTATTGAGACACTCTCTCCCCATACCTTAGGAAAATAATAATGAATTGAAATTTAAAAAAATATTTTAAAGGATATACAGAGGGGTTACAGTTACATAGTCCGGTAATGAGTACATTTCTTTTGGAACAGTGTCACCCGCAACCCTCATGTACTCACAGTTTTTGTTTTTTTTATCTCCCAGCTCCCCTCCATATTCTCCCTCCCTCCAAGATGTATAGTTCATTTTCACCATAGAGACTAGTAAGTATCACTTCTGATCTGGGTCTGGGCTTTGTCCTTGAGCCTCTCTGTGCTCAAGGTTAATGCTCTTCCACTTGAACCACAGAGCCACTTCCAGCTTTTTCTGAGTAGTTTATTGGCGATAGTCTCATGGACTTTTCTATCTGGACTGACTTCGAACCGCAATCCTCAAATCCTGGCTTTCCGAGTAAATAGGATTAAATATGTGAGCCACTGACATCCAGCTTAAACTTATTTATTTATTTATTTATTTTTGCAACTCCTGGGGCTTGAACTCAGGGCCTGGGCACTGTCCCTGAGCTTCTTTTGCTCAAGGCTAGCACTCTACCACTTGAGCCACAGTGTCACCTCTGGCTTTTTCTGTGTATGTGGTACTGAGGAATGGAACTCAGGGCTTCATGAATGCTAGGCAAGCACTCTACCGCTAAGCCACATTCCCAGCCCCCCAGCTTAAACTTTTTATTTTTAAGCATCATCAAACTCATGGCCTCACACCTGTTAGGCAAGGGTTCTACAGTTGAGCTACATCCCTAACCCTAAAACATTTTCATATATAAACACTTCAATGTAGTGAATTATTCTAAGAAACTTAAGAAATTCCAGATTTTAAATTTCAGTACTTATATAAACATTATAATGTTTACAAAATTTGCATGAGTAATCCACATTTCTTCTTGGCTTGTTTCTTTTACAATTACTGTTGACTGGCTCCTGTATGCCAGTCATACTGGTTATAAATTTAAAGGAGCTGGTGTTTCTATGTTCAGGAAGCTGAATTACATGGATAACAATGATTATTGGAGTCAGGTATAATGAAGGTTACACATGCTTAGTGAAATTGTATGTACTTTAGTGTTCCTATGAACTAACTTTCAATTTTGGGTGACCTAGCTTATCTTTCTGTCTATCTCTCTATCTATCCATCCATCTATCTATCTATCTACCTACCTACCTACCTACCTACCTACCTATGTGTGTTTATTATCTTTTAGTGGTTGTACAAAGGCATTTCAACATGCATGTCAATTTATAAGTACAAGGCACTCTCTATTGTCACCTTTCCATTGTTCTCCTCCACCTCTCCCAACCCAACCACCTTCTTAGTTACTTGGTTCCACTTTGAAGATTCTGGGCTGCTTTAAAGAAAGTACTGAAGTGCAGGCTCACCTCAGTTAAATAAGAATCTCAAAATATAAATGAAGCCAGGTGATTAAAGTTTCTAAGCTTCTCCAAGCAATTATAGAATCTTAATTTTCTTCCAAATTTGAAGTCTGCTAGCTTAAAGTGAGTGCCCAAAAGGAAAATGATAAAGAGGAAAGGATGAGAAAGAGGTATTGTATCAGTAGGGAATTTTGGAGGAGATAGTTGGATTTGGTTCGGACTGCAGCTTTAGATTTAGATAGAACATATTTTACATTCTGAGTTTATCATTTTGAAATACTGTTACTGGTGGTAATGGTGTTATCTCTGGGAACACTACTGGTAAATCTGGAGAATCTTAAAATATGATTTGTGCGCTATGTAAAAATAGTACATAACATAAAGCATTTCTATAGTGCCTGATACATACATTATACTGTTCTAATAATATAGTATAATACTTTATACTGTATTACTGTCTCATGGATCAAACAATCACATTCTCTTAGGTTTAAATTTTATCTTGAAATTAATGAAACATTAGTAAAGATATCATATTATCTAATCAAATCTGCAAAATATAGATAAAACCTCAGTAGCCAATAGAAAGCAGAGAAAATATTGGAAAAAAAAGAGATGACAGGCTTTTCAGAAGACTAATAGTAGTCCAGGTGGAAAACAGAAAGGGACTTTACTGAGGCAGTGATCAAATGAACCAAGAAGAGGATATTTGCAAGAAACCAGCATAATGAAGTAAAATTATATATATATATATATATATACATATATATGTAGCTATATATATGTGTATATATATATATATATATATATATAAAGGTACGGTAGAATTAAAGATTAATAGAGAAGTTAAGTTTGGGCCTTATATTCATTTGTATATATGGAAATATCATAGAGAAATCCTTTAGTACAACTCATATATATTTAAAAGAGGAAATGCATATAATTGTTCCTTAAGAGAGGCTGATAGAATTTGGTCACAGATTAGATGGTTGTTTGTAAAAGAGGAAAAAAAAAATCTTTAAATGACTTTCAAATGCCAGATAAGTATAGCTCCACAGATGGGGCAGCAAGGAGTGAGCACAAAAGAAAAAAAACATAAGTAAAAGATGGCAAATTCATGGTGATGTGGTATTCATGATGGCAGGACTAGTCCATGGTTAGTTGACAGTGTTGATATCAACCAAGGGTCATTTACTGCCTCACTTGAAACTTGCCAACATGAATGAATGAGGCTCCCAGGATATGACAATGTACAGAGAGAGGGAATCTAAGTAGCATTTCTTTTTAGGAAATGCAGGAGACAATTTCAACTAAAGAGGGAACCATAGCTAACGAATGTACAAATTCATATTCCTGAGTTATTTTTCATCACATGATGTTTACCTTCTTTTTTGCAAAAATCCTTGCTTGACCCTTTTTGCTTACTTGTTTGTTCAGTTGTTTAGTTCGTGGGTAAATCGAGAATGACAGGCTGTTTCCTTGTTTTCTCATCTAAATGCAGAGGACACAAAAGTCACTGTGAGGCAGGCCCTCTAAACAATGGGTTGGCATAGACTGTCATCCAGGGAGGTGGGGCTCACAGAGGATAAAGTTGATTTGAACTGTCCTAAACTGAAAGTACAGTTGCAGACAATATTTGATTTAAGATCTTGACCCCATCTTAGATTATTTATTTACTTCTCTTAATGTCAGTTTTCTGACCTATATGATTAATATGGTATTCTTATTTAACTCATCCATGTTTATGATAGCCTTTCAGTAGGTAATTTCCATTAAATCTTCCAGGTGCTAGATATGTTTTACTAAATCAATACATTTATTATCGATTGTATTGAAATGAGTACATGTGGCTCTATCCTGACAATGTCACACAGTTGCCTACTCCTACTATATTATAAAAATTCTTAGTATGTTATAGTAGTTTAAGAGCTTGCTTCTCAGCGGATGGAGCTGGTCCAGCAGCAAGAACATTACAGTGGACCTGTTAAGATGCAGAGTCCCAGCTCCTGCTCCAGGCTGACTTGGGAATCAGAACTGATATTGTAAGTGCCATCCTCCCCCTTCAGCTAGGTGATTTTCATGCAGTTTGATGTTTGACATGCTTGAGTTTCTCATGATAATTTAAAGAGAGATAAATACTTGAGATCCCAGAGAAAATAAAAAGACATGAAAATATTCTCCGCTAGCCATGATAATTCATCTAATGTCCTAAGAAACAGTAATTATAGGATAGGTCAAATAGAGCATTGTTTAATTGAGAGGAAAAGAGAGAGGTTTATAGTCACGCTTAACTACAGGAGGTTTGTGCTCAATTGCATAATGTAGGATCTCTTGAAGAAGCTCTTATAAGTGCAGGCAAAATTGTCCTATTTAAAACATTGTACTTTCTGTCCTGTAGAGTACATTATAAAAGTGTGAAAATATAATGAATACGAGTATATTTAATAAGAAGGATAAAATAATAGTTTGAGAAAAACAATTCCCCAAGGGACTAAAGATTAGGATTAAAATGAGAGTTAGAATAGCGTAGTGGTAATTCAACATTTGATTAAGGACTTAATCTACTTATCTTTATTCAATTCAAACCTTCTTAAAATTATTAAGATTTGGTGACATGAGAATTATTTTTAGATGTTCTTGCCCCAGAGCATAAGAGTAGAAGATAAAGGATAAAAGAGACCTACAAGATGAAGGGTTTATGATAACATTGATGTGGAGACAATGGATTATGAAAATGAGCATATTACATTCTGTAAAGTTCTTGAATTTGAAATAACACATCCTCAAAATTCTCTGATGTTTGTGAGAAAGCCAAGTTATAGTTACAAGTGCTGTGTGTGTATGTGTCCACTGATGAAGATAATCATCCCAGTACAGAGATGTGAGGTGACAAATGAATAGAAAAAAAGGGAAGGAGAAAAAAAGAGCAATAGAATTCTGATAATTGAATTGTATTTGGAAAGATAAATTCATCAGTAGCACAGGGGAAAAAAAAACACGAAAAAAAAGACACCCTTACAAGTACAACACCCTTGAGTTCATAAATACGCCAGTATCCATTTTTTCATTATTAGTAGACAAGGCTGTGTCCTTTCCTTTGATGACGGTAACGAGTTCTATGACATTGCCACTTTGAGTTCTTGCTTCATTAGATTGGGTGACTGTTTATTTGAAATTGTAATGAAATATTTACTTTATAGAGCTATAAGGATTAACTGTGATAATTGAGTGAGTCTAGTCTGGATCTCTCAGTGTAATAGGTCCCCCTTGTTTGAATACAGAGCTCAGTGAGAATGAACGAGCAAGTGAGTGTGTTTCTGCCTGTCACTTTCTTTCTACATGTTGCTTTTTCTTCTGGAGATAAGTGGGCCTAATGCTGAACAAATACTGGAAATCAGAAGCCACTGAGAATCATTCGCCTCTCGCTTTCCCATGGCAGCAAGATAGACGCTCAATCAAAGAACCCCCTCCTCTCAGCAAAGCAACAATTTTGTCACCACGAGCAAATCCAATTGAAAAGTCCCTTGGACTGAGAGGAGAACTCCAGTTGTCAGAATCAGCAAACAGAATGAAAAGAACTAAGAGGAGTAAATTGGCACCTGGGGCCTCGGTGGTAGCCTGTGATAGGCTGTGGCATTGTGTTGGGTAGACATTCAGCCATTTCCAGATATAATGGGAGAAATTAATGCAAATGAGTCAATGGAATGAAATGCATTTTAATGCAGATTCGAGGCACTATCCCGAACTGCTTGATAACAAGTCGCTTTAAGAAAAGGCTTACATTGTGAGGACTCATTTTTTCCCCATTTCTTCTCACTAGTGCCTCATAAGGGCCCTTTGTTCTCTAAGTAAACTCTTTCTAAACTATTGACATTGCTCATTTATGTGAATTTCAGATTTTTTCCCCTCCCTTGACAAAGTAGCCTTGGGTGATCTGGGAAAACGTTAATTGCAAGAGGACAAGGAAACTGGCTGAAACAAGAAATGCAATCATTAAGTGTAATGTTGCAGTTGTCCATGCCTCATTATGACATGCATACAAGGCAATAAAATGCATGTTTCACAAACAAATCTTTTGACAACTATAGTTCAAGAGCCTCCAGCTGTCCTGCTTTTTTTTTTAAACATCCATTTCTTGTGGTTTAGTAATCATTATTGAAGTTAAACTATGGATGGCCAGATCAGCCCTTCATATCATGCACTAACATAACAACTGGGATTTTAGAGTACAAACTTGGTTCTCTTTAAAAATTCAAAATACCTGCATTCTAAAATTAACTGGAATTAAAGTTTGGTTTTTGGAAATAACACTCAGTAATTATGAGGGCAGAAAAAAGGGAAGCACCTCAACCTCAACAAAGACATTCTTTCATAAAACAATATTTAGAATGCTTAACTCCTTTAGTCTTTCAGTGAAGAAAAAAAACAAACAAACAGTAGTTGAACCATTCATGTTTCATCTTCCTCCTGTAAGTTCATTTTGATTTTACTGGGCAAAACCAAAGCAAAGCATATTTGCTTTTAAGGGACCAAAATAGTTAATCAGATGAAAGGTCAGCAAGTATTAAGTGCAGATTGAACATGGTGAATTGTCAGACTCATAAGTAAAGCAGCCAGAAAAGGGGGAGGGGGAGGGTAACAGATTCAGCATTGTCCAAAAGTTCCAGACCAGTGATTAATGTGTAAGATAATGGACTTGGGAAATGAGTAAACACTCCCCATGCTCCCTGCTTTGTGCTTGAACGACTTGATGACAAGGGCAGAGCAAGGTGAGAATTTAAGCAGGACCACAGGAAAAATAAGACAAAGACCACAACATAATGCACTGGAGAGGATGTTATGGTTTTGCAATACAGAGGTACATAATAACTTTCTTCAAACTGGCATTAACAGTGTACTAATTTAAACTTCAACTCGACATAGAATTATTGCTGGAAATTATATGTCACTCAGTCATCTTTTAACATGCCAGATACTTACACTCACCTGTCTTCAGTTATTTGTTTTGAAATTCTTCAGATCCATTAATAATTCAGATACCTATTCATTCTCTATGTATCATCT
>NW_012267217.1:7600918-7760585 GCF_000151885.1 Dipodomys ordii
AAAGAGAATAAACCATTGCAGATAATTGAGAATTGATTATATTTCAAACACTCACGATGTGGAGAGTTCTAAAGCTCACTTCCACAGTACGAAGGAAGCAAGGTAGGCTGCTAGAGAAATATTGAGTACAATTTTCTTCACATTGTTACTAGAACACTGTCAGCAATCTATGAATGTTTGTTCATTTTTCGACTTTGACCATAACCAACTTTGTTATTTGTCTACCCTGATAAAACAACAGATTAAAAAGCAAATTATTAAAAAAAACCAACTTTTTTTCCTTGAAGCTATTACATCTGCAAGCAGATGTTGAAATAAAGATTAGCCTGTTTTTTTGCATGTGGCAGTGCACGAACCTTTTAAGGGATCTATGAATTATTGCCTTGGTTCAGCATGAGTGCAGTAAGAAGAAATGTACCTCATCTGTAATACACTGTGTAGACTAATATCAGCTCCTTTTTTTCTTATATTGCAGCTAGATATTGATCTGGTAAAATGGTACCATATTGGAGCTGTCTGTTGTGGTATTCATCATACTGTCACATCCCTAGTGCCTTGGAGTTATTGGAAAGTGGAATTGAGAGAGTTCTGTCATTTGGTGTGGCAATCCATTTGCAGGACAGTCACCACAATATTTGCAGTGGTTCGCTTTTTCTTTCCAGCTAGGATAGTTTCACCTTTAGTAACAAAAAGTCTTTTTCTATTTCCCCATGCATAGGTGCTATTAACAGCTTAGGTTTAACTCTTCTTTAGATCCTATTTCTTGGCCATTATTGTTCTTTTCTCCTCACTGCTCACACTTGCTGTTTGTCCAACTCTTAGACATTGAACTTATTCCTATGGGATGAGTGTATCTGAGCTGTGGTTTCCAGCTTCCTTATTTTTATCTGATGACAGTAAGGAGGTGAAAGATGAATTTTTATATGTGGTAAGCCTTTAGTTTCTTCCCACACCAAAATATCACTTAATGTTAAAAGATCTTTCAAAACTACAAAAAAGATACTGTCAATCTTCAGTGATGAGATTAGGCAGTTGGAACGAATTGCTTTTGTTTTGATTGTTGCTAGCTAGCAATCTGATGATTTTAACAGAATGTCATGTTTTCCAGAAAAAAAAAAAGAGGTAGGAGTGAGATTTTGTTTGGGGGAAATTATTATCTACTAAAGACTATTCATGCTAAGTATGTAAAAAGTTGATTATCTTTAGGATGAAGAGTATCTGAAAATCTCAATAACAAAAATTTTAGCTGTATCTAAGGAACCAAGTAAGAAAGAAGAGAGATAAGTTTCTAATTTGTGACAGTTTAAATGCAACTTAAAACTTGAATTACATTAAAGTAGGTGCCCGTTTTGATAGACATTAATGTGAAAATTATGACTAGTAGAAACTAAGACTAGTGGAGTTTGGAGAAAGTATACTTTCTAACTGCTACTTGAAAGGAATATGCAAATATCCTAGGTGTTTAACAGATGATTGTGCACCATTGTTAGTACACATTCAGATCACGTGTGACAAGAGCTCAGAAGGAGCTTTCAAGGCATTTATGAGCTAGGACATGCATTTATATGAAGGTATCCATATGTTCTTGCTGTTCCTAAAAATGTTCACATATTTTCTATTTCTTTGCAAGAAGGAAAACCTCAGAGAATATAGCATTTGGTAACTTGTCTCTTCTTTCCTCAGCCAGTATTTTTTTTTAATAAATAGGTTATGATGAAAATCCTTAATAAGTCATAGAAACAAGAATATGGAAATTTCAAAATCTCAGTAAAATTGGTATAATTTTTATAATGTAAGTTGGCTTAATTTAATATATTGCTTAGTAGGGCATGAGATGAAAAACCCTATTTCTTATTTTATTGCCCTACAATCTTTGTATTTTCCTGAGTCTGAGTTAACCTTTGCCTTCACTTTTTCAAATTTACTCTCATAGCTGCTATATGTTTTTTGAGGACAAGGCTCTAGGTGAAGGTATATTTGAAATCAATCAATATTTTGTTATTTTTACCTATTTTATAAGACATCATTAGGAAATAATTTCTATATCCTACAAAGGATTTTAATCAAGATTTCCTGGTTATTAGAAAGTGCTGAACAGTAGTGTTTTTGCAAAGAATTTCTCTGTTATTGGTATTCACTAGAATGGACAGAAATAGAGCATCACTGTCCTCTGTAAACAGTTTCAATTTGATCTGTGTACATGATAAAAATCTTGGCTTCTCAGTGCATTTAAGGTGCTGTCATAGCTGTTGTTGCCAAATAAGAATGCAGTGTGATGTTATTATAGTAAACAGCACTTAAGCACAGCTGGCAGAATTGATCAGGGCCACATTAGAGTGAACTTCAACAGATGACTGACGCAGCAGAAACAATAACTGAATATGCAAACAGTTCTTGCAGTGAATGCTCAGGGGACCAGGCACCATTATTTTTGACTTTGAACAGGGAAAAGGGGGCACATGTGTAACCTCCTTCCATACAGAAAGGTTCTGGGTATTATGTAAACATCGAACTGCCATTTATAATGGTGGTTAGTTACAACGCAAAACTGAAGCCTCCCCTGACTATTTACATTCCATTAATTATTAAAGAAGAAAAATATAAACATCAGATAACTTTGTTTAATGTTTCACATAGGATTTTTTTAGCTGTCTTTTCTCAATTAATGTTAGTTATCAAGAATTTAACTTGGACTGCAATGTGTGTGTTTTGTTTGACCCCCAGCCTTTCCCCTAATTATTACAAAAAGCTAATTATATGAAGGACATATTGCTGTTTTCTTACTGCAGCAATTTGTTTAGGAAAAGTAAGTAGTGTACAAATATTAGAGATAACATTCATTTATGATACCTCCTTTATTCTTGATTTTTAAAGGTCAATTTAAACTTTACTAATTGCTAAATGTGTGAGAAAGTCATGCAAATAAGAGGACGATTAGACAGTACTTCCTTTCATTTTCCAAATTTTGCATTTAATTTTTGAATACTAAAGAAAATTATTTTCACTGAAAGCAATATTGTACAATTGTTTTTAAAGTGCACTCCAGTAGGACACATGTTAAAATGAAATAGTTGAAATGCTCAATTTTCTCATGTTTTTTTTTTGTAAGCACATTCTTATAAGTATTTGTTAATTAAAACAAATAGTGCACTGTCATTGAAGCAACAGAAGCTTTATTTCTGAAGTCAATGACTGGGAAGACAAAAATACTGAAGTATTGCAAGTTGGCAGTGAAGGTGGCATGTGAAGACATGATTACCTCAAGAAGCCCATGCATTTTGCAGAAAGCATTCTAGAATCCAAGATGCTGAAGTGCTAACTCTAAGAGTGAGTGTAGGGTGGAAAGAGAGGGAAAGTATGTTCCAGTTAAAAGAAGAGCATAGGAAGCATCAAGGCCTAAGGGATTGTGATGGAATTCATGTATTTTACATGTATTTGCCCATCCTAATAGAAAAGGCACATAAGAGGTACTTCTGTAGTTGAAGGTATACAACTTTGAGATAACAAAATGGGTTTATTTTTGTCTTCCGCTTGGTTCTTTTCACCACTGATGGTCCCTTTGCTTTAGTCATTTACTTTTTGTCGTCCTGGTGCTTATTTTAAAACAAAGACAATTCTGCCTGGGGTGTTCAGTTGTTGTGAGGCTTGTGAAATTGAGTTTATGAAAGTTCTGGTCCTTAGCTGGATCCAGAGAATGGCGTAAATGCTACAGATTTTCCACATTGCTCTATTCAGTAACATTTATCTTCTTCCATGTATCATGTGTGCAGTCTGGGAATATTTGTGAATTATATAGATAAAGGTCATTCTTGGAATGCTCCCATCTGAAAGACTGATGTCTTGAGGTAAGTTGATCAAATATTATTAATAAAATTATTATTAAATCCAAATGATAATATCTAATTGCTGTGCGAGGCATTGTGCTGAGATTTGCAAAATTACTCAAATTTTGTCAGTAATGTTTGCAGCGTTTCCTTAATCCCCCAATAAAATGTAAAAACAACTTTCAAGTTCTATATTTGAGTTTTTGCATATTTTGCAACAAATTAAAACATTTTTACTTATTTATCTATTGTCAGTCTTGGGGTTGAACTCTGGGCTTGGGCGCTATCCATCAGCTCTTCAGCTCAAGGCTAGCGCTCTACCATTTGAGCCACAGTGCCACTTCTGGTTTTCTAGTGGTTTATTGAAGATAAGAGTCTCATGGACTTTCTTGCTCGGGCTGGATTTGAACTGCGACGATCCTCAGATCTCAGCCTCTTGAGTAGCTAGGATGACAGGCGTGAGCCACCAGCGCCCGGCTCACGTTTTGATTTTTTTTTTTTATTCCTGATAATACTGTCCAGAGGGGTTACAATTACATGGGCAAGGTAATGAGTTCATTTCTTATCAAACATTGTTGCCTCCTCCTTCGTTTCCCCTTCCCATCCCTTCCCATCTCCCGTCCCCCTCTGCTCCCCCGCTCCCCGCCAAAGTTGTGAAGTTCGTTATTCCATATAACGTCTTGTACATCTCATTGTTGCAATGATTTTTTAAAAACACAATAGCTAAATGATTTGAATTTGGGTTCGTGAACAGAAGACATAGCATACACTTTAAAATAATTGTTCTCGCTTTACAGAGTTTGTCACAATTCAGATAAAACTAGAGGTAAATTAGTAAAGTTGAAATGGACTATGAAGAATTATATACTTGTCATTATTTGAGCTATGAAAAAATGCACTGCTCTTTGTAAAGAAGGAAACATATATCTGGTGCGCTCACAGAAAGAGAGAAGGCACTCAGGCTCTAAGAGTGATGCAAATGGTAGTGGATGGAAGGGAACCAACAGATTTTCGTTCAATGGTACTCTAGTTTTGAGTTTGTCCTTTTAGGTGTGTGAATGATCTCAAAGTGCCTTTCATCTCTTAACAATCTCTTCAGCTGCTAGTCAGAACTGTACTCCACTCTACTTTCTAATGTTCCATCCTACTTTTTGCTGAGCAATGATAGCTTATTAGCTGGATTTGCCAATATTTTGATGTTTTGTTTTATTTTTCTTAATATCATTTTGTGGTGCTTTCCCCTCCCATCCCTCTATCTTTTTTAATAAGAGGAGCAAGTCTTTCATATTAATCTGTATCAATGCACAATGCTATATTTGAAGTTTAATTTAGCTAGAAAAGATACGTTAGTGTATTCAGTTATGCATTCGCTAGTTTTTGGCCAGTGCTCTACCACTTGAGCCCTATCTCCAGCCTGACATTTGGCTCAACTAGCTTCAAACTGTTGTCCTACATATTTCAGCTTCCTGAGTAGTAAGATTATAGGCCTTGATCATTAGTGCTGGTACTACATTGTCACTGAAAACAACCTTCTTATCAGCTTGCTCTGAGAATACCTGGTTGCTTTTTCAGTGAGATTCATGCACATCTTAGGCAGGCCTTCCCTACACTTAAGCAAATCAAGAGCAGAACAGAGTGATTTCAGAATTCTTACCTGAAATATTGTTGGCCACTTTGCCCCAAGAAAGCTTCTATAATGCTATATAGGGGGCCCATTAAAACATAATTCAATTAGAATCCATTGGGAAATGAGGCTTGGAAGGCGCAACTCAAATTTCCTTGCTTCCTCCATGGACCCAAGAGAGACACTCCCAAGGTAAATAAAGCTTCTGAATTTGCCTAAGTCAAACATGTATAAGTAAATTACCAGCGTCTTCCAGAGCAGCCCTCCCAGGGAACTAAACACATTTTCAGGGAGAAAACTGATTTTCATTTATTCTTTCTTACTAATTCTATGTAGTATGCATACTAAATTTCAGAATTTAGAATCAATCTCATCCTCATTCTGAACATTTTAATTATGATTTTGATATAAACTAGATTATATATCACATAGCTATTCATATGTACAAATGTTTATACCTATATAATTTGTTTAAATACAAAATAGCTGTTTATAAGTACATATATAAAGTATCAATGAATATATGTTACTATAGTAAGCTGAATTCTTTTAGTAGGGAATATTTGCTACATTGCATATAAAATATACATGTGCATATGTAGCTTACTACATTGCATATGTATACATGCATATATATACACATACATCTATACATATATGTATACACACATGTACAAATAAACACATGCACACACATTTTTTTACTAGGATTTGAACTCAGGATTTTTTGCTTTCTCAGCTTTCTTGCTCACTCACCTGGGGCTCTAACACTTGAATCACACTTCCAGTCTAGCTTTCTGCTGGTTATTTTTGAGATAGAACCTCACATATTTTTTTTCCAACTGCAGTCCTCCAGATCTCAGTCTCTTGAATAGCTCTGATTACAGCATGAACTATCAGTGCCTAGGAAATAAAGTTTATTGAGTATATTGAGTATTAATTGAGACAGTATTAATATATAATTTTTGAGAACATCAAAGTCCAATGAATGATTTTTATTAGCAAATCAAGTTTGGTCACCAGCCTTTCCTAAGCATATATATTCAAATGATGAAAGCTGGCATGCAGATCCCATGGAGTTTCTTTGACCATTCTGTGGGGCTAAAGGAAGGCACAGCAAAAACTAGATTAATGGTTCTGAAGAGGCATAGATTCTAAATAGAACATTAGTACTGCAATTGTGCCAGTCACCTGAGGAAAGTTATGGCTGATTTCATCCGATTAAAATCGTTATACCTTTTAATGTGTGCAGTTCTAAAATAATTGTGGAAGTTAAGTGATCTTATTTCATCAGTGACCAAGTCTGAACCTTCCCAATTTGATTGATTTTTCTACATTTATTAACTCTAAGCTTCCATCCCCTCACCCAAAAAAGCAAGAATTCAATCTCTATAATCTCTTTCATCCCATCTATGAATTTCCTCTTTACTGTTGTACATTTAATATGAATCTTCCTTGCCTTATGTTGTAACAACTAGTTATTCATAAGTATGGATGACTCACTTGTATGAAACTGAGGGCAGAATATGGTAATCTTCCAGGTTTTTTTTTCCTTCAGGCACTAAAGAATTTTCAAGTTTCCTTGACAAGTGCTACAAATGCGGGGTACCCATGGCTGATGCCAGTAATCCTAACTACTCAGGAGGCTGAGATATGAGGATCTCAGTTCAAAGCCAGCACAGGCAGAAAAGTCCCTGAGACTTTTATCTCCAACTAACCTTCAGAAAACTGGAAGTGGTGCTGTGGCCCAAGTAGTAAAGTGCTTTCCTTGAGCTGAAGAGGTCAGTGACAGCAGCGCCCAAGCCCAGAGTTCAAACCCCATGACCGACCAAAAAAAAAAAAAAGAAGAAAAGAAAAGAAAAAAGAAAAATTTGTAAGTGAAAATATGAAATCTATAGAGATATATTTCACCTAACGTTGGTGCCTTGCACTGGTCTTTATATAATTGTAAAATATATGTCCACTTAAATTCATATATTAAGATAGTATAACATAGTTTTTATCTTTCCTTCTTTTAATACTGTGAGATCAGATCTTCTAGCAGGCAACCAAACCTTTTCATGATAAAGATATCATGCATCACAGAGATTCTATTACTGTGGAATACTTGTTTTACATCGACATTTGTGAGTATATTGTGTATGTGGTCTTGATAATAAAACTGTAGTAGAAGAGAATAGAAAGGGAGAACAAAATGTCAGATAAATTTTTTAATAACTAAGAAATTCCTAGGAAGAAATTTTAGAAAATAGGACTTACTTTGGAAAAAAAGCATCTTTTATAAAACACTATCATGTTGTTCACAACTTAATATAGTTTGTGATTTAATTTGATTATTATAACAATACTTAATATTGATTGATGGCCTTACTCCCATTCTATCTATGATAAGCAGATCCAACCATATGGATTTGTGAAAAGTAAATGAATAAACAAAATATTTTTTATCATAAATCCAGTACTCAACAGAATCTGGTTTGGCTGCTCATATTACTTATGTTTTACTCTAAGAAAATGTGGTACTCAAACTAATATGTACTTTTGGTGCATTATATTTTACATATTTCAAATAATCCTAGAGACTGCTTTCTTTTTTGCATGGGTTTTGCTTTTTGTCATATAAAGTTAAATCATAGTTTTTGTGAAGGTATTTCAAGCTCAGCTGAAGTTGGCTCCCATGAACAATAGTCATCCCAAGTAGTTGTTAACCCTATGATTAAGTATCTTTTGGAGCCATTTCTACTTTCTTTTGGTGCTTTTAATTGTATGGCTTATTTCTTCAGGAACTGAGAAGTATCTATTTGTTCCTGGTTCTCATTTGAAAGAGCCACATATGATCCCCAAATAATGTCATGACTCTGCAGGTAGCTGAATTTCCAAAAGTACAAGATATTTTTGCTGGTCTTGATGTCCTCTGAAGGCATGACTGCACATGTTCCTCCATTGTTTAATATCTCTAAGACTTTCTAGAATCTCTGTTTTTCTTAAAATTATGGGATATAACTGATAGATGCAGAAAAGGGGGAGAATTCAAAGTGCTGAGTTTGGGACACTGTACTTCATTTTTGTGGTTAGCTTGTAAGTAAAGTTCACAATCTGCTTTTCTGTTCAATTGCTAAATGAAAATATGTAAGGAGGTCAGTGGTTCATTCAAAGATGATCACTTTCAAATCATCAAAGGCTTCAACCTTTCATTGTTACGTTTCCAATCAATTAGAGTAAATCTGTCATTGCAGAAAATAAATACATTAAGTGAAATGCTTTTAGCAAAATGAGATGTTTAACAACTGTCAGGATAATAGAATTTCCTCTTTCATACTGCGTCTGTACTTAGTGCTGTTTCGATTTGGGAATGAAAAGAAGAGAATAGGATATGTGGTTCCATGTCTCATTTTCTCTTCCAATTTCCAAAATTTGAGGCTTCTATCTACCTGATAAAATATTTCTGTGCACTGCTAACTTTCAAAACAGTGAAAGGAAGATCAGATAGAATGACAACAAACATATTTGTACAGCTGTTCAGTTATTTTTAATGGAAAAGATATGCGAAGAATCTTTTAAATATGAATTTCTCTTTTGCTAACATAAATATAATATCAAACAATTTTCTTCAAATACCTGTAAGCGCCCCCAAAAAATATGTTTTGGGAAAAGCACTACATGATTATTCTTCCCTCCAGCAATCAGTCCTCATTTTTGCATTCACATGGAATTTACCAGTAATTTTGGCACTGAGTTAAGTTTATTCTGTTCTTCTGTTTATCTTCCATCTTATGGGTATGCATATCACACTTTCCATGTAATTAAAAACCTCATTCCTCTACTTTGTCCAGAAAATCACTGTGTAAATACAAGGACTGTGGTAATGCTTATTTAATTTAAAGAGTTGTCCAATCAAGAAGTCAGTGTTTTAGCCCTCTCATTTATCGTATGACTTTAGGGGAGGAACTTTGCTACAAGCTTCATAAATATCCTTAGAGAAATAGCACAGGGAGTAAAAATGTTAGAATATCTTTATCAAAGAGAGAATAAGTAAGAACCTGAGAAAAAATAAGTGGAAAAGTTGCTTATTTAAGAGTGTTATGTACTGATTCCTTTGCGTACTGACCTTTGGGAAATCATTTCTGCAAAACAGAGATTAAAATCTTTCCAGAATAATGTGTAGCAGAAAGACAATAAAACATTTGTGCCTTTCTTTCATTTTTTTCTCAAGGTAATAATTATTGTTAGTAGAGTAAATTTAAAACTAAATAATTTGCTGAAGTGTATTAGGACTGATATTTTCTTGATGGTAACTAGGACACTTTAAATATTTTAATTTCAATATTAATAGCTGAGGGTGGCTCACATCTATAATCTTATTTACTCAGGAGGCTGAGATCTGAGGATCATGGTTCAAAGCCAGCTTGGGCAGGAAAGTTCCTACGACTCTTATCTCCAATTATCCACCACAAAGTTGAAAGTGGAGTTTGGCTCAAGTAGAGTGCTAGCCTTGAGCAAAAAAACTCAGGGAAAACATTTTGGACACTGAGTTCAAGCCTCAGGTCTGGTTTAAAAAATAAAAAAAATAATGTTATAATGGGATGAAGGATTAGGAGGATGGATACATGGCTAATTGTGAAAGTTGGAAGCTTAACTGAGAAATGCTCTATTTTTAATTAAATTTTAATAGACTGTTAGTAAAAACTTACTTTACTATAAATCTATTGGTACATATTATCATTTATCCTTCTGTTTTAAGTGCAGATGGATAGGTGTTCTGTAAAATAATATTATTTCCATGTAATTATTTAACTAAGACACTTGTTCTTCCTTAAGCATTAAAATAGCCTAGAAAATAATGGAAGAAAATACCTTTTTTTAAAAAAATGTTCAGGTGATGTACAGAGGGCTTACACTTACATAAGTAAGGTAATAAGTACCTATCTTATCAAACTTGTTACTACTTTCCTCATTTTTCTCCTACTTTCCCTCTCCTGAGTTGTACAGATTATTTTCCACATATTGTCTTGTAAATATCCCTGCTGCATTGATTCCCCCCTTATCCTTTGTCTCACCATTCTGTTGTTCCCTTTCCCTTCCTTCATTCAGAAAAACTTATATACAACACCAGGGTACCAAAACCAAATACAGTGACAACAGGGGATATAGCATAAGGGGAAGAACATACAAAATAAACAAGAAATCACACAGTACACTAAAAGCAACAACAACAAAGGAAAACATTCTTAAATGGACTATTTTTCATCCTTATTCATTGTATCTGCTTAGTAATTGTTTCTGATATCTACATATAGCAATAAAAAGACTCATATTTCAAATTTAGCATGTAAAACAGTCTCCTTCAGACATTTTCAACCATAATTTCATAATATTCTGAGAAATATTTTGTTATCTTCAATGCAAACATGAAAATATTGTATTAAATAGAACAATCCAGTGTAATATAGGACTTCCCTTAATAAATGCCCCATTTACCTTTACTTTTCATACTTATTCCTAATAATAGACAGACCAAGTTGGGCGGCATTCCTTGAAAAACAATGGTATGAATAAAGTCCTTGTTCAGTCTTTGCCAGTCTGTTTTTTCTTTAGCATTATCTGATAAAGCACTACCCTGTGTAGGTTTTTTTCTTCGAATAATCAAAATAATATTCATTTACTGAATGTTATCCACAGGCTGGTAACCCACAATGAAAGGGTATTCTACATATGCTGAGGAACAGTCTCAAGGAACCTGCTGGAATTTAGGTGGGAGTATTACACATATGTTGAAAGTCAGTGCCATACAAAAATGGAAAACAAACAAACATTACCTTAGAGAGTTGAGGAGAGATTCTACTTCTTTGAGTTATAACTTTTTACTAGCTTTTCTTAAGAAAACTAATAATAACCACTAATGCTTTCTCTTGAGAAAGAATCATCACTGTCACAGTGTAGGTTACCTTTAGGCATATGATGTTGGGAGACATATATTTACTGAAGTGCCAAGGCCAAATAGTAGTAGATGCCTTTATTTTCAAATGAAAAAATTAAATAATTTCATAGTCTTACAGAGTAAAATATTGAAATCTATATTTGCTATTGATACTTTTTTAGTGTGAAACTGACAGTGCATGTACACACTGTATTTTGGTCAATATGAAGAAATGTCTGTAACTTTTCACTTTTAACAATTTTCTTATAGACTAAGAAATGATTGTTAGTAGATAATAAGTATAGGCACATAGTCAAAGCTGTAAAAGCTACAATTATAACTCACTCAGCTTTACAATTGCTTTTACCTTATGCCTCATCACCACACCCTGATACATTGCCCACCAATCTAAATTCCATATCAAATTTTATAAACAAATTTTTATTTGATGTGCCTTCATTTGAAGTGTAAACAAATCAAAATATAAGTGAGAAATTTGGGAAGAAAATCACTTATAATTTCCTTTTATGTGATTTTTAAAATTTAAACCATATCTACATTTTAAGGAATCTACCTTTTCATTCTATCTGCTATATTACTAATTAGTTTTGAAGTCTTAGTAAAATGGCAGACATACTTTGTAGAAAAAAATTCTTGTTAGAGGAAAACTTTCTTGCAATAAAGTAATATTTTTTGTTTTGTTTTTACAGTGAATTCCCCTTTGATTGATTGATAAAGAGGGAAGTGTTTGGAATTCATTTTGTTTGATACAGGTAGTAAAAAAATGGTTTGAAGATGATATACCAGATGTGTGATTTGGCTGTCTTCATCAGTCTTGAGAAATAGTGAGCAAAGGATAAATCTAATAGATGTTGAATTACTTTAGTGTGTGGGATTCTAGTTAACGAGACAATGTCTGGTTGCAATTATTTGGAAAGTTCCTGACCTTTTATTTGCACAAGTTGATATAATTACAATTTCATGAGGAATGGTTTTGAAATTCTTAAACCAATTTTAGTCCTGTGTTTAGTTTGTGGCTTTAACTTCAGAAATCCTGGAAATGTTTTCCACTTTTAACATTCACACCATATTTTTAAAAGCACATGTGATTAGCTTCAGAGAGTTTTTGTTTAAGATCCCATTTCAAATAGTTATTATTGCATAGTGACAAAAAGAAATTCTAATCATATTCTGGAATTCTTACTTCACATGCCTTCTTATTACTTCTATTGACATTTAATGACAAGAATAGGGAAAATAAAGTCATATGCAATGGCTGTTATTGACCAGCTAACTAAACCTAGAAGTCAAATTGCATCTTGATAGGATAGCTAAAATGTAGTTATCTATATTTCAAGTGTCAAAGCCAGTGTGGCTTTGAAATTCGGACAGTCCAAGTGACGATTGTTTGTGAATGTCATCTTTAGAAATGACAATTGAAAACACAAAATGTAAACTTTTCCCATTGATTACACTTGAAAAGTACTATCTGGAATGTATTGGTTGAGTAAGCTATTATTAAACTCTAATTTCAATCTTTATAAGGTAGCTATTATGGACTTCATCATAAACTTTTCAGAGCCATGCTATTTGAGATACCAATTTGTCTTCCTTTACTGATATTCCTCCCACAAGTCATGTTTCCATCCTTCTTCTCATTGGTTAATTTCTTATAATACTATTTGTTTCATCCTCATTTCCACTTCCAGTGTGATCTGAAACTTTTTGCCACCAAAATTTCCCAACTGTCTCCTTTGAGACAGTTCTTATCTCTTCTCCTTTGATTTTTTTTGCTTGTTTGTTTTATCTCTAGCATTTGACATTGTTGTTTGCCTTTAAGTTTTTCATTTTACTTGTTCCCATCCTATCATTTTTATTTCTCTTCTCATGAACTTTACTTATTAGCTGGCATTGTTGGAAGAGAGGTCTAGTTTGACCTTCAATTGACTTCTGTATTTGGATGCATTCAGGGCAAAGCTCTTTTCTGCCTCACTTTACTCCAACATACCAAACACACCATGGATTAACTATGGTCCCTCAAAGCTGAGATTTCCTTCTTTGGAGCCTCATTTCCATGGTGAACTTTTCTTACTCATGGTAGGTATCAAAACTTATGAGTATGGAAGAGGAATCAAGAACCATTTTCCTTAAAATATGGAACTCCTAATCCCAATGATTTTCTTTGTGCAGATGACTTCTAAGTGTGTCTACATCCTTGTCTCTTCTGAGCAGTGGTAACATTTGTTCAGTTCCTGAATGGAAGATACAAAAATCTTGTTCTCTGTTCTATTCTAGCTCTCTCTCTGTTCGTTTCTAGCTCTCTGCTCTCTCACTGCTCTATTCTAGCTCTCTCTGCTACCTATCTATCTCTCTGTTCTTTTCTAGCTCTCTCTCTTTCCCAGGCCTTTCCCAGCCGCGTGGAGTGCCAACCTTGCCTGGTCCCAGCAGGCCTACTGAATAAACCTACCCCTTACCTGAATACCACATGCGTGCTGCTGTTCTTACTCGGATACCTCTTTTTAAAAACCTAACATAAATGGTGCCGTGACTCAGATAAAGGGCTTAAAGTCAGGATAGCTGGGATTTCTCTGTTTTTTTCCCCTCTTTTTTCTTTTTTTTTTTGTTTGTTCTTCCCTTTTTGCTCTGAGGAATACCCACAGTTTTGATGGCCTTTTGCGAACCCATCTGTTTGCTGCGGACACAGCCCATCGATACCATTGCTGACTTCACATCCACACCACTTCTCTACTCTGAATATTTGTTGGTCAGTTCTTGATAAGAACCAGTATTTTTTTCCAGCCCCTCAATGCTCATGAGACTTCTCCAGACTTCATCTAAAGACTCACGCCACCAAGGGACAGCTGCTGCTCACTGCCTTCTCTGGGAGGAGACCAAATTCCAGCCTTTTATCCCTATTGTCGATGTCCCTTGTCAGCAGGAAGTAGCCAGAGAGAATCCACGCCCTATTTCATGATTATTAAAAGGCTGGAATGTAAGGTCTGTTCCTGGATGGTGAACAGACTCCACCCTCCTTGCAGCAAAGTCTCCACCCAGTACCTGCATTACCTAGGCAACTAGGACACCTGGAAGAGTCACATCTGCATCCACTGAGGTCACATCTGAATTTGATCTAGCCACACCCTTCTCCGCCCATACCCTAGATAAGGCCTAGAGCAGGCCCAGAAGCTCTCTCTCTGTTTTCTCTCTGCTCTCTCTGCTCTTTTCTAGCTCTTTCCTCTCTTTCCCAGCCACGTGGAGTGCCAACCTTGCCTGGTCCCAGCAGGTCTACTGAATAAACCTACCCCTTCCCTGAAAAAAAAAAAAAGATACAAAAATCTTTCATCCTCAAAATATATTCAAAATCATTTTATTTTTAAAATTTCTTTTGTTGGTACTGGGGTTTGAATTCAGGGCCTTGTTCTGGCTAGGAAGGCTCGTTACCACTTGAACTATACCTCTATTACTTTTTGTTCTGATCATTTTTCAGGTAGGATCTCAAACTTGGCCAAGACTGACTTGAGATCATGCTCTCCTTACCTCCTCCACCTCCTGTATGGTAGATGTACCATCATGTTCCTTCTCCCTGACTTATTTGATGAGATTAGTCTTTCTGACTTTTTGTTCAGGTTGTTTTTGAGCCAATCTTGGCCCCACTAGCATCTGAGATTACAAGTGTGAGCTACCACATGCAGCTTCTATTCATTTATTTCCAACACAAGCAGGAGTGGTGTGTGTGTGTGTGTGTGTGTGTGTGTGTGTGTGTGTGTGTGTGTATAGGATTAAACCCAGTGCCTTATGCTTGCTTGGTTGGCCCCACTAGCATCTGAGATTACAGGTGTGAGCTACCACATGCAGCTTCTATTCATTTATTTCCAACACAAGCAGGAGTGGTGTGTGTGTGTGTGTGTGTGTGTGTGTGTGTGTGTGTGTGTGTGTGTGTGTGTGTGTGTGTGTGTATAGGATTAAACCCAGTGCCTTATGCTTGCTTGGTTTGCTTGGTTAGCTGATACTCTACTACATGAGCCACATTTCAGCCTAGTATTTTGCTGGATATTTTGGACAGGCATTGTCATTGATTTTTCTCCTTGGGTTGACTTTGAATTATGATTCTCTTTAGTAGCTAGGAATATAGGCATGAGATATCAGTTCTTGGCTTCTTTTTCATCTTTGTCCAATAAGATCACCTATGTTTCAGCCCACCATAATAATAATATTGTATATTATTAATATAGAGATTTTTCTCAATCCCAAATACCTTGATTGCTTCCTACAACCTCCTAGAATTCTATTCCTTTTCTCTTCAACTTTTAAAAAGCTCATTTACTGATTTGTCTTTGCTGTTGTAAGGTTTTTAATATACATGTTTCTTGATCTGTTTTCCTAAGGAACTTAGTTCATGTTTGATTCCTTTGTGTACTAAAGAACTCAGCCCAGGATACTTAATACATTCTATATTATAAAAATTCAATAACTACTAAATGGATGAATGTACTCTTATGAGGATCAGATCAATTAGGAAATATACTGTGACTTCTCTCATCCTACTGTTAGGCTATCTAGTGTGTGTACTACTAGTCTAGTAAGAAAAACATTGAGTGCTCCATCTTTGTTAGTACTAGAGCTTGAACTCAGTGCCTTGTGCTTGCTCATCTTGCTTACACTCCTGGCACTCTGTTAGTTGAACAATACTACCAGTGCTGCTTTTGCTGATTAACTGGAGATGGATGGTTGAGGAAGCTTCTCCCAAGGTGGATTTTAGACTGAGATTCTATAATCTTAGTCTCCCGAGTAGCTAGGTGTGAACCACTGATGCCTCACTGAAGCTATCTTTTAGAATAGAAAGTTTTAGTTAATTTCCATTGTAAATGCTTTGAGTTTGCTGGAATGTTTTTTACTTTCTCACTGTAACTCAACTGTCTATAAACTCCATGTTTTCACAAATTGTATTGTGGTTGCACATTGTGCTTATCTGAGGAAAGTCACAACAACTTGTACAATAGTGTTCTTGAGAATTTTATTTGTGATTATCAGTATCCTTTTGTCACTGGGAAGAGCCACAGGTATTTTTCTAAGAGATGGATAATGTTGAGTACTATTATCATCATTGTGACTCTGGTGATGTAACTCAATGCTTTCTGGTGGCCAGTACCAAAAGGATAGAGTTTTTTTAAAAAAGCATCTTAGATGATTTTTTAGTGCAAGAGTGGTATATGAAATATACAACATTCATTGCAGCTGCCATTTCCACAGTGCCTTTAAGTTCACTGATGGCAACAATCTGGCTTAAGTATTTTGTCTTTAAATAAAGCAAGTTTCTATTCTGTTGTGTTATAAGAAATAGATCATTGTACTCTAATTAATATAAGTAAGATTTTACTTTATTTATTATTTTTTTTTTGTCCTCATGGAGCTTGGACTCACTGCCTGGGTATTGTCCCTGAGCTCTTTTGCTCAAGGCTGGTGCTCCACCAGTGCTCCACTTCTGGTAGTTAATTGGAGATAAGAGTCCCGTGGACTTTCCTGCCTGGACTGGCTTTGAAGTACACTCCTCAGATGTTAGCCTCCTGAGTAGCTGGGACTATAGGCTTGAGCAACCAGTGCCCACATTGGAAAGATTTTAATGTAGACTTCCCCCACATACCTGTTTTGGGACTAAAAATAATTTAAATCATTTCCTCAGAAACTAAATGATTTCTAGAATCCTCAGTCTTTTAATTGTTTGGTGAGGAATATTATACACATCCAACAATACTTTCTGCTGGTAGGAAAGAACACATATTTCACTTTTCTCACAGGTTTTAGTGGGTTTTCTTTGGTGTGACTTGTAGGAAAGAATTTTATAGATTAGATTATTCCTACACCACTTTAAGAGAATGTTAAAAAGTCTGTATGATGGCAAATGAATTCACTTATATAGTATCGCTATCATCAATAACATGACATTGTATCATGCAAAGCCATTACTTTACTTGTATGAAGTAATCAGGAAGTTGAGATAATGTGATTAACCATTAGGAAAACTTCTTGTCGTTGAGGGGATGTGGCTCCCAAGTACTGTCCAACTCACTTCCTGATGGAAAAATAGTTTTAATAACTGAAATTATGTACCAGGGCAGTGTTAAAATGATCCAAATGAATCTGAATAGTAAATACATCAAATAGCAGCATAATTTCAAATTAAAATGAAATATGAACACATGATATATTCTTTTGTGAATATGTGATATATTATTTTTTACTTACTACTTATGAATGTCATTTCTTTCAAAATGACCTCATAATGTAGTCAGAATTTGTTCAGGGTAGGAAATTGAGTACCAGGATTCTAGAGAGAAAGCATAATATGATTAAGTATATAGAGGGAAGATTGTGGAGACCAATAAGAAGGAATTATAGAGAGATGATACTAGATTAGGAATTTGGGTTTGGATCATAAAGCGATTCTAGTGTCATGCTAAGGGATTTGGAAATATCCTGTAGGCAGTAGTTGGCAAGATATTGCTGGAAAGAACCAGATAACAAATATTATAGGCTTTGCAGGCCATATGTCCTGTGTTGCAACTATTCAACTTTGCCATTGTAGTATGAAAGCAGCAACAGATAATGTGTAAACAAGCAAATATGGCTGTGATCCAATAAAACTCTATTTAGAAAAGCAGGTAGGCAAGATTTGGCCTGCAGAATGTAATTTGCCGACCTCTACTCTAGGGAGGAGGGAACCAATTGATAGTTTTTAAGCAAAGCAAAGAAGTAATTAAACTAAAGGCTGAGGTAGGACTGTAAAAGAGATAATGAACGACAGCGTAAATTGAAGGAAACCTTTGAAGTAGAGCTGATAGAATTTATGAAAATACTCAAAGTAAAGGCAGAGAAGTGTTCTTTCAGCTTTTTTTCAGCCTAGGTGGACAGTAATAGAATCAAGATTTCCCCCAAATTTGGTCAGGGTGGACTGAGAGATCCAATCTAGGCCACATGGATTCAATAAAGGTGAATGGATAGAAGATGTTTCACTAAAATGATGCAATTTAAAAATTATACCTCCATAAATATTACATATTATTTGTGGGTTTTAGCTGGCTACAAGGTCAATTAGGAGTTAACAATTTAGAAAGATGGCAGAAAAAACTGGTATTAAAATGTGATTTTTGATGAACATTTGGAGCTATTAATTAACATTTCCATTTGATGTTCTCAGTAATTCTGAAGAATATGACTATTTCAACTCAGGACTAACTTTCTTTAAAAAGGACACCCAGTCTTCTGTGCTAATGGAAGCCTATAATGCCATCATTCAGAAGAGTGAGGCAGGAGGATTCTAAATTCAAGGCCAGCTTGTGCTGCATAATGAAAAAAAGAATAATACCACAAACAGTAAAACAAAAAACACAATAACGAAAGAGAAAAGGTGAGTGGGAGGAGTAAGGTAAAAGACTTGGACATCTGTTGTCAAAATTTTCCAATATTTGAATCCCAAGAATCACAGTATTATTTGAATGCTAATGTTACCATCATGGAAAAGTAGCAAGATCGAAACTCTGTATCAGCCTGTATACACAGATTAGGAAGTGAAAGAAAAGAACACTTCAGTGGTTTTCTTAAGGTCTCTGCATTCCAGAGAAAGGCTTGAGATTAGAACTTTGTCCTGCTTATTTTTTAAATCAGACCTGTCTGCATGTAAACATGAATGACACTTGAAATTGAATATAGATTTTATGTATATGTATTGTTTATAACATATTTATCTATATATAGTATATATTTAATAATACAGAGAGTTGGGAAAAGCAGAGAGGGAACATGCTTTTATGGAGTTAGAGCTCCTTTAGAAATTCCAAAATATTCCAAAAATGTTAGGCTTTACCATATCTATCTTTAAACTAGTTTAACTATTACAAAGTATGTAATAACTAACTGCTACAACTGTTCTGTTTTTGGAAGAAATGTTAGTTTATTATATATTTGACTAATGACAACTTACAACCTTAGTTTCCTGATGTCCCTTCAATGCCTACAGTTCTATAAAAGATAAAATTGCATTCTAGAAGTTAGAAAAAGTAGCCGTTAGTATGTTTAACAAATAAAATAATACTTTAGAAAAACTGATATGTATAACCCTCGTTATTTATAATAGGTAACAAAAATTATCATTGTTTCATGTAAGGGTTATTCTTTGCTGAACTAAGCATATAACGTGGTACACAGAGTTGTAGGTATTTATGTGTCACTTTCACAGTACTGAAATTTATGTTTATATGAGGAAGGTACATGTCTATACATATGCATTAGATGTATAAATATAATACTTGCATGTATACTCTGTGTTCATGTATGCTATGTATTTATAATACATAAAAGAACACATTTAAATTAGAAAAAGTAAACATTTCCAGATTGAGTGGCTATTTTGACATTGCATGTATGACTCTGGCTCTTTGCAAAAACTCAGGTTTTAGGGATTTGTACTATCTGTGATTGAAAACATATGTTTTAAACAAGTTTTTATTTATTCTAGTTACTTAGCTTTTAACTTTGGATAAAAAAATGTGCACATAGTTTAAATATTTGATTTTACTTTGAAAGGGTTGTACAGAACACAAGTGCCTAGTATCTCCAGGTAATGACCGCTGGTCTTCCTCAGTACTTTTTGCCCTTTTGGTTGATTTATTTTTTCAAGTTGGAGTATTAATAAACTTAATCTACCTTTATTTTACCATGAAGATGGCATCAAAGTTCTACATTTTTGTTAAATTAATGCACATACAACAAATCATTTGTAAGAATTTTTTTTTTTGCCAGGAAGAACAAAATGTCTCTTCCATATTTTTGCATTTAAGATATACTGCTACAGTGAAGGTTCCTGTAACACAGGTATCTGTTTTAGAAGTTTATTGTTTTGGCTCTATGTTGAGTAATGTTAACATATTTCAACATTCTTCTTCAGTGGAGACTGAGATCTCATTACCTTGCAGAAGAACACTAACTGTTGAATTTGAACTTGCTTTTTTTTTTATTGTCAACTGGTGTTGGGCAAGTTTCCTTTTGCAGTCTGCAAGTCTTTCATTGTGTTTTTAGACTGTTTTTCATAGATTACATGACTCCTAACATTGGATAATATTAAGCAATGTAACATAGCAGTGTGCTGTTAGAGATGGTTTTGTGATACATTTGTTTTATGGATTTTGATCCTGATGACTAATAAAGAACCACTGTTGACCAGATTCTTCCCAACTGCATGTTGATTATTTCTTTGATATATTTACTTTTCATAAAGAGATACAGTGTCCTCTAACTTACTATCATTGTGCAAGGCTTTTAAAATAATCATCTCTTGGAACTGTCAGCTTGAAATGAAATTTTATGCAATCTAGATTTTTTTTCATTTCTCTTGATCTTATAATGTAAATGCAATTTCTATTTTATATATTACCTAGAATGTGAGATTTGGTTCAGAAATGCTGTTCAAAATTTGATTCTATATCAAAAGAGGGATATGAAAAAGCAAAAAGGCATATTCATTTTGAAGATAATATTGAAACATGCACTCTGGAACATGAAATGATTTCTCATAAGCTACACAAGTGATGACAAAAAGCCTTCAGTGTTAATCAGTGCAGTGTTAATACTGCAGTGTTCTAGGTGATCTGGTGAATTGCTCTCAGTCTTAGATTTTTGTTTTTCTTCTCTTTCTTGGGGTTCCTTAATCAGAGTGAGGTGACTTATTTTGTGAGAAAAATCTAAAGATAATATAAAACTTCCATATGCTTTTCATTAAATTGCATCAGGCACCTGATTATCATAATTAATTTACATAGTTAAAAATTTCAACAACAACAAAAATCTGAACAGGTGGTTTGTCTTGAAGAAATAAAGTAAGTTTTATTACTCTAGACGAGGACAATTCTCTTTCTTTTTACACATTAGTAGGGTAGAATAAAGTAGACAGCTCATGCTGAGAAAACTGAAAAGTTCAGAATGCAATAGTGAAAGGACAGACAATGCACTGAGTAGTGTCTCAGGCAGGAATCCCTGAAAATTATGATGAGCCATGGCACTTGAATGAATAAAGAGTTTGAGCTTATCTGTTCTTTGCTTTCAGTTTTGAAAGTCATTTTATAAATTGAGCATGCTAATGATTTCACCTGACTGATTAAATTTATAAAGTCATCTATTTCTTTTATGTTAAATATATTTCTAAAAAGAGATTAGTGGCAATTAGTTTTGTTGCAGAATTTTTTCTTGTTTGAAACATAGTGTTGTTTTTTTTTAATAAAGTGAGTATGAATATGCTGATATAGATAGCTCTTAGATCAGTTTCCCCCCTTAGGTTTTAATGCGGATATCAACCTATGGTTATCAGTAGTTATAATTTAATATTTAATCTTAGATATTGAGGTCTTCATTAATTTAAACATGGATGTAAAAACATAAAGCCTAGTTGGGGTTTGAAATATGTGTTTCTAAGTAGAAATGGCCATGTACTATATTGTAAAAATAAAATCTTTCATGTTGCCTAATTAGTTTTCTAAGTTTGTAACTTGAGTTTAATACTTGTTAAGTACTAGAGTACATGTACGCCATAGGAAAAGCACTTTTTCCTATTTTTAGTCTAATTGACAGAAATGAAGTGGCATTTTAGGAGCAATGGTTTTTTGAGAGGGTCGATACAGTCCTATGTTTTAATTGTAGAAGTCTTGGACATCAAGAGTGTTTTGCATTAAGTTCCACACCTGGTTGCAGGCCTGTTGGAAGGCTTCCAGAGTGTGGTCTGGAAGGGACTGTTACTTCCAACCTGTGCCACTGAAATTAAGATCTACTCCCCTGAGAAGACAAGTGAATTAACACAGTATGCCTTATGCACAGTGAAAACAAACTAATCGAGGTTAGTACTTTGCTTAGAACTGTAAAACATACAATAGCATATAACTGCAAAGGCACCCTGAATAGTAGAGTGCTTTTTTATATGAAAAATAGAATTGATAATTTTTAAATAGGGTTTTATTTTTAGGTCATTCTAAAAGTAGAGGGTGAGATACTGATTATGTTCCAAAGCAATAATGTGACTTTTCTGTTTCTTCATTTTTAAACTTTTAAATTTCTGCTATCATTGATAGCAGAAAGAAAAAAAAGCATTCTGTGTCTCTTTGTACATATCAAACTGATTTTAATATAGAGAAATCAATGCCATAACATTAGCAAATAAATAATAATCACTCAGATATGAAGAAGTATTCAGACTAGAGAATTTTGGTGAGTAAGACAGGAGAAATAATAGAAATGTGCACCAGGGCTGTTGGTATATCTTGTAGGGAATATCTAGAAAATTAGATTAATCAAGGAGCAGACATTTGGAAGAAAGTTTGTGTGAATGCCTGACAGTCTTGCTCTTTCCCTCATTTCAAATGTTGGCAGGGTAGCAGGCAGCTCCAAGGGAAATGTGCTGCTTTCATACTTGAGTAATTGATGAATTGTATGCAATATGCAAATGAGAATCCATAAATCTTATGAATGACAGCTTAATTTATGTGAGCCTTAATGAATGCAGGATTAGATTTTAATTAAATATCCTCAAAGGCACCCTGAGTAGTAGATTTTTTTAGGCCTTGTTTTTTTGAAGACTTGTTTCTCAAGCAATGCATTTTACAAAAGCAGAAAATCAGAGAAAGAACTTAGCCTATATTTTAATAATGAGCATTGTTTTGTTTTGCTTTAGAGATAACAGATCAAATGATAAGTCTTTAACAAAGTATGTACAGATCTCTTTATTTTCTACACATTTCACTAAATTTGATTACTTTAATTACTGTTGGTCTCTGATATCATATGCTGTTTTTAATTACAAGAAAGTTATTAAAACTTTACCAAAAATACACTAGCACTGCACGGTTGTTTAATAAAAGATTATATTAGATAGTGGAACATACAAAGTATCAAATCTAATTTGAATAAAGTAAGGTCTTCTTAACTATTTTTTTCTTTTTCAAAATTGCCTCTCTAGACAATATCTAATGAGATAAGATGATAAATAAGACTATTTCTTACACAATATTTAATAAGGAGAATTGCACACATAATGATATCTACTCCTATTGAATAGTTATCTACTTAATTCATTTTAATTCTTTGCTCTTGAATATAGGCTCTTCACTGATTCCATATTAAGTGACAAACACCATTTGACTTTTCTGCTAAGGATCTACTTTGTATGAATTAGAATTTATTTAGTTTATAGTTACAATGAGAAGGCAATTTGGTGTTTGGTATTCCAAACATTTTCTTCTGCAGTTGTAGTAAGCTTACATTTTCTTTATTCCTCAGTTGTTCTAACTAAATTAGTGCTATATCTCAGAGCAAAGATTTTGCTCTCAGTACCTGCCAGTACCTATGCAAATATAAGTAAAAGAAGTTTCCTTCTTACCTAACCAAAAGGACTTACATAACCAAAAATGTGTTTTATTCACCTAAACTCTGATACTGGGGTTTGAAGTCAGGGCCTTTAGTTTTCCCTTGGCTCTTTCGCTCAAGGTTGACACTCTACTATTTGAGCTTGGCTTTCAGTACTGATTAAAGCAGACCAGTCAGTATGATGCACAGCAAAAGTTGAAGAGAACAACAATCTGTAAAGAACTTTGAATTGCATGCATAATTTTAAGTAGAAGACCGTTTACTTTTATGCAGGACATTTCATAACCTGCAAAAGGTTTTCCAAGGGCATTACTTACTTAAGATTAATGCAAAACATACTAGCAAATACACAATTTTATGGTCAAAAATATATCTATATGAAAACAGAAAAAAAGTCATGTAATACAATTCTTTTATAAACTAAGAAACCTTCTAAAAGATCAATCATGCATAACCATTCTTTCTTAAATCTGAACTCTTTTTGGGAGGGGGCGCTTGAACTCAGGGCCTGGAAGCTGTCCCTCAGCTCTTCAGCTCAAGGTGAGCACTCTACCACTTGAGACAGAGCATCACCTCTGGTTTTCTGGTGGTTTATTGGATATGAGAGTCTCATGGACTTTCCTGCCTAGGCTGGCTTTGAACCGAGATCCTCAAATCTCAACCTCCCAACTAGCTAGGATTACAGGCATGAGCCACCTGGGCCCAGCTTAAATCTCAAATTTTAAACACTGTGGGTTTTTTTTAAGCAACAGCTAAACAAAATACCGTACAGATTTTTATTTTCAGTGATGATGGCTTTTTCAAGTATTGTGATGAATTTAGGAACTAAGTCTTTGAATAGAATAGTGAAGCATATTTTTCACCTACTTATGGAAAGAACATTGACTGACCAGATTAAAATTTCTATGTGTAGCCAGGATTGGTAAGGCACACATGCAATTCCAAAACTAGAGAGGCTGAAGCTGGAAAAGGGAGAGTTAGATGGCTAGCCTGAACAACCAAGTGAGGACTGTCTCAAAAATACAGTGTGTGTATGTGTGTGTGTGTGTGTGTGTGTGTGTGTGTGTGTGTGTGTGTGTGTGACATGTAAAATGACTGTATTGTTCTGACAAAACAAATATGTAACACATTATTTTAGGAAATATTAAGATTTTATTGCTTTACATATTATAATTTATGGAGTTTGGTCAACTGTATTATGATTGTACTCCTTTTTTAAGAGTAAAGAAGTAAACTTTTGTTTTAATACTGAAAGTCAGATACCTCAATAGATTACAAAGAAGGGAGGACTAATTCTTAGATCAAATGAAGATTTCCAAGAGAAAATTTTAAAGTAAAAATTCATATTCTGGTCAGTTTGTACTTATCTTCTCTATGTTTTCATGAGATTTTGTTTGCTAGAAAATTTCATTCCTTTTTGGTTGTATTAACTTCATCTCCAAAGCAGTTATTTACAAAATGTTTATTTTAAAATATATTTTGTCACAGGTTCCATTTGACTAAGAGATGTGTTTAAATACACCCAGGCAGCATTATTTGCCAACTGTAATATCCATTGTGATTTCATCCTTTGGGAGTTGCTAAAATTGTCTGCTTCTTTTCAAACTCAAATTATAGTCACTTGTGATATAGATCGATTTTAACTAAAATTGATCCATGGAGACAAATTTCTAAGATGGCCGTTTGTGATTGATAAATATGTGGTAGTTTTATTTCTCTGATGTGGTCATTATTGAGGCAGATTGTGACTTACTTCCCAAACCAAATTGGACAAAATAAATCACAAAGATTCTTAGCTTCAAGCTCTTTCATAATGTCTGTTTGTTTAAAATTCTAGATAGATTGAGGCTTGGTTCATTTATTATTACAACTCAGATAAATTCCATGTACATTTTTACATATAAACAAGTGATACCTACACATTGAAATTCACCTACTTTGCTGTGCATGAAAATAAGAAAAGTTCAAAAAAGGAAGAATAGAGTATTTTGTGTTATTTCCAGGATACCTCAAGTTATTTTGAGCAACAGGTTACATAGCAAATTTTTTTTGTGAATTTGATGATCTCAGGCTTCTATGTTTCACAAATAGAAACATTTAGAATTTAGAGTGACATGTATTAGATATATATTTTTATATCATAGTAATTACATTGAACTATTTTGAAGATTTTATTTGATCAAGGGCAAACAGTTTTTCCTAGTTGGGAGTTATCAATAGAATTGACCAGGTGTTGATATCTATTTTCAATTTATTTTTGAAGAAGGTTTTAAAATGTAAAATTACTTTTAACTTCTAAATAAAACTATTTGAACTTTTTATGATGGAAGTCTCATTACTTTTATTTTGCAAGTTAGAAAGATTGAAGAAGAGCCTTCCTACTAGATAAAATTTTCATGTTTTAGCCATTAGCCACAGTGAATCATTTTCCATTGAAAGCATTCTTCCCTCTAGGTTTTGTTGTTTCCCCTCAAATATTCTGAAAAGGAAGTGAAAACAAAAATGCAAAGCAATCCATTATTTAAATCATTAAGAAACAGGAAGGGCTTATATGGAATTACAAGATAAATATTAACCAAAAAACACTTTGGTAAAACCTGATTTTATCTTACTTATTGTTTAAATACCAGAAAATATTTTCAATATTACTGTTTGGGTATATGTTTATTATATTTATTTTGCATCAGAAGTCATCAAATATCTTAAAATGTAGCAGTCAGTATTTGGAGAACTAGGACCTTTAAGACACATTATTAGTAGCTTTTCTTTTATTCAGCACAAACAAATGTTCATCTGTTCTCTGCTTTTGAGAATAAACTTGGAAACTCCTATCACATTCTGCTGTTTTCATTTTATAGGATTGTTGAACCATGTTGGTCAATTCATTTTATAGGTGCCCAAATAAGAGAGATATTCTACTAAAACTCCTTTTCCAGGACATTGAACTCTCCTCTTTTCAGCCTATTTTTGTGACTTTATGTAAAAGGCCAGAAAAAATATGTTTAATCTTGACTAAGGATTCCGATAGTAAATCCAAGAACTTTGAAGTCATAGTAATAAGCAAAAATGGAAACCTGACTCAAAAATCCAAAGCTAATCCTTCCTTCATCTTGTAAAACTGGACACTACTGTATGCTGGCCTTTATGTTATTTATAAACGTGTTTAGAATGCTTGGGTTCCAAACCTTACCATCATCCTAACCTTCACTTAAACTGCTTACTGTGATGATATTTTTCAAGGATATTCTTTGAATACTCCCTCCTGATTTTCAAGTTCTATCAGGAAAACTATGAAGCAAAAGACTCTTTTGATGTTCAATATAATATTTGTCACAAGTGGTACAATTGGGGAGTAGAAGATAGAACTTTACATAGAAGGAATTTGTTATATTTTATCTTCCACTCTTTGAAAAATGTTGATTTACGATTTTTTAAATATGGAAAACAAGCAATTCTATATCTTCTATTCAAAGACATAAAATCTCTTATAAAACCAGCATCCTTAAGTTCTACAAGCTTCCAGAAGGAGGAGTTTGGGAGTCAATGAAATTGGCCAGGTGTTAAGATCTAGTTTCAATTTATTTCTGAAGGAGGTTTTAAAATGTAAAATTACTTTTGACTTCTGAATATAATATGCACAATCATAAAATTGAATTTTTTATGATGAAATCTGATCATCTCACTACTTTTATTTTGCAAGTTAAGAGGTTTTGAAGTGGTTTTCAACTAGAAATAGACAATTTTTTTTGAAATTCTTAAAAATCTACTACATATCCTTAAAATATCAAACCTATAGGAGAAAAACAAAGGAGGGCTAACTGCTTGACAAGAAATATACTCATTACCTTACTCATGTAACTGTAACCCCTCTGTAAAGCATCTTTACAATAAAATAAAAAAATTAAACCCAAATGACAAATATCGTCATATATGCTATCGTCTTTATAGCATATTTCATTCCATCCTGAGAGCAATGCCTATCTAAAACAAAATAGAAACTCATTTAGATCAAATGGCATAGAGTTGCTGAGGACTTACTAATGCATAATCTTTCCTAAGAAACACATTTCTCAGAGTAATGTTTAATGTGCTGAAATTAAAACTTATAAATATAAATATATTTAAAAAGCATCTTAGTTTCTAATTACGTCCATATAATCAATATCAATATAACAGATAAACATTTGCAAAGAAACATTTCAACATTCAGGTATATATATTAAGTGTTTACCAAATACCATTGGAGAAGTAAAATATACTGTTAAGAAGTTTAACTTCAAATATCATTGTTATTGTTTTTTGGTGGTACTCAGGATTAAAATCAAGACAGAATGTTTGTAAGGCTGTTTTACTGCCTCTTGAGACACACCTTCAGTGTCTGTGTTGGTTATTTTCCAGGTAGTGTGGCACTCTCTGCTAGGCTGGTCTGGGATATATCCACCTATTTGTGCTGCCTTGGGTTACTGATTTCAGGCATAAACCACTGTGTCCAGCTATTGTGCTTCTTTTATGCTTGGAGAACAGTGGTGTGCATCCAGCCACTAGTTGAGATGGAGTCTTGTGAATACTGTAGGCACAGACTAGTCTCTCTGCTTTACAAGTTGCTAGGTCTGATCTGGTAATCTTAGCTTTAAAATATGCATTATAGTAGCTTTAGCATAACAAACTTTTAGGAAAGAAAGAAAAATGCTGTTAGAAAGTTAGACAGTTAGAAAATAACCAACAATTTGTTGAAAAAGTTCCACTACTCTATAAATTTACAGAAACAAAATAACAGGAAAAAAATGGAGGACTGGCTCTTTTTCATTCTTCATATGCTGGTTGGCAATTATTTCAGTGGCTGAAAATGAAAAAAAAATAGATTGACCCTTATTTGTAACATTGCTAACAGAAGCCTCTAAACGCAGGTTGCTTTTAATGTATTTGGCGTTGGATAATTACAGAATTTGGAATACCCATAGTTTCCAAATGAGTAAGAGTGGTATTTAAGTGTTTGCCCCTTTAATTCAGAGCCCTTAGTAGATGGAAATATGTTCATCTCTTACCTCTCCTAGTGATAATTATCATTGCATTGTTGAATCACAATTCTTGACTCTTGTGTAATTTAGCTCTGTCAGCATTAATCTCTTGGCTGTTCATATCAGTGGAACTAAAGGTCTGCTTAATATTACGGCAGTTAGGTGGTTGTCATCCTAGTTGGGGAAAAACAATGGGAAAATTTCCTATGATCCAAGGCAAATGCATTATGAGAACATCTGATATACTATTGGAAGATTTATACAATTGTGAAATCATATTTGGAAATAGATTTCTACTTTCTTCAGAGGGAAGATAGAGTTGAATTTGTTTCTTAAACATCCCCTGATTATTTCTTATGTTCCCTCCATTTATAATAGGAAATATAGGTGGGTCATCAAGTAAAAAGACATTTTTATATTGCTGATTTGCATTTTCCTTTCCATAAGTGGTAACATATCAGAGTGTGGGAACATTCTGATAGGGGTGTTTGTGCAGGATGATAAAAAGTCACTACCCTAAAATGAACTTTTTGGAAAAAAAATGAGAGATCTGATAGGTAAAGTTCAGAGAAAGTAATTGTCTGCTATTATGTACCATTTTATTACCTTTATATTGATTGTGATGTTTTATATGGATAGGTGGCACTGACAAAGGAAGACTAAATAGAGACATTTGTCTTGTGCAGTTTTACCTGCAGTGTTATCTTTATATCATAGACTAGTTTTCAGGCAAAGGATTCATATTTCAATGAAATATTGATAGTATTCTTTACAGAGTCTGAAAATGCAAACATTTGCAGTGCTTTGGAATTTTAAATGAATAGATCCCACTTATAATTACATTTTAATTTAGATAGCTAAACACATTTGTTAAACATGATTATGGGCTGAGCCTTGAACTAGACATTATGGTGAAAATAGCACAGCAAGAAGTATTTCTTTCTCGAAAAAGAATACATATCATAATTTCTAACTTTTTAATATTCATTTCATCTTGTTAAGGCAGCCTTTAGGGCCTACTGAAAGTACCATTGTTAAGAGTTTCTTTTGTCTTTCTCCACCAAGATGTGTATAACCTCCTAGTTAAAAAAAATGAGTAATCAGAAAAAAATGAAATAACAAAAGTAAAATTGAAAACACTTGATTCACTAGGATTTCCTGGAAAATCACTTTATTAAATAATTGTTGATGAAGAGATACAGTATTTCTTTACTTTCAAGAAAAATTTAAGCAATGTCAAAACACAGAGAAAGCACTAGAATAACAGTCCTCTTCAACTTCTGAAGAGAATCCCTGTACTTAATCTCAGCACAGTGAACAGTTTTCATGCATTTATTTTATGCCTGAAATTGTGAACTGAAAAAAGCAGACCAATGAGATTTAGGGTGTTAATTCTTTCAACAGACTGCAAGGTCAAAAGAAGAGTTTGGAGATGCTACAGAAAAGCATGGGATCTGTGGTTTTCCTTGAGCAGCAAATCCGATGATGAAATAAGCCATTCTGGTGCTGTGTCAAAGGCAATCTTTCAAAGGTGGCCTACAAAGGCTTCATTTATTTTTGCACTTAAGAAATAGCAGGAGAGGATGTATTCACACAGAAGAAGGAGCTTCTTTTAAGTGCAAATACTCATAATTAAACTTTTAACCTTAATGATCAATTAAATTCTTGCAGGATTTAGTCAATTGTTGTAAGTAAAATACTGAAAAGTATAAATGGCTGAGGTAACAGGGCTTAAATGTCAATGGGTGGGGTAAGAATGCCAAGAAAGAAAGCTTCACCAGAAGTGGAGACATGAAGTCTCTAGAATTATAATTTTCAAATTTTCTTGTCTTACGATTTTTATTGTAAAACCAGTGGACAAGAAAGTTAGTACTTGTAAATAGTGGTAGGACTGCCGGTTATCAGGTAAAAAAAAACCAAACAAACAAACCTGAAGAAAAGATCACCCTAATTAAAGAATAGGAAACAAAATGAGGAAAGAAACAATATATTTGAACATATCATCAGTTGAAGTTTGTGATAGAGATTACAAAGAAGGTAATAATAAATTTGAAATGAGATCAACATTTGAACAAGTTACAAGCTATACCAAATGCCCATGTCCATTTTAACCCATCTTTGTTCATTGAATATATTTCTTAGCTTCCTTTGGACGATCAAAGAGACATAGATTCCCGGAAGATATATTTATATTTTCACCTTTCCTTATGTTCTCCCAAATATTCTTTCTATTTCTGGAATTTCAGATATAAGAGAGATAGATTCAGTGTATCCTGTTAACCTGTATTGAATGTTTTAAAGTCTCTATTCTGTCCTAATTGCCTCCTTAAACTTTTATTTTCCATGTGGGATCTCATCCTGACTTTTTTTCATGTGTTCTAGATTTTGGATCCTTCAAATCTGTAGTTATATTTTGGGGGGAGTATTTTAGATAATCTGTGATCTTTCAAACAACATCACGACACAGTGCTTAACAAAGTTCTTGGGTAGCAGAAGGTTGGAATAGAGCTGCTTGTGCTCCCTGGTTCTAAGTACTCCCACCACAACTTACTCTTTTATTTCATTTTGTGGTTTTTGTTTGCTTATTTATTTTGGGTAAATAATTCTAGATTTATTTTTGGTTACAGAAAGGAAAGGAATATTGAATCTAAAGATTTGACTTGTGAGCTTCATAATCAATATGTCAAGGCTCAAAGTACAAGGAACATTCTGGTCTAAATCCAAACATAGGCTACCACTGAATTCCCTCAGTGATAGAAAAACTAGATTATCCTACCACTGACAGAAAAAAAGTTTCTTTTTCCCTTTTACTTAATATTTTCTTCCTCTGAGAGCTATACAATAGATACAATAATCTAAATTGTGATAGAAAACTTAAATACAATGTAACCAAAAAAGCATAAAAATGTAAATGAGAACGACATCTAAGAAGTGGAGTTCTTTCTGAGCATGGACTAATAACAGTAAAATAGTTGCAATTTCTGAATCTTTTCTTCTTGGAAGCTAGATGTCACAGAAGCACAGAATGATTGTGTGTGTGTGTGTGTGTGTGTGTGTATGTGTGTGTGAACACGTATTCAGGTTTCTTGCAATATCTGAGAGGCTGTGTTTTCATTTCTGGTCACCACCTTAGCAAACTAATCAATGAGGCATGAACTGCTATCTGCAGTGAAAGAAATGAAAAATAAACCACAGATAATCCCTCAGTTAAAAGGTTATTCTGTGTGATAAAAGCTATTTTGTTAATTTATTTACTTACTGGTACAGTGAGATAAAGTGAAAGTACAATTAGGGAATTCTTGTTGAAAGGATTTTAAAGGGCAATGATGACTTAATATTTTGTGTAATATTTGACTGACACTTAACACTTTTAAATTATATTTTCACCACATAAGATTCTGCATTCTTTTTACTTAGTTTATTTCACTCAAATAAAATTTGAGTCTTCTTTTCATGAATATTATGTCTCTTAATTTCATGAGAGATGGCATTGTTTTTGAAAAGCTATTCCTATTTTTAACATTTTCTGTTTATAATGTACATCAAATATATATTTTTTTCAAAATAATACTTGCCTTCTCCATTTGACTGACACAGCAACAACAGGATTAATTTTCCTCCTACTGAATTTTTAGCCTACTGAATCCTGAAGAACAAGATATATTTGAGTACAACTTCTGCATTTAAAGTCTTTGTGTGCTTAGACAAAAGTGGTATATAAATGGTTATATTAATGGGATAAGGATGATCAGATACTCCATGGTATTATGGAAGTTGATTGAAGTTGATAAACAATGTAGTTGATGAGATTTCCACATTGAAAATGGAGGGAAAGGACGTTGCTTGCTGAAGGACTAACATCTGTAACATATACAAATACAAAAGTAATTAAGCACCCAACTAAGGTTGTGAGAATTATAACTGAAAGAATTTAAGCTGTGAAATTTTGAGGGCCTAGTAAGCTAGGAGAAGAAATTTGGTAGACTATTTTCAGAAGATGCTGAAGAGGCTATGATGTTCCCTGTGTAGATCAGTCAGGTCAGTATTGAAAGGAGCTGAGATAAGATGAGATCAATTTGAATGAGCAGAGTGAATTAAGAGCCATACTAAAATTAACAGATGCTGGAAACCATTGAGTTAAGATGTGAAAAAAAAGAGCAAGTTACTTTCAACTTTTGCTATATGACTCAGGAGATTCTGGCTTGAAGACTGGATATGTGGTGGTATACCATGAAATGGCATACCATGAAATGGCATAACATTATTCATGATGATTCCAATTTAAGGTGGAAGACAAAAAGTACCTGTGAAATTTCCAGATGTTTATCACAACAATGGAGAGATAAATGTGGAATTCAAGAAAATGCAGAAATTTATGGGGTATAAAAATTTTGGTCTACAGATTAGAGATTTTGTTACTTTTAGGAAAATAGTGAAAAATAATATTGTTTAGAACCCACTAATTTTTGCACTAGACTAAATGTTGGACAACATTTACGTATGTAGTCTGTTTCACATCCTCTTGTCAGTGAAAAAATGTCTTCTTTGCATACTCTATGTTTACTAGTAGATAGCTATTAACACTAGCTAATAAGTAAGGGTATCTATAACAATTTTCATGTAATACCAACTTAGATAAGCCCGACCAAGTAGGAGGAAGGACAATGACATTGAATTAGTTATAGAATCAAGATAAATGACACAGCTATAGGAAATTCCTTCTTAGAGGAGAAGAATATATCCAGTAATATTGAATATTGTAGTTACCTTTTTTTTCTTTTGTTTGCCTTGTTTTTCTTATTTTACCACTTGAAAGGCTTCTTTGACTCTTTAATCAAAGTTTTAAATCTTTTAAAAGTGGTAACACCCCAGAAGGTCTCAGGGAGAGGAAGCTGTGGATCCCAATAGGTTCACTAATTTGTCAAGGTGTTACTTAGAGACATAATGATCTCATAGAATAAGCACAGGGCAAGCTTGAAGTCAGAAACCTATGGATATGACACTAAGATCTATATTTATGAGTCATGATGTTGAGTCATTCAGCTCTAATTTTCACATTTGAGAAATGGAAATAATATCCACCTTGAAGGTTTGTTGGAATTTAAATGAAATAGATATTTTATTTAGTATACAGTAAATGTTCTTCATATGTTAGCATTTCCTCTTTCCTCAGTTAAGAGGAAAATTCTAACTCCTCATGCTCTCAAACTAGGAGCAAAGAGAATCAATAAACTCTCTATCATGAATTCACAGGTTAGCCTAACTGTGGCTCATGCCTGTAATCCTAGCTACCCAGGAGGCTAAGATCTGAGGATTGTGGTTCAAAGCCGGCCCTGGCAGGAAAGTCTGTGAGACTCTAATCTCTAATACACCACTCAGAAAACTGGAAGTGGCTCCAAGTGGTAGAGCGCTAGCCTTGAGCTGAAGAGCTGAGGGACAGCGCCCAGGCCCAGAGTTCAAGCCCCACAACCACACCACCACCACCACCACCACTACCACCACACACACACACACACACACACACACACACACACACACACACACACACACACACACAAGAATTCACAGGTTAAACCTTTGTAGTCTCTGTGCCAATTTGATTTTTTGACTTGAACTTTGTATCCTTTCTACTTTAAAATACATTAAAAAAATCTTCCTCATTGAAGGCCTGCCTTTGTGTTCTCAGAAGTCAAATTATAGTTCTCTATAATAAAGTTAGCATTTAAATTGTACTGCAGTACATTTCTATATTATTAGTTCTATTAGTATTAGATACTCAATCTAGATAGTATCATTGTGCAAGGAATCTTTAGCGTATTTAATAAATTTGAACTGATCTTAAAAATATTATTTAGTTTAGCCATCTCTAACATGTATATAACACTAAACCTTAACATATACTTACATAAACATACTGCTGCTTATTCTCCATCTACAAAATCAATCTCAGTTAATAATAACTTAAACAAATTACAGTATGAAATTTTGCTGTTATTAATATTGATTTGTTTGCTATAATTCTGGAAAAATACCATTTTAAGGGCATTTTTTTTATACAGTGATCTATATCCTACAGTTTTGGGGAACTATTTTTTCATTCAGTTGGTATGTTGAACTACTTTTACATGTGGGTACCAAATTCTAATTCCCTGTCATCAACATGTGAAGCCACTTGTTACCACAATGATGATACTGTCCATATGATCCAAGTATACCATTAGAACCATATAAACTGTTCTTAAAGTGTATTACACACTAACTCATATATTGCACACTAACTCATATATTCAGGAGAATATACGTGAGCATCTGTAAGAGAATCACAGCTAAAATTTTCAATTAATATTAGCTAATATATGATAAGGATATGATACTTATTTTAAGTAAGTGTACAGACACATTGACAGTTTCAAGTGATTAAGTGATTAAAGAACAAATCTTTTTTCCTAAGTCTTTGTTACTAGGTTTTTAATATTGTAGTTGGACATTAGGAAAAAACAAGCTGACTCTGATGTATTGCATTAATATTTATTTTGAATATTATAAATTATATTTATCTTTATCATTCTTTCAAAATAGTTACCATTTCCTTTAACAAACTGATTTGCTTAGAGCATTACAAATTTTTGAAGACTTGTTTGAAAAGAGAAATGCCAATACCACCTTGAATAAAAGAATGAAACCATGTTGCTATTATCTACCTAATTCACTACTTATATTTTTAATGTAATTTAATTAGTCAATTTAATCAACTTCTTTACATAATTTTCTTGTCTGCGGAAAAACATGGAAAAAATCTCACACGACTTGTTACTTTTAAAACAGGTTAGCATGAAAATTGAATGAAATGCCTTAGTTAAACGTTAGATATTATAAATTTATAGTGAATTTAAATAATCTGATTTTTAGCAATGCAGTAAGGAGCTTTGTATATTTTTTCCCCTGGGAGGTTAAGCCTTATCTAAAAATAAACCTTGATAGTGACACAATTATAAGAAAACAATAATATATCCCTGCAGTCTACCATCTAGTCCATGCTTTATGCATTTGTAGACCATTGAATTAATCTCCAAAACAATAGAAATTCTTTACTAGAAATAGCTTGCTTTTGCCATGGCTTTGTAGCAAAATGACATTAGGGCACATATATGGCCGTTGTTGAACTTGATTGCTTTAGCAGCCCTCTGCTTGATAGTATCAAGTTCCAGCTTGCCCTGCTGGGTCAATGTGGACCCAGGCCTTTAAAGAGAAAAGTTCAGGGAAAGTTCACTTCTATTGTTTTACCATGGTTACAAAACAGAAGAGGGTGGGGGATATAAGGGAGAAGCAAAGAAGGAATCTTGGGTTTGTCCATTGCAACCATGAAAGTTGAACTAAGGGATTTTTTGGTTGTTATTTTCTTTCTTTTTACAATTAAACATTGCAATAGAGAAAATTAAAGATTACAATAATGCAAAGGAATAGAGGCCAAACTACATTCTTTTATCGCTAGTTGGTAATCCTCAAATTTACTAAATGACTTTTGAGCTATTGGGGCGAATGTTTAGGTTTCTTTCATTTCATTCGAATTGTCATTTAACTTCTTCCCATAAAAAATTAATAATAATAATGTTGCTACAGTATGAATGACTTGTTTATTAATATAGAATGACAAATATAGTACTTTGTTAAAAGTCTTTATTACTGAATCTGTTGAAATCAGTATTTTAAATTAAGGGAGGAAATACACACTAAACATCTTCATTCAAGAATTGTTCACATGGGCTGGGAAGGTGGCTCAGTGGTAGAGCGCTTGCCTTGCATGCCTGAGGCCCTGGGTTCGATTCCTCAGCACCACATAAGCAAAAAGAAAAAAGCCGGAAGTGGTGCTGTGGCTCAAGTGGTAGAGCGCTAGCCTTGAGCTGAAGAGCTGAGGGACAGCGCCCAGGCCCAGAGTTCAGACCCCACGACCGGACCCAAAAAAAAAATAATAAAAAAAATAAAAAAGAATTGTTCACATTAAACAGTAAGAAGCTGTGATATTTTAATTGGCCAATTGGACCTTACTTTCAGTCTCTGGGTATATTTGGAATAAAAGTCATAAAAGTCAACTTTCAAACCAATTTAAAATCCTCCACTGGGCTGGAAAGATGGCTCAGTGGTAGAGCGCTTGCCTTGCATGCCTGATGCCCTGGGTTCGATTCCTCAGCACCACATAAGCAAAAAGAAAAAAAGCCGGAAGTGGCACTGTGGCTCAAGTGGTAGAGCGCTAGCCTTGAGCTGAAGAGCTGAGGGACAGCGCCCAGGCCCAGAGTTCAGGCCCCATGACTGGACGCTCCCCACCCCAAAAAAAAGATAAAATCCTCCACTTGAGGCTTTCCACATTAAACTTATAAATATAATTGTTTTGTAAATATTTGCCAAACACGAGTTCTAAAGAAGGTCAATGCAATTGAATTGATTTCATATTTTATACCCATAAAATCTTAGGGATAAAGTATTAACACTGAAATGCTTCTTACTTTTAAAATATTAGTGATAAGTTTAGTGTGCAATGTTATCTGTACAAACCAGATAAATTTACTACTTGACAATATTTCAGTCTAATTTTTGTCTGTCTTCTTTTTTTTTTTTTGGTCGGTTGTGGGGCCTGAACTCTGGGCCTGGGCACTGTCCCACTCTTCAGATCAAGGCTAGCAGGCTAGCACCCTACCACCTGAGCCACAATGCCACTTCCAGCAGTTTGTGCTATATGGTGCTGAGGAATTAAACCCAAGGCCTCATGCATGCAAGGCAAGCACACTAGCACTGAGCCACCTTCCCAGCCCCTTGTCTGTGTCTTTTAATGAAAAGTTGTTTATATTCAAGAAAGAAAGATTTTAAAAGAAGTTCTGGGTTAAAAAAAATGCAGACTTGGAAAAAATTATATTAAGTGAAGTAAGCCAGGCCCAAAGAAGCATAGGTCCCATGGTTTCCCTTATTTGCAATTACTAGTAGTATATGTCTGAGACAAGCAGAAACGGTCAGATAAGTTGATGTTAGGCAAAATGAACCCCAAGATGAAGACTCAAATTTTTTTTTCTTTCTTGCGATTGTTTCTAACACATTTATAAGATGATTTCCTTGTTGCTTTGTATGTCCCTCCCCCACGGTATAACCCCTGCTTTCACTCTATTTGATGTTGGTATAATTTGTGGAGGGGAAGGGAAAAAACAAATCATTTAAATAGGGATACAGGTGGACCCATTGCAACAATGAGATGTACAAGTCGTTATGTTGAAAAATGAACTTGACAACTTTGGGGGGGAGAGGAGGAGAGTGGGAGATGGGAAGGGATGGGGAGGGGACTTCATTTGTCATATGTAGTAAGGTGTAGTTTCCAGAGTGAAGAGGAAAAATTACATAGAATCAAGATAAGAGAATGAGATGAATCTTTGGATAATTCTATTTTTTGGTCGGTCATGGGGCCTGGTCCTGAGTGCTGTCCCTCAGTTCTTCAGCTCAAGGCTAGTGCTCTACCATTTGAGGTACAGCACCAGTTCCGGTTTTTCTGATAGTTTATTGGAAATAAGAGTCTCATGGACTTTCCTGCCTGGGCTGGCTTTGAACCATGATCCTCAGATCTCAGCCTCCTGAGTAGCTAGGATTACAGGCGTGGGCGCCAGGTTCTATTTAGAGAGTACATAACTGGATAATGCTCTCTGTTCTATCGCATTTGTTAATTGATTCTCTGATGTTTTCTTCAGCACAATTTATTTCCTTGGAATATTTACCTGTATCAAACATAGACTTGAACTAACTTCTGATGTAGAAGGAAGTTAGTAAAGCCTAGAGGATGGAGAATGTAGGCATTTATTTAAATTGGTCATAAACAATATTAAAATATTTCTAATTTCTATAGCATTCTTTATATTAATAAAAATAAGATTTTGTCACACTTTTGCTGAGTACCTGCTTTTTTAAAAAAATATCTTGCCAAAATTATAAAATTTAAAATTGTTTCCTAACTGCTTGTTCTCAGGAAAACTTGGGAAAAAATCATTTACAAATGATTTTCTTTTTTTTTCTTTTTTTAAATTTTTTATTGTGAAAATACTGTACAGAGGGGTTACAATTACATGGGCAAGATAGTGAGTACATTTCTTATCATACAAATGATTTTCTTGATCCATGATCTACATATTTCCAGTGTGTTTCCTTCTCATGTTATTTGTAGAATGCTTAACATTATTGATGATCCTTTTTTTGAATAAAGAGAACCACTTTAACTGAATCAAGAACTTGATAACAAGCAATTTAGGAATTGTGGATTCAAAGGTCATCTCGTCCTTCATTCCCTGCCAGAAAGGACTTACCTCCACTATTGAAGATAAATGCCTGCTTCTCATAAGTTAAAAGCCTTGAAGAGAAGAGTCTGTAGAGACCTTCCCTGATAACCTACTCTGCTGCTTAACTGCTCTAATGAGAGGAAGAACTGTTTTTTTCATCTCATCTGCATCTCTCTTGTTGCAGTTTAAGAGTTGATACTTATTTTTAATGTTATTTTCCTGCTCTTTATTGCAGTGTATTCTAAAGTTATTATTGGCCAGAATTTTCCCAGTGCATGAAGAGTTAGTAATAAATCTCACGCATTTTCAAAGATCCAGCCTAGTGTATGACCTAAATATGTATTGCTTAACTTCAATGGTCCTGCAATCTTATAGTCTCTCTCCATGGAATCATTGTCCCCCCCCCCACACACAAAATATTCATGTACTTATATAGTTTTGTAGATAACAGCTGATTAGGGAGGTCATAGTTTGCGCCATTCCTGTTCCAGGGTACTAAACTTATCTATTATGAATTAGACATAAAGTGCTATTTTTTTTCCTAAAATTTACCCCTGAAGTCAATTTTAATGTTTTCTTTCAAAGAACAATTTATGAACACTATAAAGAACCAACAGCACTTTGAAGGAAGTTGTTTGCTTTGCAAGTAAATGAATTCACTTTTCTTATTTTTTTTACTATAAGAATCAATGGAAAGAAGTTTAATTAACAAAATCAGTCAACTACTGTATCTGTATTAATAGAGTTATGCCTCTGTATCCTAAAAGCATTGACCTCCCAGGGCTCCCTAAATATACCAAACTCTGAGGATGTTCCAGTGCCTTACAGAGGGGTATAATATTTACTTGTGTTTTCTGATACACGCAAATGCTATGTACATAACTGTTACATTGTATTATTTAAGAAATAATGGCAAAAAATAAAAGTTTATACTTGTTCAATTCAGTGAAATTTTTATTTGAAATAAAAATTGAAATATCTTCAAACAGAGGTAGGCTGATTCATGGATACCCTTGGAGGTGTTATGTAATCTTGTTGTTGCTATACAACCTTCTGGCTCTCTAGGGTTGGAGGGCCAACTTTACTTCACAGGCAAGCATTATAATATTCACAAACCAGGAGTAATCTTTCTTGGTCTTTGTTTTTCTTCCATAGATAAATCTGGCCCTAAATTTTATCATATTTTATTATATCTTTATTATCATATTAAATTAAAAGTTAATAGCGTATTTTTTTTTCTTTTTTGTGTGGGGGGGTCCAGTCCAGGGGCCTGAACTCTGGACCTGGGCACTGTCCCTCAGCTCTTCAGCTCAAGGCTAGTGCTCTACCACTTGAGCCACAGCGCCACTTCAGATTTTTTTTTCTTTTTGCTTATGTGGTGCTGAGAAATCAAACCCAGGGCCTCAGGCATGCAAGGCAAGCGCTTTACCACTGAGCCACCTTCCCAGCCCCAATAGCGTAATTTCTTAAATCATATGAAAGGACAGGTAGCAATTTGACTTGGAAATCACAGGAAAAATCAATCTAAACATCTCAGTGATTCAAATAAATAACGATCATCCAAAGTGAAACATTCAGCATATCTCCAGACTAGTATCAGAAATCAGAAACCAGAAACATTATACTTAACCTTCTCTAAAAAGAGTCATTTCCTTAGTTAATATTTCTATATTTGCATTTCAAAGGAACTAAATTAAGAAATGAAAATAAAGCAATTGTTTTAATTCAATTGTATTAGGCTAAATTTAATATAGGTTTTAGCTCATTGGATACATTAAGTGGTTCTTTTGGAGCAATATATGGAAGTTCATGAATCAACAATGTGGTTTGCATTGTCTTATGTTGGATTATGGGTTCTGGAGCAGGGCTTTCTTTCTTTCTCCTTCTCTCCCTCCCTCCTTTCCTCCCTTCTTTCTTTCTTTGTGTCCTTTCTCCCCTTCTCCCTCCTTCCCTTCTTTCTTATACCTTGGCTGGAATTCAGGGCTTTGTTGCTCTAGCTTGGCATTTTTAGCTCACTCTACTACCTGTGCCATACCTACAGTTGCATTGCTTGCTAGTTAATTAAAAACAATGAGATCGCTTTAGTTCACAAGTTCAAGACCAGCCTGGGCAAAACAGTGAGCCCCTATATAAAAAAATTAATGTTTATTAGTCATTACAAATTTATTAAATATTGACTCTGCTAAGGTATTATAAAGAAGAATATTAAGTTCTTATATTGAAGCAAATTCTTGAAATGAGAACCTTCTAGAAGTTTTGAAACCCTAACTGCGATTTTAATATATAGATTGAAATGACAGGAAATATGTCAGTATATAGGTTGTTAAGCAGATATTTGAAAATGCAGTCATATATATTCTTAATTAGTTCCTGAGTAAGAGTGGTAAAGTTCTTTAATATGTTTCTCATATAACCTCTTCAAATGTTATGGTCTAATAATTTTTTTCTCTTGTGCAAAGTTCTTGTGAATTGATTAAACTGACTTTAGAAGGAGGTCTATTTTTTTCTCACTAATTTTAAAGAAGTAATTTATGGTTTAATCCTTTAAAATAAAATTAACTTCCCTTTTGGCAGCATCATTTATGCTGCTGTCAGCACCACCTTTTCCTAAGATAATTATTATCGTGTGTTTCAGGAAAGATGTTAAAGTGTATTTCAATGCTTTTATTTTTTTTAATCAGCATTGTTCCTTGTCCCTATAAATCTCTGTTATTATACAAGTTCAATACTCCTTTCGGTGTGATGATATCTTCTGCTTCAATGTAGAGGAAAAATAAATTTGAAGTAATTGCTTTCAGAAGTTTATTGTTTTATAGGACTGTTATAAGTAAATAGGATGCGTAGCACTTGTTAATGTTTGCTTGCTCAGTTACTACTAAAGGTAGATATTTATATAAACTCAGAATTGCTTTTTTTTCTATTTCATAATACTTGAAAATGTAATCAAGAAACTAACTCATTGGTGGCAAACTTTTGGAAAATCATTTCATGAGGAATACAGATTTAAGTATAATGTATGGTTTTCATTTTAGTTTACTATCAGAAAGATGAAGTCTATATGAAAATGCTATGCCTTTTGGAGTCCTTTTAAAGTTTAGAATTTATTTCACATCTTTGAAAATTTCTTAAATGTGAGCAATTTGAGTTTAGCACATACATTATTGTGCCTTGTTCGGTTTTTTAAAAAAATAAATACTGTGAAAGAATAAAATGTGAAGAGCATAGATTTTCCATGGCTTTTTTTTTTAAATAGAAATAGTAAGTGACATTCTTTTAAGGGGCCAAAGACATAGCCCAAGGAAAAGCTCATGTTTCTCACAGCCTTGAGCCTGGTCCCTGGTAATAAAGCTCATTCTTTCCACTCTAGCCTTTCCATCCCTCCACAGGGCCCCTGAAGTAAAACAAGACTAGAAAGGTAAAGAGGAAAAGAAGGTAGAAAACAAATTGAAGCTTACTCACCGAAGTGCTTATGAATGCACATGTATACACATGTATATTCATTTAAATTGTGGTTCTTTGTTGCCAACAGTGGTGTTGGACATGGAAGGTCTAGGTTGTGAACCGATGACATGGCTCTTGAAAATTCATATTTACTATGATGTTGCTTGTGAAAAGTGGACCAGATAGTTGGGATTTCAGGTCTAAAAACAATGACATTACCAGAAATAATACAACAAAATGGAACTGATCCCATCATCAAAACTGACATTTTCTTATGCTTTTTTATAAATTTAAATTTTATTGTAAAAGTGATGTACAAAAGGGTTATATTTACGTAAGTAAGGTAATCAGTACTTTTCTTTTTGAATGGTATTACCCCCTCCCTCATTTTCTCCTATTTCCTCCTCCCAACTCTCTTCCTCCCCAAGTAAGTATCACTGTTGAATTGATTCCCCTTTTGTCCCACCAATTCTGTGATTCCTCTTCCCTTCCTCAAATCAGATAAACTTATATACATGAGAAAGGGTATAGAAATTTAAAAAAAAAAAACACCCAAAATCAGTGACAACAGGGAATAAGCCAAACGGAGGAAAAGAAAGAAAAAAGAAATATCTGCAAACACTACAGTAAAATAAAGCCTCATGTTTCTATTTCTTAGAGTTCATTTTGGTAAGCATCATTTTACATGATCATATGCATATTACTATTGAGCCATTGTGATCCTCTGTTAAGAATATCTAGACATATTCTAGTTATTACAAATGAGGGAAACCATGCAGTCTATGATTCTTTGGGTTTGGCTTACTTCACTTAATATTATTTTTGCAAATCTATTTCCTTATCAATGGGGCAATGCCATTCTTTCTGATGGGTGTGTAGAATTCCATTATATGTACATACCTAATTTTTTGATCCATTCATCTACTGAGGGGCATCTGGGTTGATTCCATATCTTAGCTATGGTAATTAATGCTGCAGTGAACATGGCATTAGTGTGGGCTCATGCTGGTTTGTGATCATTTGGGTAAATGCCCAGGAGTGGGATTGCTGGGTCATAGGAAAGCTCTGTGTTTAGTCTTTAAGGAACCTCCATACTGCTTTCCAGAGTGGTTGAACCAGTTTACATTCCCACAAACAGTGTAATAGCATTCCTGTTCCCTTTGGGCCACATCCCCACCACCATCTGTTATTATTAGTTTTCTAGATAATTACCATTCTAACTGGGGTGAGGTAGAATCTCAATGTGGTTTTGATTTGCATTACTTTTATGGCCAAAGATGTCGAACATTACTTCAGGTATCTAGTGGTCATTCTTATTTCTTCATTGGGGAGGTCTCTCTTAAAGTCTTTAGACTACTTATTGATGGAGTTGTTGTTTCTTTGAGAATTGTTTTTGTGGGGGCTTACTTTATTGTGCTCTAATTATATTTTAAATATGAGGCCTTTGTCTGATGTATAGTTAGTAAAGATCTTCTCCCAATCTGTAGTCTTTCTGTTTATCCTTCATTTTAATGCAACCCCATTTATCCAGCCTTTCTTTGATTTGTTGTTTCTTATCTTTACTTAAGGAAGTTTTGACCTGTGCCAAGTAGCCCTAGTGCTTCCCCTATCCCTTCCTATAATATTTTCCGTGTATGTGGCCTTACATTGAGGTCTTTGATCCAGTTGGAATTGTTTCTGGTCAGGATGATATATAAGGATCTAACTTCAGATTTCTACCTATGTCTAGCCAGTTCTGCCAGCACAATTTTTGAAGAGGTTATCATTCTTCCATCTTGTATTTTGGCTCCCTTATCAACAATTAGGTGGCCATAGATTTGCGGGTTCATTTCTGGGTCTTTAATTCTATTCCAGTGGTCCTCAGGCCTGTTATTGTGCCAGTACCAAATGTTTAAAAATTATGGTTTGTAATAGACTTTGAAGTTTGGTATTGATATTCCTCTTTGTGTGTTTATATATATAGTGTGTGCTTTTCATGGAATCTCGTATTGACTTACTTTAGGAGTTTATGGAAATAGTCACTGGAGAACAACAGAATAGGGTTGTTTGAAGTCAACCATTTAGTTCAACCCTTTTAGCTAGAATAAATTCAAAATACAATTAAATCAGAACATAAAAAGAAGCTCTAAGCAAGGATATATATTTACTCATAAGTTTGGCCCTGGTATTTGATAAAATTTTTATATTTCATCCCTGCTTATGTATTTCTATAACCATGACACATTCAAAGAATCATGTCACATACTTCCTGAAATCTTATGAAAAATTTTGTGTAAGAGTTTAAAACAAAACAAAATAAATTTGGATTGATTCAAATACATTGTGAAAATATATTCTATCTTGTCTTCCTTTTTTTTTTTCATCTTAAGATCAACATCTTCCAAAGCTGGTGTTGATAAAGAGAATTCCTTAGTAATCTACTCTCTCTACATCACTCATTTGAGGTAGAGAAAAATCTTATGCCTGAATCCAGTTAAAGTTTATGGCCCTTCTATTCCAAAGTCATCACATCTCACAGGGCAATAGACTACTGTTTATTATTTTAAAAAAGGCGGTCTTGAGATGTAATAACTTCCTTTTTGAGACCTAAAGAAGGAAGCCCCTATCAGGGGTCTGGGAAAATGAAAAGCTAATTTTCAGAAAAGTCAGGCTAAATGTTAACAAAAATTGAAAGATAATTCAAAAGCTGTTCAGCTGCTTCCAGACATAATTAAAGGTGAGGGCTTTTTCTTTTTCTTTTTTGAAGTTAGCATTCCGATTACCTTCAATTTTTTTTTTTTTGGTCAGTTTTCCCTTGCAATTTTTGACATCATATTTTTGGGAAAAAATTATTTCCTTGCAATTCCAGCTTTTTTGGTTTGAAGCACTTTTGGAGTTGAACTTAACCTAGGTTTTTGAATTTGTAGAAAGAAAACAGACAAGTTATAGTTCCATTCAATGAAGTCTAGATGTTATGTTTGTTACTTTTGTAATAGTCACTTTTGAATTTATTTTAAATTAATTAGTTTTTCTTAAGCATGTTTTTAAAATGAAATACTCTGCTATACATACACAATAATTTTTCTAAATTTCTCAGAAGATTAAGCATTATCTTCTCTTATAATTTGACAAATAGTTTCCTATGATCTGCACTGAATTATCTCTAAATATTCTACCAATTTTTGCCTGACTTAAACACATACACATACACACTTAAAAAAAACAGAAAAGGGGAGGAGACAAGCAATTGAGAGATAAAAAGAGAGAGAAACTTGTTCATTAACAAATATTTTAGAGAATATTGAAACCATGAAAAGATCAAGTGAAGATAACACATACATTTCTAAGAGGAAAATCACTGATATTTATATAAAATATTATTTTCTACTGTCCTACCTGTTCATTTTCTAATACATAAAATATATGAGCTAGGTTTCATAGAATACAATATACAGAGTCCACTCATCCAAATCAAAGCTTGCAAGTTGTTCTTACACAGGTTTTTAAGAATGTAACCCTCCAATAATATTTAATGCAGTATTTCAGAACGTTTATATATAACCATATGGTTATATAGAGGAAACAATCAGTGAGAAAAAATGCACTGGTTTAAGCTCAAACCTGGACTATTTTTGATGACCTGGAAACCTATATTAAACCACATGATTATAAAAGCACATTTATTATGGATGTCTAAATTAAAATTTCAAATATATCTGCCTAGATCTGTGTACCAATTGCAGTGTACATATTTGGGTGTGGGCTGTTGTAGCTAATGATTTCAAGTGTCACAGGTTGTCATCAGCTTAAAGATTTATACTGTTTTCTTTCCAACCCCATCATTTTGAAGTGATGCAGGAAATCTATTCAGTGAGAGGTAAAGGATAATGCAGAGAAGTCAGCAACTTAGCAGTCAGTAACCTAGAAGTCAGTAACTTAGCAGTCAGTAACTTAGTAACTTCCACTGTGTCTTGAGTACCAAAAGGGCAGCTTTTTCAGATATTTAAATAACTCCTTACAATGGGCACCCATTCCTTCCACTATTCATTCTTTTCTATCCATTTAAGAAATATTGATCTTTTTCTACTTTGTGTTGGATATGGTTCTTGTATATGAAGATACAATAGAAAACCAAATTTAATCAGCAAGCACAAATGATTGCATTAAAAAGAAACAACATCATATTTCTGGACAATGCTTTGGATGAAAATACAATAGAATGGTAGAGGCAAGCTAATAAAGAAAACCCAATGTCATCTTATACATATGACAATTGGGTAAGAGTAAGTATGAGGACAATGTATTGCGCAGTATTCTAGGAAGTAGCAGCAACAAGTCCACAGGATTTGTAAACAACTCTTATTTTCCTTCCAAAATACTAAATGCAGTCAGAATTTGTACAATAGAAGTGCAGCTTTAAAAACAAATTTCAGATATTTTCTTGATACAGCTATTGAATTCTGCTGCAAATTTCTTGAGCACTGGATTATTTTCATGATTGTTATTTGGCATTTGGTATGGTTCTGGTTTCTTTAAGTTCTGCAACCAATCTATGTCCTATCTAAATTGTTTATTTATTACCAGCAATCAATTTTTTTTGTTTGTAAAACACCTGTGATATACAGATTTGCAAAGATTAAGTCATACATTGCATTTCATATGTCTAGCACATGATGTTTGCAAAACAAATTGAATTATTAGATTTCATAATTTTTTTTTACTCCATTATCACCATAATAGCTACATTAAAATTTAGGCTAAATTCCTGGAATCCTAAAAAGCTGTGAGACATTACCATTTCTAATATTATAATTAATTATGCAGTTCCCTTCTTTGGAAGCTCTGCTCTATATATTTGTCTTGCTTGTTGTATATAATATGACTTACAATTATTAACCTCAACCTCTCCTGTTGCCTACTGTGCTGGAAAGTTCAGGCATTTCTTCACAGGAAACATACACAAGTTGTTACTTCAAAGTTGTTGCAATATAAGCTGGAACTATAACATACAAAAGAAGCATACCAAATCTGTAGACCTGGCTTTTACAATTCTCTGCAAATAGGACACTCTCTGAGGTGCTAAGTCACCTGTCATTCTCTGATTCACTCCACACTTGCCAGTATCGGAGGAATTTTGGCTGTGACATTTGGAGGCCTTCATGCTTTCTTTTCACTTCATCTACATAAGTAAGAGTAAAATTCTTGAGCACTTTATGTGATTTTTCATTCTTTATGTTATCTGAAATGTTGTCTTATTTTTCTAAGTTATTACAATCTTAATAATATGATTGTGCCAATAAAAAGCCCTCTTTTTGAAAGATGTCAGTCTTATTTTATTGTTTCTGTCACAGTATCTATGATTTGTCTTTGCATCTTATGTCTATCTATGTACACTTAAAATGTTGGAAAGGGAGTATATTTGGAGCACATCATTGTATCTATTATCTTGGAGTTTGAGATTAACTTACTGGGCTGAGCCTGAGGCTGATGTTTAAATTTTGGATCATTTACTAACTAAAAGTTACATGAAGAAATTGATGGTAATGTAGAATTCTGACTTCTAAGAGACTGAAATTTAATTGACATTGTTTTCTCTATAATTCTCTTTGATCTAATGTAGAAGATAGGATTTAATCAAGAAACAATTTTTGTATTAGCAATAATGTATAAGAAGAATTTATGCTCTTATTTTTACCAAACTTATACTTTAACATATCATGTTTCAGTTTTCATAGTTTAAATGGAAATTAAAATATTTTTATCTCAAGTGTTTTATGAAATCAACTGAAACTGTATACACAAAATAATTAGAAGAATTTTTGGTGTCTATGTCAGCAATATTATAGGCAGGGAATACTTTTTAAACAATAATTGTTACTATTTTAGAGTATGATTCAACTATAAATACATATATACCTACATGCATAAATCACATAGGATTTAGTGCAATGATTCACGTTTGAAAGCAATCTCTGTCCATTGTTGGAAGAGAGAAAAGCTGCATGGTATCTATTCAGTCTTGAAAAAGCCCGTTTATATCATAATTTCTTATAATAATAAGTATTAGTATTAAAAGGTCATTCACTAAGGAAAACACTTTCATGAAGTATTAAATTGGAATTAATTAATGTAAAGCATATTAGTAGCAATGTTCAGAACTATGTAACTCTATGTCATGTAATGAATGAAACATGGCATTGAATCTCTGAAGGCTGGAAACAGAATACCTTTGTCTTTCTAAATACCATCTTTCCATTAGTGCATAGGCCTAGAATCCTCGTGGGAGTATTTAAAAGTTGTCAGGAAGGCTCTGAATTCTGGGGTTGATATTGGAATCTGTTTCAATACAACCTTTCTTTTCTCTCCTCCCCCCACCTTTTTTTTTTTTCACTATATCTTGGCATCTCCACTAGTAGAGAAGGGAATTGGAAGTTAGATTTCACAAATAAATTAGTCATGTACATTTTCTCCAGAGACGAAATGAAAAATAATTTGTCAGTGAAGATCAAAACTAAAAAGTAATTCAGAAGAATAAGACAAAATTACTAGTGAAGGATTTCATACTAATCATTCTTAGTAAAATTGAACCTTAGGATTGAGTAATTCACAACTTTAGCTCAGAAATATGTGGGGGGAGGCGAGGAGGGGAAACTATCCCTCTGTGGATGTTTTCTTTCTTAGCATTCATCCCCTGAATGTGGAGTTACTATCTTCTGCTCTTTCATACCCCATCAATGATCTCTATACAAAACTACTTTGGAATATTTTTGGCCCAATTATTTACTCCCTAATTCTCAATATATTAACATGTCAACATGTATAGTGGCTTTGAAATCTAGTGCCAGAGTTCCACTTCTCCAGTCAGATTGCCTTGCATTACAACCTGGCTCTACTGTAGCTCTACTATTATTTTTAAGCTGTGGAATATTGGTAATTTTACGTACTGGTGTCTCATCTTGTCATCAGGAAACTATTGATAATTATATTATTTGTCCCAAAGGTTTTTTTCTTTTTTTAAAATGAGTATTAAAAGAATTAACAACATGAATTTAGTTCAAACAGTACAGTGCTTATTTAATTACCCAATATAACTTTCATTATTTTATTATATTGTTTACTACATCAAAGCAAAGTAAAATATTTGGTATAAGGGCCTTCAGATTTTCAGATTGATAACATCTACTACAGAGGAGAGCTTGATAATTTGAGACTAACGCAGCATATTAGTGTAGAGACCAAATTAAATATGATTTGCGAAAAGAGAATGATAGTCACAGCCACGGTATATTATGCTAGTTCTTGGAATCTACTTTTGCAGTAAAAGTCTATATATATGCTTTTAGTACAAAGGGAAGTGAACAGAAAGAGCTGAGAAGATCAAGTTGAAAAATTTATTTATTTATTTATTTATTTTTTATTGTGAAAACACCCAACAGAGAGGTTACAATTACATGGGCAAGGTAATGAGTACATTTCTTATCAAGCATTGTTGCCTCCTCCTTTGTTTCCCCTTCCCATCACTTCCCAACCCCCCCATCTCCCTCCCCCTCTTCCCTTCACCCCCCCACCTGCACCACCAAAGTTGTAAAGTTCATTTTTCAACATAACGAGTTGTACATTTCATTGTTGCAATGGGATACCTATTTAAACGATTTGTTTTTCCCCTTCCCCTCCACAAATTATACCAACATCAAATAGAGTGAAAGCAGGGGTTATATCGTGGGGGAGGGACATACAAAGCAACAAAGAAATCATGTTATAAATATGTTAGAAACAATTGCATGAAAGAAAAAAAAAACATTTGAATACTTATCTTGGGGTTCATTTCCCTAACATCAACTTATCTGACCTTTTCTGCTTGACTCAGACATACGCTGGTTATTGCAAATAAGGGAAACCATGGGACCTATGTTTCTTTGGGCTTGGTTTACTTCACTTAATATAATTTTTCCAAGTCTTTCCTTTCAAGTTGAAAAATTTAAGACAGAATTTTTTTCTGTTATTGCCATTCAAAGTTTTAAAAAGTGATGTGTTTAAATATCAAATGTTTTCGTTGAAGCACGTGCTTCATTATCATTTCAGGATATCTCCTTCACAAATTAGAAGTTAGAACAAAATTCCATGCAAAGAGAAAATAAGGCTTATTATAGAGCATCTAGATTACTCAGATTGTTGCTTTTCAGAAAATTCATAAAATACTCACAGGCTAAAATTTACATCTGAAAACTTGAGCCTATAAACAAATCATTCCTTTCAGTTAAATATATCTATATTCATTATTAATATTAATTACCTTTGTAAACTCAGTTATAAGCAACTATTCCATTTGTTGAAATATGTCTGCATTTTTCATTAAGATAAACACATTAGTCTTACTAAGGGCCTTGTAAAAATTTGGTGTAAGTAGTTCCTTCATCAATTTAATCTTGTAAATATCAATATTTATACTTTTTAGCTGTTAGTTATTTGATAGTTACCTCAGAATAAGTTTCAATATAATATCTGCTTTATAGCAACTTGAATAGATATTAATGAAAAATAGAGGAAAATTTTTGAGATTAATTATGACAATAGAGGTAAAGGTGTAAAAAAATGACAATCTTTAAACAGTATCATAGTTTGTGTACTTTTTTTTTTTTTTGGGTCCGGTTGTGGCGCCTGAAATCAGGGCCTGGGCGCTGTCCCTCAGCTCTTCAGCTCAAGGCTAGCACTCTACCACTTGAGCCACAGCACCACTTCCGACTTTTTTCTTTTTGCTTATGTGGTGCTGAGGAATCGAACCCAGGGCCTCAGGCATGCAAGGCAAGCACTCTACCACTGAGCCACCTTCCCAGCCCTACTTTTTTTTTTTTTTTTAAATCAGTCATGGGGCTTGGACTCTAGGCCTGGGTGCTGTTCTTGAGGTCTTCAGCTCAAGGCTGATGCTCTCCTACTTTGAACCACAGCGCCACTTCAACCAGTGTCATAGTTTGTATACAACAAATTCCCTCAAAAATATTATGGAAATTGAATTATGAATTAGTTTTAGAAGCTTATTTTAATATTTTGAATACAATGTAGCCTTATAAAAGAGAAACTAATGTCAGCTTTAGAAAAATGTGTAAATCTTCACTCAGATTCATTTAATATTTTAATTTTCTATCAATCTTCTCTGTGTGTATTGATTACTTGCTTTACTTTATTTACTTCTGCAATATAAATTCAAGTTTTCAAGTTTCTATCTTGTCTTTTCACTTTAGGATGCAAACAGTACACATTATTCTCAACTCATAAACATTACTCTACATGATTATAATATTCAAGTAGATATATGAATCATTAAGAAGATTATATCTTTCCAGACTAAAATAATTTATATAAATAGAAACATAAAATATGAGTTAAAATTATATAAATACATATTTATGGTATCTACTCTAACTAATACTAAATGTAATATAAAAATACATACCCATTACATTCTCTAATGTCTTAGTTTGTTGACTAAGTTTACCAGAACAATATGTGCCAAATCTAAGTAAATTATTTGTGACTGTAGATATTCACACACCGAGACCCAAAGAGGATATACACAGGAATGGTTGACAAAGGCTCGATATGCATCTGATCATATACAATAATATTTAATGAAATGAACTCCAAGCAGAAGAAATGAGATATATTTGAATGGCTGTTACTGCTAATTTTTTTCCCTTTTGTCTTGTTCCTTAGTTTGTATTTGAAAGGGTAAAAGTTGGGTGGTATACAGAAAGGGTGGGACAAAGGGTGACCAATGATACTCATTGGACACTATGCAGAAAATGATTATGAATTTTGTGGATGGAGATGGAGGGAAAAACTGGGAAAGTAAGGGAATGGGAGACCTGATTCAAAAAAATTGTACTCATTACTTGATTTTAACCCCTCCATATATTAACTCTATAATAAAAATAAACATAAAAATCAATAAAGAAAAATGGATAAACTGAGACTAAAGAGCGTTTTCCTGAATTGAGTAGAATCAGAGGTTAGTTCTTCTTCTGCCTCAACTCTCAAAAATGAACCAAACATAATCCCTCAAACAGCAACAATAGCAACGACAATAACAAACTTAATGTAGGGGTTAACAAAAGATTATGACTATTGAGAAATTTGGGGATTGACAATGGTTTTTATTCTGTTTTGTTTTTGACCATGGGGCTTGAACATGGGGCTTGGGCACTGTCCATGAGGTTCTAGTGCTACATCAAGGATGGCCCTCTACCACTTTGAGCCATGGGGCCACTTCCGGTTCCCTGGTGGTTAATTGGAGATAAAAGTCTCAGGGACTTTCCTGTGCAGGCTGTCTTCAAACTGCCATCCTCAGATCTCAGCTTCTTGAGTAGCTAGGCATGAGCCAACTAGCATGCTGTGATACTCATTCTTTCAATGCACTTAGCTTCATATCACTTTGGTGTTCCTTTTTTTGAAGTTGAATTTTGGCATTATCTTGAAGAAGTTAAAACAAATGATACACATGATAAATGTGCATCCCTGGTCCCAGAGCCAGGCCTCATGGCAGGGGGGAGAAGAGTGCTCTCTAATAACAAATTGAGTGGAAAGTGTGGGTAAATCTTCAACCAGCATTCGAGAGAAACAAGTTAAGTCTGAGTTGTCCTGAAAGAAGACCACCCAGGGTGAATTGTTTTAAAGAAGAGATTAAAAAAAATTTGTTTAATTTTAAAAATTAAGAATGGCCTCTGAAAGACTGTGTCTGAGTTCCTAAGTGTTGCAAATACTTAAGTGTGGATTTGGACATCCCTAATTCATGGCCCTTTTCATGGAGATTGTGGAAAATACTTACTAATGGCTGCAGTGTAGCTAATGGGTTAAGCTAGCAAAACAATGAGAAAGTCTTAAATTCTGATTGTGTTCAGACTAGTAAGGGTAATGGTAAAAGTGAGGTGTGGTGTTTGATTAGGACTAGAATTCAGTGTGCTCTCTTCTCTGGGAGAGAACTGGCTCACGGTTGGAGATAAGGCAGAACTGAAGATGGCTACCATTGTGGCAATTGGCCATTCTAAAATAAGTCCTTCCATCAGTTGTTTTGCACTCTCTTCTCAGTATTTTTTTTCTTTCCAACAATAATTACCTCTGTAGAAATCATACTGAGCATTTGCTTATAAAAACATCTTCATTAGAAAAGTTAGATAATTTAAGGCTAAACCTTTTAATAACTTCATAGGCAAGTATTATTAGTCTATCTGTTCAGGCAATAAAATACATGCCTCTGGCTGCAGTACAATATCTGTTTTCTTGGAAATCTGTAAGTTACTGTTGAAAGAAATTTTAATATTTGAAGTATTTTATGATTCAGTTATCTTAATAGGTTCTCATAGAAACTAGAGACCCTCTGTAGGGACCAAGATTGCTGTAAGGTCACCTTACAGTAACAGGCTGTCAGTAAAAGGATCTAAGTGTAATTCATGAAAGTGGAGGGAGGCATCTTGTTAATTTTTCTTATTCTCTCTCAAATAAGATGTATAACTCTCTATAGAGTTCTTGACTCCTTATAGAGTTCCTAGTATTCTTGACCCCTTTCAGTCTTTTCTTTAAGTTCCTTAATACTCTTTTCTTAAAATTTGCTTGTTTTGTTTGATTTTTTTAATTTTTATTGTGAAGTTGATGTACAGTGGGATTTCAGTTATATAAGGCAGTTAATGAGTGAATTTCTTTTTGAATGTTGTCAGTTTCACCTCTTCCCTCACTCTTACCTAATTGTAAAGTGAAACCACCAAGGATATTTGCTTTTTAATGGAAGTTCTTTGCTTTTATTTTTTAAAAGAACTTTGAGTTCCTATTCTGAAAGCAACAAATATCTATTGGTAGAATTTGAAGCAATGTGATAGAATGGGTAGGAAATACCTGCAGTGGAAGAAGCCCACTGGGTCTATTCTAATCACAGCATGAATTAAAGTGTAGCTACTTAGTAGCCTGCCTTCTACTTTCTGAGTGAAAGCTGTGAGGTGTAGACAACTCCTGTGAGTTGAATAATAAAGCATTCTTTAACAGTTTCATTTTCTTTAACACAAAAACAGATCAAAGGGCTAAATATTCAAATATTTTAACTTCAGTTTCCTTTTCCATTGTTACAACACCTTGCTAGAGATCTCTCTGGCATCTCACTTCCCTTTCTTGCTACCTTAGTGTCTGTTTAGAAATATGTTTAAGGATTCTCAGATACTTTTTAATTTCTTGGAACTATTATTTACTGGAATCCATGAGACAAGGTATTTGAGGAATTTGAGATTTTTGCTTCAAAATATAGTAAAACATAAAATACTTTTTATGTTTTTGTGTCAAAACTAGGTGAAATTTCATTTAGGTGAAAAGAGTGAGTTTTAGGTACATTTTGCATGTCATTTGGGGAAGTAAACAAACCTAGATTACTGTAATCTGTACAGTATGACTATCATAGAACACAGCACTGTGCACTACATACACATAGTATGCATATATAGTACATGGAAAACACTAAAACTTAAATGATTAGTAAGGAGCAAGATTAAGGGTTAAGTAGATAATATGGAGGTAAGAATGAATTGTTGTGAATATATTGACTAAGGAGAAAACATTTATAGAGATTCCATAGAGACCAAAGAAATCCATGACATTTAAGAAAGTCATGGGAACTCATGCTTGTCATCCTAAAATGATTACATTTAGGTAGCCAAAGCAAGATGGTGAGAAGTGCAACAGTGCCAAAGTAAGTCCAAGTGTAAGACTGAAAGGTTGAAATCAGAAAAATAAAGAGGGAACAATTACTAGAGCTTGGGGTCAAGACAAGGTTTTTTGGGTCTAGTAAGGAGCCATTCATACCTTTAATCAAATGTAAAGCATGGTTAAACTTGCATTTTAGAAAAATCCTTTTGAAATCAACCTGAAGAATTGTCTAGATTCTAGGATCTAGAATGGGACAGAGTTGGAGGTAGATTTGGGGGTAAGATTGGAAAGCGTTAACTGTAGTAGAAATAGGAAATGGAATGTAGGAATGGGGATGCAGTCTAGAGAATGGGTTAAGGAGTTAGCATTACAGAAATGATATTTAAGAGTGCATGCGAAGGAATTGTTGCAGCCAAGTCCTGGATTTTTGGCTCATTCAATTAGTGACCATTTTGCTGAACTAGGGGAAGAACAATCGGTTAATGGGGCTGATGCTGAGATCAGATGTGGACAAGCCATGTCTGATATCATATAAAACATCTAGGAATGGAGATCTAGTAGATAGGTATCAATCTCTCTGAATCCCAAGAGGAAGATCTGGGCAGGAGATGTGTATTTAGCCATTAGTCTTTCTTATTTAAGTGATGACAAGCAAAGAGCTCACTCTAGAAGAATGGAGGCTATCTAAAGGCTGTTGATTGATTCTAGGCAAATAATAAAAGATAAAAAGCCAGTTGAAGATGAAGAGTAATAATGAAAAGTAAGAAGCAGCTGAAGAGACACTTTGGAACAACAAAGAGACTATACTTGTTAGTTAACAAAACAAACATGCTTATAATTTCTTTCCTCTTGTTCTAAACACCTCCATTGAGCTGATCCCAGACAATAAGTCTAGCAGACTTACTCTCTGATTCCTGTGATTTTCAGGGCATTTTGGTGTACTTGAAATGTTTTTTTTTTTAATTTCATACATTTTTATACTTTCTTCCTTTTCTTACCTTATCACTGAAGTGGGAATTCTCCAGATTTAACTTTAAAATTTTTTTTTTGAAATTCTTCTAGTGTTCCCACTGCCATCTTTGTTCCTTGAATGTGGAAGTATCATCATCAAACCTAAATTCCAATTAGTATCCAGATTGCAACTTTCTTATGGGAGTTATTAGCACATTACAATTTGCATTATGGTTATTTATGCACCAGATTCTTTCCCTTTGGCAAGAGTACAAGCTCCTGAAAACTAAGAACTCATTCCCCCAAATTAACCTCCATAGCTCACTGCTTTGCAAACAGCAGGTACTTAGTAATTATTTGTTCAATGACCACATGTAATACTTACACAAAATAAAAGAAATGGAATTTTTGAATCTTCTGATGAGGCAAAGGGGCTTAGCTGAGACAAACATGAAAATGCTTATTTATAATTGGCATATCTAATTGTTTTGAATTGAGGCTCCTGTTGGCCAAATAAGTGATGGAAGAGTATTTCATAAAAGCCCACTAATAATCCAGAGGAGAAAAGTGAAAATTTAGTGCTCAGAATGCTTGTTTATTTAATAAAATGTGAACAATATATTCTATGTTATTTTCATATGAAGTAGTGAATACTTTTCTAATACTTCACCTGCTTTTACAAAAAAATAGTATAGCACAGCAGACATGTAAAGGATAAATACTCTAAAACATAAATACACTTTATTTACCCTAACAACAGATAAAAGAAGCTACCCAGGCAGGTTCCCAATGATGTCCTACAAATATTCCATGTCTTTCTCATTTATTTTAATATATTCGAAGTTAGGTAGCTCAGTGGGAATGTTCACTTACACAGAATAAGGGTTAAATGATAACTTGACTTATCTTTTAAATGACAAAAAAATAAAGAAATTGCAAGACCTTTTCACACATTAGATATGTATTGTCATTTATCATCGAGATATCAGGCTAGCAGTGCGAAGTAATAAAACATATCATCGAAAAATGTGCTATAGGTCTGAATCACTCTTTCATTCCACCTCCCAGCTAACTGTAGTATTAAATCAAACAAGCAGAACATTTCCTTAGGCAGCCATTGCCTTTTAATTTCCTGAAGAACCTTAAAATATCATTCATTACAAGTACTACACATATTTGGTTTTTAAAAGTCTCATAAATCAATAGCAGGCTGACTGTAATAATTATTACAAGTTAGTGCATAATTTTCGTGCTGAAGGCTGCATGCAGAACTTTAGCATATGCAAACGAGGCAATTCAAACTGTGTATAGATATTAATATGAAGAAGCAGGTAACGAGGTACAGGCCATGAATTATGCATCAGGAGTGGCTGATCTTCAATGAGGAAAATGAATTCAGCATGTAATCTAATTAGTGATGGAAGTCTATTACATCTAACTGCAAAAGCAACCGTCCTTGAAACAAATTTATTTACAGTCCATGTTACCACTTGAAACAACTTTGAAATGATGTGTAAGACAACAGCTTAATTGTAAAATTTTTTGTTTGTTTGTTTCAGTTCTAGACCTGGAAGGCCTCCTAAGAGGACTCAAAGTGTCACCTCCCCTGAGAACTCTCACATCATGCCACATTCTGTCCCTGGCCTCATGTCTCCTGGGATAATTCCACCAACAGGTAAGGATGCTAACTTATTTATGCCCCAAATACTAAGAGCCATACAATACTATAGATTTTACACCTACCACTTGCTACATTGATATTTACATTTATTAGTTTCATTTTATACAAACCAAGGCCATCTCCAGAGGACAGTTTATTTCAAGATTTCATTATGATTATACTCACTTCTTGATTTGAAAAGAAGGAACTTAATTGATCACAGTACTAGAAGTCATTTTAATGAATCCGGTCAGAAATTGCCAAAAGCAAATTTACCCCTTTAATCCTAGCTACTCAGGAGGCTGAGATATGAAGAATGTTGGTAAGAAGCACACCTAGTTAGAAAAGTCTATCAGACTCCATCCCCAAAACAAAGAACTAAAAACTAACAGTAAGCATGAGCCAAATATTAGAGAGCCATCCCAGCAAACAAGAGTGAGGCACCGAGTTCAAACCTTAGTACTGGCAGATGAAAGAAAAAGAAAAGGAAAGCAATTACTATTCTAATTTATCATTAAGAAGTAAAAGCTCAGAGACAATCATAGAAAATCACTGGATTTCTCAAGGCCAATCAACTGATAGTTCTCAATGGTTATACACACCCGGCACTCTTAAGTTCTAAACTTAATTCTCATTCCATAAGAACTCAGAAAATGAAATGTGCATACAAAACAATAGGCAAGAGTTATGTCAAACAGAAATAGCTCACAGATACCTTGCAAAAACTGACATATTGGAAACTATGAAAACAAGTAATATACTGAATTTAGCCTATTTTTCTCAGGCAAATCCATTTCTATTAGAACTACTTGAACTAAACAGATTATTACAATATTGAAAATGTGTAAGTTAAAAATATCTTGACCATATAAACTATATACTGTAAATGATTTGATAACATACAGTACTACAGGAAAAAGAACTGTGCTTTTTGCAGCCTACATGTGGAAATTCTTTAGTGTATTTATATGTGTATACTCACTCTTGATTTCATCAGAAGTTGAACCAGATCAATGAGCAAATTAAATATAATGATGATATTACACAGCATTTAATATCTCTGTTATTGCTTGTTTATTGAGAAGATACACATATAACTATACAAATGGAATGTAACACAACAGTCAAGTCTCCATGGTTGAGCATCACAGAACTTCTCTGAAAATGTAGGCTTTTGTTTTTCATTCTACATATAAAGATCTCAACTTGATACATTGTATAGTTGAAAGACATAAGAAGAAATCATTCACATTATGTTTTTGGAGTTCTAAATGACCACTTTTCTGTATTTGGTGAGCTCTGTTATATAATCTTAGTTACTTAAAGGGGGAAAAAAGTATTCTGGAAAATAGTCATAAAAACAGGGACAAGGAATCACAGAAATGATGGGACTAAGGATTCTAACAGCAGTCCTCACAAGACACTATGTTGGAGCCAGGCATTGGTGGCTCACGCCTGTAATCCTAGCTACTCAGGAGGCTGAGATCTGAGGATTGCGGTTCAAAGCCAGTATGGACAGGAAAGGCCATGAGATTCTTATCTTCAATTAACCACCAGAACACTGGAAGTGGCGCTGTGGCTCAAGTGTTAGAGCACTAGCCTTGGGCTGAAAGCTCAGGGACAGCACCCAGCCCAGAATTCAACCCCCGGGACCCACACCCCCTTCCCCCCCCCCCAAAGACTCTATGTTGGAAATGAACTTTACAACTTGGAGGGAAAGCTAAAGAAAAGTATTGAGAGGGTAACACTGTTTGAAAAGAAATGTACTCATTACCTTACTTATATAATGTAATCCTTCTATACATCCCCTTTCCAATAAAATAAGCACAATAAAATAAAAATAAATATAGAGAAGATCTAATTCCAGATTGTCTTCCAGTACTTATTTTTTAAGGTGAGGGCAATAAATACTTAATCACCAAGACAATAATTAAATGAGATGATACAGCAAGATCTAACTGTAGCAGTGTTTCACAATTGACACTAATGAATAACTTTGGAGTAAGTAAACTTCTAAATCATTAAGTTTGTGGTTGAAGCCTATAAAATTATTTTTGAATGACATCTTTCTAAAAATATATTATACTCTTTACTTATTGGGCAGTCACTGAAGTTAGTTTCAGCTGGACTCATTATAAATCTTTTATTTTTAACAAATCATCATATTTTAGCTGCAATGCCATTCCTCTCAAATATGATTTTTTTTTAACTTTTACCAGGATTTCTGGCAAGGTTCCTAAGCATTATGTTGCAAAGACATTAGCTAGTCATTTCCTAGGGAAGAATGAGGAAAGAAAGCACATAAAGAAAGTAGACTGTGAGAAAGGGGATCCCTAAGCAGTCAAATGCTTTCTACAGCCCAGTGAATGGCTTGAGAGCAGTTCATGTGAATTGACTGGTGCCTAATTCTCTTACTTTTACGTATGACTATTGCAGCTGAATGATGCTGTTAAAATATTTAGTATGATTTCTCTTTTTAAATTACATTTTTAAGTTGGAGAAGTTTAAAATTTAGGGAATACAGAATAGTATCTCCATAAGCTAGGGAATAAGTTATTTAGTATCTTCTTAACTAGATATCTTATGGTCTTGAAGAAATCTTTCTGGAGCTGGAAAGGTGGCTTAGCGATAGAGTGCTTGTCTCACATAAATGAGGCCCTAGGTTTGATTCCTCAGCACCACATAAACAGAAAAAGCCAGAAGTGGCACTGTGGCTCAAATGGTAAAGCACTAGCTTTTGGCCAAGAACTGAGGGACAGTGCCCAGGCCCAGAGTCAAGCCACACAATTGACCCCCCCAAAAAAAAGAAAGAAAAAAAAGAAATCTTTCTATTGTCAAAGAGCATAATACTTCTTTTTCTCAGAATGTACTTTATGTTTTGGGAGAATGAGATTCAATATGAACATGTAAACTTTCATCTTCCTGGACTTTGTATCTCCTTCTTAAAATTGTATGTCATTTTTTTTCTTCCTGGGATAGGAAACACTTATTTATAACACTATCTATCAACATCTTGGTATGAGGCAAACTAGTTTGATAATATTTCTACAATGTTTTAACCTCTTTGTTTTGATTTCAAAAATCTATTTCAAAGAACCCATGAGTATGTTTAAAAGATGTAGAGTACAATTTCTAAAAACCAGTGAAACAATAAAAAGAACAACCATGGAAAGCTCTAACTAAGAAGAAGGGTGCAAACAAAAACCCACCCAATTTTACATCCTAGTGTAGCTTACTTACAAACACTAACTTGTACTTTGTATTCCTGGTAGTAGTAACACTAAAAAATAATAAGATGGTTCTAACTTACTTTCAAATTTGCTTAATTTGTTCCTGTGGAAAGGAAACAGATTAATTTTGATGAATTTATAATTATCTATTGATTTGTTCCTAGTCATGCTGTTGTTTTTTTTTAATCTTCAACGATTGATTTTAAAAATCACTTATCTTTCCAGGAGGCATTTGTTTTTATCAGGGAACAAATATCTTTATTTTTCCAATTTTTCCCCAGGTGGGAATTTATAATTTTAAAAAAGACAAAAAGTAAGTAAAACAGATTACAAAGCTGTAGCATTATTTATGGAGTTTTTATTTGTTAATTATTTTGGTTGCTTGAATCATGTCCTTAGAGTAGGATGAGGGTAGATAGAGATAATTCCCCAAAGCTATGGTTGTCATCAGATGCTATGGCAACCAGAAGCTGAAGTTAATGAAAGAAAGAAGAGTCTGTGTGGAGGCTCCAGAGGCAGCACCTCCTGCAGTGGTCATTGCATTTATTTTGACTGAGCACTTGTCATAAATCATTTTTTGACAATAAGCACAAGTTTGGAACATATTCATCCTAGCAACACAGTTTCAATAACATTCCTACTTTTTATAGGGTCAAGTCTATTTCACAATTAAAGAAAGGATATATAGGATTGGAGAGTAATGCCTTTTGGGGCTAGAAGTACAATTTGGATTAAGTATTTGGCCTAGCTTTTTTTCTTAATATATAACTTTTATTGTAAAGATACTGTATAGAATGGTTATGTTACAGGAGAAAGGTAATGAGTCCATTTCCTATTAAGAGTTGTTACACCCTCCTTTGTTTTTCCCCTACCATCCCTTCCCGCCCCACCTCTCCAAGTCTTCCTCCCCCCACTTCCCTCTCTTCCCCTGCAAAGTTGTAAAGTTTGTTTTCAATATACTGTCTTGTACATCTCATTATTACAATGGGTCATCCTGTATCCTTATTTCAACATTTTATTATTTCCCTTCCCTTCCCCAAATTAGAAAAATGTATATACAAGATGCAGGACACCAGAATCAAATACAGTAACAATAGGGGTTGTACCATGGGGGAAGAACATACAAAGAAACAACAACAAAAAATCACATAGTACATTGTAAGTAGATTAAAAAGAACATCAGCAAAGATAAAACCTCTTGTGTCCCTATCTTTGGGTTCATTTCTTTTTTTTTTTAATTGTGAAAATACCGTACAGAGGGATTATAATTACATGGGCAAGGTAATGAGTACATTTCTTATCAAGCATTGTTGCCTCCTCCCTTCCCACCTCTGCCCTGCTCCCCTAGCTAAAGTTGTAAAGTTCGTTTTTCAACATAACAACTTGTACATCTCATTGTTGCAATGGGTCCACCTGTATCCTTAAATGATTTGTTTTTTCCCTTCCCCTCCACAAATTATACCAACATCAAATCGAGTGAAAGCAGGGGTTATACTGTGGGGGAGGGACATACAAAGCAACAAAGAAATCATCTTATAAATATGTTAGAAACAATAGCAAGAAAACAAAAACATTTGAGTCCTTATCTTGGGGTTCATTTTGCCTAACATCAACTTATCTGACCATTTCTGCTTGTCTCAGACATATACTAGTTACTACAAATAAGGGAAAGCATCGAACCTATGTTTCTTTGGGCCTGGCTTACTTCACTTAATATCATTGCCCCATTTGTTAGGAAATGGAAAGACTTGGGGCTCATTTCATTTAGCATCAGGTTATATGGTCATGTGTACACAGCTTTTGACCTCTGGACATATATTAGTTATTGCAGATAAGGGAAACCATGGGACCTATGTTTCTTTGAGTTTGGTTTGCTTCACTTAATATAATTTTTTTCCAAGTTTTTCCATTTCCTAACAAATGGGGTGATGTCATTCTTTTTGATGAATACATAGAATTCCATTGTGTATATATACTACATTTTCTTGATCCATTCATCTACTGAGGGGCATCTGGCTTGGTTTCATATCTTAGCTATGGTGAATAATGCTGCGATAAACATAGTTGTGCTCTTAGCTTTAGTCTGCCTTGTTTGTGATCATTTGGGTAAATGCCCAAAAGTGGGATTTCTGGGTCATAGGGGAGCTCCATGTGGAGCCTTTTGAGGAACTTCCATACTTCTTTCCAAAGTGGTTGAACAAGTTTACATTCCCACCAACAATGTAGTAGTGTTCCCTTTTGACCTTATTCCCTCCAGCATCTGTTGTTATTAGAGTTCTTGATTCTAGCCATTCTAACTGGGGTGAGGTGGAATCTCAATGTTGTTTTGATTTGCATTTCTTTTATGGCTAGAAAGGTTGAGTATTTCTTCATGTGTCTATTGGCCATTCTTATTCCCTCTCTTTAAGTATTTAGCCCACTTATTTATTGGGCAATTGTTTCTTTGAGAATTTGTTGTTGGGTATTTAATTTTTGGAGTTCTAAGTATATAGATATGAGACCCTTGTCCGTTGTATGGGTAGTGAAGATCTTCTCCCAATCCGTGGGCTTTCTGTTGATCTTGCTAGCTATATCCTTTGCCAGGCAGAAGCTCTGCAGTTTCATCCAATCCCATTTGTCCAACCTTTCTTTGATTTGTTGTGTTTCTGGGTCTCTATTAAGAAAATTTGTCTCTATTAAGAAAATTTCGGCCTGTGAAAGGAGACCTAGGGTTTCTCCTGTTCCATCCTGTAATATTTTGACTTTGACTTCGAGGTCTTTGATCCATTTGGAGTTGATTCTGGTTCAGGGTGATATATGGAGATGTAGCTTTAGCTTTCTGCTGGTGTTTAACCAATTTTGTCAGCACCATTTACTGAAGAGGCTGTTTTTCTTTCATTCTTTTTTTTTTTTTTTTTTAGCTCCCGTATCAAAGAGTAAGTGGCTCTAAGTCTGTGGGTTCATTCCTGGGTCTTTAGTTCTATTCCATTGGTCCTCAGGTTGTGTTCCTGTGCTAGTACTAAGCTGTTTTGATTACTGTGACTTTGTAGTAGAGTTTGAAGCTTGGTATGGATATTCTTTCTGCTAAGGATTGTTTTTGCTATTTAGGATGTTTTATTGTTCCATATGGATTTTTGGATTGCTTCTTCTATTTCACTGAAGAATGAGGTTGGGATTTTGATAGGTGTCGCATTGAATTTGTAGATAGCCTTTGGAAACATTGTCATTTTCACTTCTTGATTTTACATTTGGGACACAATGAAAGTGTGTGTGTGTGTGTGTGTGTGTGTGTGTGTGTGTGTGTGTGTACTGGTTCTTGAACTCCTGGCCTTGGCCTATTGCTCAGTTTTGTTATTTATGCGTGGTACTCTACCATTTGAGTCATACCTTCACTTATAATTTTTTGCTTTGAACTACAGTTGGCACATCTCATTGTCTTGAGTGGCTAGGATTACAGTCATGAGACCTGACTGCAAACATACAATGTTTCTATCAGTATTAAGAAGTAACTGACATTTGCATTTGACATTAGTAGAAAGTTACCCAATGACTATTTTTTAAAACGCATAGAAATGAATGATTTATACTTTTATTTCTGACAGTATTTCTCTTACTACTATGACTGTATAGATTTATAGACAGTCTTCATTTGATGCAAAGAATGTAATTTCAGACACATGCATTTTGACTAAAAGGTAAGTATTCAAACATTGGAAAGTTAGCGTTTTGAGGAAAAAAATAGCAGACCAAGATGAATTCCACTGAAAATTTTAGTCTGGAAAAAAGCTTAAAGGAAATATTTCATATATGGACTGATGCTACAAATATATATATAATAAGTATTATATATAAATATGTAGTATACATATTTTATATATGTATATATAGTATGTAGTATATATATATGTACTACATACTTATATATAATACTTATTATATATATTTGTAGCATCAGTCCATATAAGAATATATTTTTAGCTCATATTCTCTATTTTTCTAGCTAAATATCATTAATAAAACATTCAAACTACTCTTTTTTGAATTATCAACATGTATGATATTCTAAATGCTTCAAATATTCCAACTTCTTCACAGTGAAGAACTATGCCTTATATGCTGATAAATTTATTATAATAAATGTATTGTATTCCATAGGGAGACTCCTAAGTAAGGATAACAGAAAGACGTACAAGTAAAACAGCCACAAAGGGATTGATCATCTTCAGTAATAAATTAAACATAGCTAGCTGGTGAATGCCTTACTCAAAGAGTAAATATGACATAAACTACTTAAGCCATTTATGTTTATACAATACATTATGTGGTTTTAACATTTATATGCATAGAATATATGTGAGATTTCATCATTGAATGCTTTGAAACCAGCACATGTAATCTACAACTAACACAATACAGGTTACCATTTAGCTTTTTTTCAACAGAGAAATAATGTATGTTATTTCCCCCTTCATGTTAGATAATTCTGAACACTAAACTTTTTTATGCAAGTTATTATTTTAAAACAGATATTGGACACTATTATTTTCCTGTGGCTATTTAACAAATTATTTTTTTGGTAGCAAAGCTAAAATTTATTTTCTCACAGTTTTGGTCAGAAATCTAAAATCAGTATTGCTGGGCAAATGAGATCAATGTGTCATCAGTGCCACCACCCTGTCAGTTTGGGGGGAAAAAAATCTATTCCTTGACATTTTCTGTCTGCTGGCATTCTTCAGTGCCTGGCCACTTTGCTCCAATTCTGGTCTTCTTGATAAAGTTGACTTGTGTGTGTGTGTGTGTGTGTGTATGTGTGTGTGTTTGAGAGAGAGAACGTCTGTGTCTGTGTGTATAAACTTACCCTTTGCTTATCTCTTGTAAGGATACTTGTGACTCAATTAGGCTATATTAGATAATTCAGGATAATTTATCCGTCTTGAGAACTTTAACTTAGTATATGGGAAAATACATTTCTCCCCACCTAGCACCATTTCCAGACTCTCTGGACTACAGAATGCATATCATTTGGGAGGTCATTGCGGTCTATCCAGCACTACTGTCTAGCAAATCAAACTCATCAAGTCATTGGATGCAGTTGTGTCTACAAAGGGAGCCTCTGGGAGGTTTGCTGTCTTTTGCTCACTGAGATATCCCAATGACTAGAACATTGCCTGGCTACAAAGAGATACACAACATAAGTACCAGTCAATGGATATGGCTGGTAAACATTTAATAAATTATTTTGGAAAGGAAGTATTCCTCATAGTTACAAATTTAAGTAACAGTGTGTCACTACAGCTTTGAAAACCCTATTAAATACCTGTAAAATATAGATTACAGATTTTGAGTCTATAATACAACAGAAGTATACTAAATATATGGAATGTTATTTGTTTATAGATTATGATTACTTCATTTAAGCCTTAACATCAACAGTTGATGACTTTTATATAACTAGATTGATGCTCTTTGGAAATGTTTACAGAAATAACATGGCATTTATCTGTATATCAATATAAAATATATATTATAATGTATATACATACATTATAAAATCCTTAAGGGTTAGAATTCTAACTGGATCCATAGAATCTTGATTTAGAAGTAATTTGTCACACATCTGCGAATTTAACATTGTACAAATGTTACAAGGAATCACAAAACCAAAAGTTTTGCTTTGTATATTTTGATGCAATATATAGTGAATTTGAGTATGATAGCCAAATCATAATGTGTCTTGTTTCTGTTATTAGCATTGAAATTCATAAAAATCTTTTCTCTAAGCTCTTAGACCAAAGGTCTGGTTTTTTTTTTTTCAGATTCAATTACATATTAGTAGTCTTCTGGACAAGCTTCTCCTCTGCTTATTTAGAAGAAAATTACAGTTCTTTTTCCCTAATTTACTTCTTTTTTCCAAGTTTCTATTGAAGTCAATCTCCTATGCCTGTACTAGCCTGTACTAAAATTATAATCTGCTTACCCTTCTTCATCAGTAGATTTGCATTAATGAAGTTTCTAATGTCTTTAATTGACTAATTGTAATGTATTATTTGTTTTTCTTTTGGTAATATAATGTATATACATTAAGAAAAGCAAATCTAATTTTCACAGTCAACTTTTGATTATGATGAGACAGACATTGTATACATCAGATAGAGTTGATGGTTATTATTATTATTATTGGTGAGATCTTGGTTATACAATTTGTTGCATGTACTTTCATTGTTCACTGGAACTTTTTGACTCTTAGATGATATTACTACTCTAGTTTCCCTCTCCTAACCTAGAGAAATTGCAAATATAAATATTGTTTATTCAGGAGGAAAACAAATCCAAGTCTACAACATATATATTTTTAAATTTCTAAAAGATGTTATAGAACAAAAGGTATGCAAAACAAGGTAAACAATATGGTTGTTTGGTCTCTCACTTTGATAGCTTTCTCCTCTGAAACTCACTTCAAAGCTTCAACTCTTTCCTTGAATAACATGCTGGAGGCTTGTTATGAAAGGTTTCGCCATCTATGTAGGAACCTTTTTATTTTCTCCATGCTTTTAAAGAATAAGTCGTGAGTCTGTCTTTTATAAAGAAGTAGAAATGTTAATTGGCAAAATTGATAGCCCCCAAAATTTCTAAAGGAATTAGCAAATCTGGAAAGACCACAGTATTAATATAGTTATGCCTTTAAGGTCTAAAATATTTATTGCCTTTATTTATGAATGAACTTGATCTGGTTTGAAAACATTGAACTATTTGATTTAGTTCTGTATCCATATATACCAACATTTTAGTAGAACTTAATGGGCAAGAAAATGAAATTCAGATAAGAGGACATAACACTATTCTACATCATATTTTAAGTGACAGCTGGAATTTTAAGTCCAATCTTGGCACCACAGTTTTTCATAAAACATTGACAAATAGTCAAGGTAACATGGACTTAAAAATGATAATTATGAGTATTTAGTCTGACAAAGACTCATATTAAGCCTGAAATGAAGTGCATAGCAGAATAGGAATCATACTTTGAAACAGTAAAATCATACTTCTGGACACAGAAATTAAACTGATAAGACCACAGTTACATGTGAACTGTCTTTTACAAGAAAAAGTGTGTAGCTAGAAATTATTTTACCAGAAATAAAAATAAATAAATAAATGTCTTACTACAAGTATGTTTGCCTGAGTGTATTTTATTATTAATAATAATTTACTTGTTTTTCTGACAGAAACAGAAATGCTAAAAAAGAAATTAGGCGGAATACTTATTCTTTATAGTTTTTGAATTTAACTTATTTTTTATAAACAACATAATATATGGTGCCAAACAGTATTATTCCAAAACAATTTCCTTTTTTTCCTGATCATCAACTCTCCATTTCCCCTCTCAGCTTTTGTCATTTTTAGCTTTATTTGAAGATTATTTTTTGGCATTAGCAGAGTGATTGTGTTAGACACTTTGTTTGCGTCAAATGATAAAATTTGATGATTCTATTTTATAGTATTGGGGTTTTTCTTTCTTACTTGATATGGAAGCTTTGTAGTTAAAGCTATCCATGGTTTTGCAGGGTTTTGTATTATAGTATTCATAGACAATTAAAAAAAACTTTTAGGGGTGGATACTTGATGATTTTTATAAGCAATTGTATTTGGTTTTGCTCTACTGTCACCCTATAGATGGAATACTTTAGTTGATGGATAAAACTATGACTATGGCTTATTATACACATTCCTTTTCCAAATGAAAATAGTATTTTTTTCTATTTCCTCTGCCTGTCTTTTGTACATATTCCTGAAGTTGTCCATTTTCCTGATGTACAGTTTATATTTATGAGGAAATTTCAACTACTGACCAAATAGAAAGAATACTTAAATAAGGAATACTGTGATAAGATTTGTAAGTAGGTATGGAAGAAATAGCCTTATTTAAAGCAGAAAACATTATCAGAAATAATAAACTTTTAACAGGATATAATGAAATTACTTGATTTTTGCTATAAATTACTTTGATCTAACTTTTCAATTTACAAAATCAAGATCTGACTACAGTTAGTTTCTGAAAGTCATAAAAGTCTTTCAGGCATAGCAGGTTCATTGTGTAACAATGATGAATCATTTTAGATTCTTTGCTTCCTTTACTTGTAAAAAGATTACTTTAAATATTAAGTAATTCTTGAATAAAGAATGATATGATCTCTAGCAACATTTTGCAAAAAAAAAGTTCTTATACTCAGTAGGCTTAATTCAGTGCCATTATGATCAAATCAATTGACTAAAATCAATAATATTAAAGAAGCTCAGAAATGATATTAAATCTTACACTAAAGTGTTATTAATAAGTGCCTAAATATACATAGCTCTGAAGATAACCATTATAGACATAGTTTACCTTTTGATAATTACGTATTTATTCTTCAGAATTTATGACACTGAATTCTAATAAAGTGGTGATTACAAATAGGATATATTTCATGAATGTGAAATATCACCTCTACTTTTAAGTATTTATATTCTCCTATATTGCTTTCAGAAATATACACATTACATAAGATAGTAGATCTTAAAAGTGGAGATTGGTTATATGCTGAATTATTTAATTGTTGGAAATGAATTGACATATTGTAAAGTGAACAGTAAAGCTGGTTTTCAGAATGATAAAATTGTGACCTCATTCAATAAATTGAGTCAGATTACTGAACACTTTTACACATCATAAGAAAGTAGTCAGTATAATTAATGTGAGAGCTTTATATCATGTTCATTTGTTGCTACATGGCTAAAGATAGATCCAGTAGACTAAACTATTTGGATGTATTTTTGCATTTTAATTAAAGTTGTTACAAACTTTAGAAGATCATCATGGATATTTCTTTTTATTGTTAATTTTAGAATACAATGAGTAGGCTATGACTCATATCTTCAAAGGACATTATTCTTTAAACAAAATGGAATTTGAGTATAACTTTTTACTAGGAATTACAATGCCTGACTTTCATTTTCTTCCTCATAGCTTCCTAGCTCAGTGACCTTGTTCAGTCATTCCAGGGAAGTATTGGTACCTAGACTTTCCTAGAGCAAATGGACAAAAATGCTAAATGTATTGTCCAAAGTTTCACTGCTACATGAAGTTTCCTGACTCCAATTTTTGATTTTTTTTGCATCAAACTCTTTTCTTAAATAACCAGTTCTTTATTCACAATCCATTGTAACATCTGACTTGATAGGAATTTGTGAAAAATGAAATGACCTGATGTTACAAACTACTGCTTAAAGAGCTTTGTAACAAGATATTTTATTTTGAATTTTATTTTGATGGTTTTCAAAACAAGTCCTTTCCTGGTTGCAAATAGCATACATGTTATTTATCTTACAGTTTGATCTAGTCAGTTCTAGGGATGTCTGATTATTTTCATGTTTATGTCTTTGGATTGTAATCATTTCCTTCTTTTTGTGCATAAGTTCATTTTGAATCCTGCAATTGATTCAAATAAAATATTTTCACTGATACAATCCTTTCCCCATATTAATGATCACTTTTTGATTATCATAAATTGAATTTTATGATTCATACTTCACCCATTGAGATGTTTCCTATATCCATTTCTTTGAGACAATTTAAGACTTTATTCAGTTTACAACAGATTTTCATTTAAGAAATATGAAGATTATGTACTTTTTTTGGGGGGGAGGGGTCCAGTCGTGGGGCCTGAACTCTGGGCCTGGGTGCTGTCCCTCAGCTCTTCAGCTCAAGGCTAGTGCTCTACCACTTGAGTCATAGCACCAGTTCTGGCTTTTTTTTTTTTCCTGCTTATGTGGTTCTGAGGAATTGAACCCAGGGCCTCATGCGGTCTACCACTGAACCACCTTCCCAGCACCAAGGTTAGGTACTTTTAGTAAGTGCATATTTAAATTATCTGAGTTTGCTTCCTGCAATGTGAAGTTTTGACAAAAGAAACAAGTGTTTTGTGAAATCTAAAGGAAGTCTAATCTTGACAGAAAAATGAACTGATAGCACTTAAAAAAAATTGTACTGGATCTCAAAATCTGGATGAGAGATTTGAATTTTAGGACCTTGACTTGACTCACCTCTGCTTAATTTTGACAGTTGTCTTAAAGTGAATTTAGTGTTTAATGAAATTTTCTGGACTGATAACTCAAGACCTGAAGGGAACAATTCTAATAGCGAGAAAGTAATTTTCTGGCCTAATTACACCTTTGGCCTTACTACAAAGTCTGTCAACAAAAATGCCAGGTTTGATCATGATTTTTTTTGATGGGTACTCACCAATCTACTTCACACAGGAGAATATTTCACAATAGCATTTGAAATCTGCAAGTAAGGTTTTGCAACATAGCATGCCATCGGATGATTCAATTAAATCTTTTTGCACATTTAAAACTATGTTGGTATACATATTTGAATCAATTTTACCATTTATACTTTGGAAATCTATAAGGCCATGGTATCATATGAGATGGACATGCAAATTATTTCAAGTATTTGCAAAAGAATGATAATTGTTTTTCCTTTAGAAGTTGTAAAATGGAACTTTATTCCTATTCTTTTTACCTTTTATCGGGAGGGGGTAGTGGCTATGTTGGGAACAGAAGTAACAATTCTTCAAATGCTAGATTATAGCATTAACTATAGTCTTTGTATTTTAGTACTAAGTACTTATTTATATTTACTTCAAAAGCAGGTAGATTTGCACAATCTAATAGTTGGGAATCTTAGAAAAGTCAGATTTTTTTTTAAAGAGTCTTTGCTTAAACTCAACCATTAGATATTTTTGGAATTCCTTTGGGTTTCCCTGCCTCAGTTCCTCTGTGTATCTCATAAAATTTTGTTAAATTTTCCCGTGTCAAATGCTTTCTCCAACATTCCTTTGATCATGTATCTAAACATTTCTTTATGCCTTTCCTGTGAACACCTGCTGTCCTTTCCCAATCTGTTTTATCTAGTCTGTCAGCCTAGCCTTCATAACTTTTTCTTCTCAGTCATCTTCTTTCTCCTTTTCATGAGTTTCATTAAAACACCTTAACTGTCAAGATTGTTTGTAAAACCTAGGTTTAACATATGCTAAGATATATTAGAGAAAGTCATAAAACATAACTGATAGCATTGAATTTTTGGCTGCCGCTTATGATTGTAATTACTCTATTTACTTTTGATAAATGTTTTCTCTAATCAGATTTTTTTTGTCGGTTATGGGGCTTGAACTCTGAGCTTGGGTGCTGTCCCTGAGCTCTTCAGCTCAAGGCAAACACTCTACCACTTGAACCACAGCGCCACTGCCGGTTTTCTAGTGGTTTATTAGAGATAAGAGTCTCACGGACTTTCCTGCCCGGGGTGGCTTTGACTATGATTCCCAGATCTCAGCCTCCTGAATAGCTAGGATTACAGGCATGAGCCACTGGTGCCCAGTTGTCTTTAATTTGATTTTACACAAACACATATACACATACTCACACATCCTTAATTTCCAAAAAAGTGAAGGTTTTATAGTCATTAAACAATATTTGCTGTTATAGTTAATCAGAGACAAACATTTGTTATATTTGTTGTCCAAAATACTCATTTTTATTTAAATTATTTATGAATTATATGTTTAGAAATATATATTGTTTATTAATACTTAGCTAATACATTAGTACTTTTCAATAAATGTTTCTTATTCTTTACAAAGATGAATGACATTGCCACTCAGTAACCTATAACAGAATGTAAAAAGTAGAAGATGCCAGTGTATCTGTTCAAAACACTATTTGTTTTCTAGGGAAGAAACAATGAGCAAGGAAATGAATAGTTATTGGCATCATGGTATAAAGTGGTCATTTATTTTGGCTTAAAATGAGTGTACTTCCACTAAAATATTTGTGTTACATAAATATATAAAAGTAAATTTGAGAACATGCTTTGTAAAAGCCCCTGGAAAGAATTTTACATTATTATAGAGTTTCCTGAAGATATGATGGTAAATTTTCAGACCATTTAGAGTATTATAAATTGCTATAATCTATCGAGATATATGGTATTTAAATTACTAAATCATCTTACATATATTAGCTCACTTAATGTTTAAGATTTCTGGATAGTTATCATAGTTTCCATTGTATAGATGAGTAAATTTTTGGCACTGATCATTCTTATTCAAGATTATTACCCTTGTTAAACCTCTCCCCCAAATCACATTTGCAGGCTTACTCACAGTATATTAACTATTGATAGTGAAAAATTTTCATCAAGATATTTTAAATTGAGAAAATTGTTTAATTTAAACACATATCAGCCAATTCCCAGGTACTTTTAATAATAACAACATTTTCTGTGCTAAATCTCAGTGAGGTTTTTTACATCTGGGAACAAAATCTTAGTGTATGATTTTTCAATATGGTGATTCACGTAAGTCCATTTTAAACTTGATAAGTGATGTGAGTGCTAATGAGCTCTACATATTGCATTGTTTTGACAACAGCCTTGCTTGATTAGACCATATCAACAGTATCATGTCCATTTATGGTTATTATGTTGTGAGCAGTCAAAGTAGAAAACAGTTTGTTCAAATTAAGTAATCAGAGTTGAAAGTTATTTTATTAAGATTAGGTGAAAGAAATGAGGATGTTTACAGAAGAAATGGTACTCTGGGGGAAAGAAAACATGATCATTGCCACTGGATATTTAAAAGAGGACACAGATTAATTCTGTTAATTCTCAGATTAATTCTCTGTTGTTTTAGGACTGGATAAGTGAGTATCATTTATGGGAGAAAAAGATGGGGGAATGGTGGGAATTTCTGGATATAAGCCCACCAAGAAACTATAAAGACCATATCCCTTTCAAACTTCATCAGAAATATCCTACTTACTTTTTTCTAAGTGTGGAAGGAGGTTTACATTTAGGAAAAGAATTAATTATTATAATTACTAATTCTAAGATTAAGTGAGAGCAATGATATGCTGGTGATGTCTCATGCTTGTAATCCCAGAAAGTGTGTGTGTGTGGGAGAGAGAGAGAGAAAGAGAGAGAGAGAGAAAGAGAGAGAGAGAGACAGAGAGACAGAGAGAGACAGAGAGACAGAGAAACAGAGAGAGACAGAGAGAGACAGAGAGAGACAGAGAAACAGAGAGAGAGGATAGAGAGAAACAGAGAGAGGGAGAGAGAAACAAAGAACAGAAACAAACATCTTTAGATAGTGCTCTCTTTTTACTGAAACTTTATTTAGGAAATATATAATCTAGCAAGTTTATATTTCCTTTCAATAGCATGTGGAAGCAATTTAATTGTTGAATTTGTTGTTTGAAACTGAAATACACGTGATTAGCTGTATCTTTAGATTTAGCAATTTGTTCAGTTATATAAATCACAGACTATATCTTGTAGTAAATAGTCCATGATTCCTTTGAGCATACAGGAAGTGCTATTATTTTTCAGTACTAACTTCGAATCATGTTCATTTCTGTCTCCTAATATTTTAACTTTTTGCTCGATAGACCTATGCAACAAAGAAATAATAACATTGTATTTTACCTAATAGACTTAAATTTAGAGTTCCTTGAAAGTTAAGTTTGCTATGCACTAAGACCTTTTCTTTATCTTTCTTTCTCTATTTCTCTTGCTATCTACCTTCCTTCCTTTCTTCCTTCCTTCCTCCCTCCCTCCCTATGTTTCTCTTTCTTCCTTCCTTCCTTCCTTCTTTCCTTCCTGTTTTTCTTCTTTCTTTCTTTTCCTCCTTTCTTTCTTTCCTTCCTTCTTTCTTTCTTATTTATTCTTCCTTTCTTATTTTAGAACAATTTTATTATGTTTAAGTAGTTGAAAAAAGAGATGCTATTCAACAAAGCTGTTTATTAATACCATTAAGACTTGCTCTAGTGAGTTATTCATATTTACTCAAGACAAAACAATATAGCAAAACTAAAACAGATGTATAAGTACCCACATAGATGTACATATTTATGTTTGTTAAAAATTTGTGTCTACTATTAAGCTCTAGTAAATAACTAATTGTACTTACAGACATTTGAATTTTATCTTTTTGTTTTTCCTTCTTTAGATTCTGTTCTGCAATCTTATATTCTCATTACATCATTGCTTTATCTATGATACTGTTCAAACTCTTTTAAATTCATCCCTAGATAGTGGACAGTGGAATTGAATTTCTTGTTGTCAGTTTAACTTGTCAGTTACTGAAAATGAAGCATTTTATTTTATCCATAGTAATTAGATAAACCAGATTGATTTCTTTGACTGATAATAACTTTGTTTTAAATAATTATAAGGGTTCAGAACCAAATTTTATTTTATATCCTAAGTAAACTTAACAACAAAAACATCGTATACATTGAGTTTAAAGAGTCTTAACTTTTCTTTTAAGTATTCATTCCTTTCATCATATGGTCATGCAACAACTATTTGTGGTCCAGTGATAAAACCACATTTTACATAGAAGGAAATGGGGCTTCAAATTTATTGTTGAAAATCAGCTTTCAAGTGGCAGAGTGAAAATTTGAACCCAGCAGTCCATTCCTCTGGTCTTCCCAGTGGATGATTTAGGGAGCCATTGCTTCCTCAAAACCCTACTTCCTTTGTGTACATTATTCTTAGTTAAAAAAAGGAATGGTTTTATATTTGTGCTGAATTATTACCAACATATTTAAGTAAGCAAACTTCAAAATGTATGTACATATTTTAACTGTCAATACTGAAATATCAACATTCTATATGTTCAAAACCCTTGTATATAATTATGGCCCTTCTAACCTTAAACAGGTGACTGGATTAAATATAAGTCAGGCATGAAATGCCCTGCATGTAGCAACATAGTGAATCAAAGAAATTATCAAACAGCAAGGCTCATTTTGTGCTGTGGGCAATTTTGCCTGCCAGCACTTATACATCAAAACTTCACTCAATGTACGATTGATTTTATTTTATTTTGCTTATTTTAATTCCCTACAGCAAGCTATGTTAGTTTTGTAGACTTCTGTCTGCATCATTAGGTTCCTAAGAAATTATAGTTGTTGTTTCAGTCATGGTTGACCAAAGTATTATTCTCTTCTTATAGTTCATGGATATTAGTTCTTGGGTTGGTAAGAGTAGGCAGAATTTGTATAGTGCCAATGACTGAAATGCACACAACACAACACCCACACAGTAAAAGCATCAGTGCTAAAAGAAATATGAACACCCACAGAATAATGTTGTAAAATCAGACAGCCAGTGTCCATCAAATATATTTTTCAGTTCAAGGAAAGAGCTTCAGATTAAAGTTTTAAAGTCCAGTCTAAAGGCAAAGATGAATTCCTGTGTAAGATGATACATGTCTTCTTTTCATAGTTGCTTTTTATGTTGCCTTAAAACATGTCAGAAAAAAAAATCCCCAACAGAAGAGCCTAAAAGGAATGTCAGCTCTGTGGTTATGTAAATCGAATTGAGTGCTTTACAGCAGGTTTAAGATTTTTATAACTCAGAAGTTGTTAACAGCCAGCTGGTTTGTATCTGCTTTTTATGGTTATTCTTGTCATATGCAGCCTCCACAATTTTTAATTATATTTTATGGTATGTGTTTTCCTCCTCTTGAATCCCTTAGCCACTCTTTGTTTCACAGATATTCTCCACTGGGAAAGGAACAAGCACAGCAAAGGGACTCCATCCTCAGAAATACAGTTGTATAATTACTTACCACTAACAGCTCTATAGTGTGAAATTCAAGTAACTTTCCATTGCAAATCCATAACCTCCTATTAGAGCATTGAAAATTGCTTTCATGTAACAATATCTGCTTGTAAGTTGGTGAGCTGTTCCTCTCCTCCCAGTAAGGTCAAAAACATGATGGCATATGTTTTTCTTTTATCATTCTCTTAACTTTTTTCCTTTTCATTCTTCCATTCTTTTCTTTTTAAATAAAATTCTTCTTTTGTCTTTGTTATTTTTTGTTTTTTTTCCTTCCTATTCCTCCCTATGCCCCTCATTCTCATCCTCCCTTTCTATTTTCATTTTTATTAAGTAAATTAATTTCTGTCACATAGTGCATACATGTATCTTAAAAAGAAAATAATTTATGTAATGATTCTAAGACTCCCATACTCTACTTAAGAAGAAACCATTTATAGCCCCCAAAGTAGGAACAAATCAACCTGAGGTTTTTTTTTTTTTAATTTTGAGTGTCAATAGGGCCAATATCTAAGTTTTACTCTTAAGAAAAATAGTTTGGGAATTCAAAAAAAACTATTTCTAAAGTTAAACATATGTCATTATCAATTAAGCATATGTCTCACAAAGGTTGTTTTTAAGAGATTTTAAATTTTTGAAACAATGCATACTTTTGGTACTCTTTACAAATGAAAAAAATATTAGCAAGACCTTCAAATAGTATTTATTATAGTTAATAAATTTATTATAGTTAATTAATAGTAGTTTTTGGAATGCAGTGATGTATATTTTAGATTTTTAAATAATCAGTTTGGAAAATATTACTAGTATATTCCACCTATGATAAGAATATTCCAGCTAAGTGAAAAACTTGAAAATAAGTAACTATGAGTGCTAGAGGCAGAGCTCAGCAGTAATATGTCTCAGCAGTAGAAGACCTAAGAATCTGTGCTTACAAGACCCATAGTTCAAAGCCCAGTACTGCCTAAAAATAAAAGTATGACTTAATGTGCATTTATGAATATATATTATTTTAAGTAGTAAATTATGTGTCATATACAATGAAATAATAAACTTATTCTACTATGATATCCATTGATTGTTTTTTAATAAGTTTTTATTGTGAAAATACTGTACAGAGGGGTTACAGTTACATGAGCAAGGTAATGAGTACATTTCTTAACAAGCATTGTTGCCTCCTCCTTTGTTTTTCCCCTACTATCCGTTCCCTCTCACCTCTTCAACTACACTCCCCCCCCTAAATTGTGAAGTTCATTTTTCAACATAGTGTCTTGTACATCTCATTATTTCAATGGGTCAACCTGTATCCCTAATTAAACAATTTGTTTTTCCCTTCCCTTCTCCAAATTATATCAACATCAAATACAGTGAAAACAGGGGTTATACTGTGAGGGAGGGACATACAAAGCAAAAAAAAAATAATATGGTACTTTATAAATATGTTAGAAACAATAGCAAGAAAGAAAAAACCACTAGTACATATACTCAATATAAATCATATTTAGTGCCCTAGGGTGGAGATTTTAAAATATTTTGACTTGCTGAATATTTGTATTTTAGTGTCAGATATGTAATAGAAGCTAGTCTTCTTTCCTCTTTAGGATTGATTATCAAGCCCATATATATTGACTTTGCCCACAGCTTTAAAAAAATCATATTCTTTTGAAGCTAAAATAGGCTCATGAAATAGACTTGTATGATAATTATTTTGAGATTTGTTATGAACATTCCATATTGTATCTGTATGTGCCAGAAAGTATGTGCCAGAAAGTCAACAAATACCAGAAGAAAATATAAAATAGAAAAGGGAAAAGTATTTTTTTTTTGGGGTCCAGTCATGGGGCCTGAACTCTGGGCCTGGGCACTGTCCCTCAGCTCTTCAGCTCAAGGCTAGCACTCTACCACTTGAGCCACATTGCCACTTCTGGCTTTTTTCTTATTGCTTATGTGGTGCTGGGGAATCGAACCCAGGGCCTCAGGCATGCAAGGCAAGCACTCTACCACTGAGCCACCTTCCCCGCCCAAAAAGTATTTTTTGATTGTCAGACACGTACAAAAACTGGGCTAGATAGAATTTTATATTACCTGTCACTAACTTTTCATAACTATCCTAATTTGTCAGCATTAGAAATAAAGGGTAATTTATGTAAATGAACTAGTATTTACAATTTAAAAACATAATACTTTTGAAGGAGAAGAAGAGCGTAAAATATTTTGGAAAGAAAGGACAACAAAATTTATTGGAGAAAAACCAATAAACCATGTACAGATTTTGGTAAAGTAAGCCAAACAGTGCAACTTAGAGACTTAAAGACTGGTGGCTTCAAAACAGTAGTCAGTTAGCTATTTTTCTCAGGAATTATACAATGAACTTTTGATCAGATGTATTGTTTTGCAGGATGAGTAAAACATATAAATGACCGATCACACAATTATAAAACCACAAAATTTGCCCTAATTTGATATTCAGTTTGAATTAAACATAAGTCTAACTGGGGCACACTCTAAGGAAGAATGCAGAATAACCAGGGAATTCAAAGTAAATGGAAGACATGGGAAGTCACATTCAGTAGTAATCTAAAGTAGTCTATCTGCATAGCCCAAGATAATGTGGAGCTAGGCTGAACTAAACAAAACAAAACAAAATAAGCAAACACAATGTACTTCCAAACAAAGACTGTACCCTAAAAGTTCTAAACAGCTGAGTTTTAAATATTTAAGGATATATGTCACCAATATGTCAAAGGCTTTAAATTTCTACCCAATTAAGCTTTAGTTATTATTTTCTTTATGTGCTCCAGAAATATTGTAACGCATCCAGACTTATCTTTTAATAACTTTTTAAAAATTTGGCTGATGGAGATGGGAGGGATGGATGGTAGGGGAAAAACAAAGGAGGAGGCAACAATGCCTGATAAGAAATGTACTCATTACCTTGCTCATGTAACTGTAACCCTCTGTACAGTATTTCACAATAAAAAAACATTTAAAAAATAAAAAATTTGGTTAATTAAGATATTTAAGATAATTTGTAATAAAATTTAGAGAGGGTGGGTATGAATAATTTTCAAGCACCAACAAGTTAAAGAACATAAGCGGAATATATTATCGTTATTTGAATTATTTGCTACATAAAAGAACTCAAATACCATTTCTAAATTGTATTTTTCTAGTTCTATTTAGATAAGAAATAGGTATCATAACCAACTTGTTATATCTTCGTGCATTGATTGTGACTTGACCAAGACATCAGTCTTGCTTTGTACATTCAGGGTATTAGAGGTTCTTGGCAGATACATTTATGCTGCAGAGTTATTAGCATCAAAATAAAATATCAGGGCGTAGTGTTGTGATTTGTGTGCCATGTGAGTAGAACAGCCAGTGAAGCCTGGGACGCCAAGAGCTCTGCTAGCTGCAGCTGAGCCTACCTGGAAAGTCTTCTTGCAAAAGACCGAACAGACAAGTTGCTTTCAATTGTATCAAATGAGCAATCTGGAACATTTCAAGTTTTCATTTTTAACTTTCCTGTGAACTTGAATGCACAATAGTAGAAGTCACATTACATACACACACACACACACACAATCAATGGACTATGAAGACTCAGAGGTCTGAGTAAGAGCTATTTTTCCATAGGAGGTTAAGTGTCCTGTGCTTCCCCTAAGCCTGTGTTCTTTCATTCTTCACCTAATCTCCTTGCCAAGTAAAACTCTTCGGTCATTTAATATTGTTAGAATCTTTTTTTTCTTTTTCTATCTAGCTATCATACTTTTATTGTACATATCCTGGGGGCGTTTGGTGGTCGTTCGAACAGAATATTGTCATTTCAGAATTCAAGGTTGAGGCTAAGTTATAATTTGTGAAATGCAACTTTTACAAATATTTCTGGGAAATGGTGCTGTGGCTCCAGTGGTAGAGCCCTAGCCTTGAGCTGAAGAGCTGAGGGACAACACCCAGTTCCAGAGTTCAAGTCCCATGACCTACAAAAAAAAAAAAAAACAAATATTTCTGACACTTCTCAGGACTCAGGCACATATTCAAGTACAGTTCTTTAGCTCACCAAGGCACATATAGAATTACATTTTGTAGTTAAACACATCTGGTTTGAATTCTGATTACCTCATGTATTAATTGTATGAGTTTAGACTGATACATAAGTGTTTATATTCATATTCCTCATCTAGAACTGTGCATGTCTTTGTTTTTTATACTCCCCCATACACACTTTATTTATACCCTTATGGCATAATTATCTATAATGCTTATAGTTTTGGATACATAGTATCCAAAATATGTGTTCATATTTCTTTTTGATGACAACATGTAAAATTTCATCTTGGACTGTGTTCGTGCTCTCCCCTTAAAAAAATAATTCATCCTGGCAAATTTCAAATAGACAAAACTATGCTAATTATTCTCATGGCAAATTCATAGTTTTAAAAGTCAATATAGTTGTTCAGTTCTGAGACTTAACACCAATAAGAGAAAATACAATCAATTATATATTCTATGAAACTAGGAACACTGAAGGAGTTAGGTGGTTTGGGGAGGAATGGGAAGTATGATGACATGTTGAATTGCAATCCCTTTGGTAACTACTTAAATAAAATAAAATATAATCTACAAAAGAAAATAACCTTCAGTGCGACAGTAGTAAATATTTCAGAAATACATATGTACACACACATACACACACACACACATATATATATATATACATATATATGCCTATATATATGTATAGTTTCCTAGACAATAATCTCTTGCTGTGTATAGCCAGGTATGTAGAAAGTTTATAGCAAAAAAGAAAGAAAGTTTGTATCAAGAGATATTTAACCTTAGACTTTGCTCTAGTAGGCCAAAGGCTGCAATGTCTGGGATAGATCAGGAAAGTAAACCACTGTGGAAAAGCAGAAATAGGGGAATTCCCCTCCTCATGGTTTGATAACCCCAAGTGTCAGGTGGAGCCATTACTTTAGGCAAATGCCAGCATGGGTTGGTCAGAAGTATCTGCCTTCCCTCTTCATCTCCAAAGTGAAATAGCCTTCTGAAATAAGAGAAAATGACAGATCAGGAAGCAGCAGTGACAGTGAATTGACTGACAGTCATACTTCACTCGCACGTAGCTTTTGTGGTTCTTTTGTTAGAGATTACTTTTTAGTTCTTTGGTAAACGTGTTTTGACTTTAGCGTGGGCTGAGACTGGCTGGCATTTGTAGAGCCTGAAATTTCTTAAATTAGGAAGTGTTTGTTTTGAGCCTAGATTCAGAGGCTGGGCTTATTTTATGGGTATCTCCAAAGGACTTAGTTGATGGAGATGAACACTGAGAATTAAGTTCAGCCTCATAGAAATTGTCCTGTTTTAAACCAAAATCTGTCAAACATCAGTCATTTCATACATTGTTTTAACCAAACGCATGAATTTGTCAACCTTAAGAATCTTTGCTCATGATATAAAGAAGGATAGAAGCTCATTTATGTGGAGAATATTTGGGTAACTTTCGGTGCTTTAAAATATCTTACTCATTTTGAAATTAGAATAACCATCAAAGTCTACTTTTCTACATTTTCTAGATTTTTCTTGTAACATTACCACTCATTCATTCACTCTTTCATTCACTCATTGAATGCTTACTCCACAAAAGGTATGGGGAATAAAAGAAAGCCAAAAGAAATTTGCTTTTTAAATTAAAAAACATATCATGCCCTCACCTTTAGGAAATCATAATTTGACATTTCCATAAATAAATGCACTGTAATTCAGCAATAGCTTGTAGCTGAGATTTCTTCAAAATTTAGAAGATGAGGCAGAGTAATACATAATCATATTCACTGCTCTTAGGTTATAATTTGGTGCTGATGTTTAGTCCATACATAGTGTAAGAAATACACTCAACTCACCCAAGATCAAATAATGGTCTGGTAGATAAGAAGTGTAGTGAAAAACGAGACACTCATGGTGGTCATGCAAGAATGGGTGTTTGGTGTTTGGTAGGAAGACATACACAGAGACGTTACAGCAAATAATTTATTTCCTACTGAGAAAGTCTCATTCCTTAGTTTTTAGGGTTGATTGAATCTTGGTTATCTCCACAAATTCCCTCCACCATCACTGTTCTCTTGTGCAAGAAGAGTATATGCTTTATGGTAGTTTTTACTTACTTTCTCATTTTATTCTGTTTTACCATTCCCTGCTACTAACTGAACCCCTTCTAACATTTTGTCTACTCTGTGTTCTTAGGGACCTTTTAGGTACCACATCAGCTTTTAATAAATTCTCACCCATTCGTTGTCTTGAAAATAGACCAACATTCCCTGTATTTCCAACAATAAGATAAAGGGGGAAATCATTCCTGACAAAAAGACCCACAAAAGGAGAGGGATCTAACAGGAAAATAGAGGAGAATTCGTTGTAATTTTACATAAGGTGGGATCAAAATGTTGAGGAACAGATTATGAAAACCTTACCTCTCTTGTGGCTGAAGTATACAAATTCTGTGTAAGCAATTGGCAATGTTAAAACTTAGAACAAGAGACTGGATTGATAAAAGTTAGTAATATAAAAAGAAGAGAATTACAATGGGAAAGAAAGAGAAAACCGGCAATTATTTTTCACCGTGTTGATAGAGTTGTATATACTAGAATTTAGCCTTCTTTTCCAATCACCCAGATATTGACAAAGCTTTATTTTCCTGTTGGTGTGGTCTAGAGGTTCTCAGGGAGCCAATCAATGATCTTCTATCTAATCTTTTCAACCTTGTGTATTTCTAATAGGGACCTATGTCATAGGAAACATATTATCTAGCATGACCTATGCTAATTAAGTAGGTCTCCGGCTTTTCAGGGAAAAACTCACCAAGGTTTCATTCATTTACTGAATATCTAGCATATTCCAAAAATATATCTAGAATAAGAACTATAATTTGCAAAAGGTACTGTTTCTTTCTTAATAGTAAATTGTATGAAATACTGAGTCTATATGGTCAATATATATGATTGATTTAAAGGAAAGTTCTTTTTTTTTGCCTTTTACACTTTCTGAAGGCCACCCTCATATCTTTTTCATTTTATTTTAAATTTTATTGTCAAGGTGATGTACAGATGGGTTACAGTTACATAAGCTAGATAGTTGTCAAACTTGTTACACCCCTCTCGTTTTTCTCCCACTTTCCTTCCCCTCCCCCCACCAGTTGTACTCACATATTGTCTTGTGAGTATCCCTGTTGCATTGGTTCCCCTTTGTCCTTTGTCTCACCATTTTGTTGTTCCCTTTCCCTTCCCTTATTCAGATAAATGTAGATACAGTACCCAGGGTACCAAAATCAAATGATAACAGTGACAACAGGAATAAACTATAGGGGGGGAATACAAAAGAATACAAAAGAAACAAAATATCACATAGAACATTAAACACAACAACAACAAAGAAAAACCTCTAATGTCCATGTCTTGGGGTTCATTTTGCTTAGCATCATCTTATATGGTCTATGTACATAAATATTGAGCTATTCTTATATGGTCTATGTACATAAATATTGAGCTATTCTGTTCATCTGCTTCATTTCTTTTTTCTTTTCCTTTTCTACCATTTCCTTCCTCCCTCTCTCCCTTCTTCCTTCTTTTCTTCCTTCCTTCCTTCCTTTCTTCTCCCTTCCTTCCTCTCTCCCTTCCTTCCTCTCTCCTTTCCCACTCTCTCCCCTTTCCTCTTTTCCCCTCTCCTTCAGCTTTTTTGCTCACAGATAGCACTCTACTGATTGAACCATGACTGTACTTCTATTTTATAATTGGAGACAAGAGCTTTATGGACTCTCCTGCTGTGACTGGCTTTTTAAAAGATAAATTTAATTTTATTGTAAAGGTGATGTACATAGGGGTTACAGTTACATAAGTAAGTTAATAAGTTGTTGAACATTTTTACCTCTCCTTCATTTTTCTCCCACTTTCTCTGCCCCCTGACTCCCCTCTCCCCACCAGTTGAAAAGTTAATTTCCAATATAGTGTTTTGTGAGTATCATGGTTGCATTGATTCACCCTTTGTCCTTGCTAAGACTGGCTTTAAACTGTGACCTTCAAATCTCAGCTTCCTGAGTACCTATGATTCATAACTATATTTTGCTTTTAGGAAAAATATTAAAAAGATTATATAGCAGTCACTTAAAATGCATTCATTTTGCTTAATTTGCAACAAATTTCTATTCAGCAGTAAATGTTAGAGTCTGTTTTGTTTTTATACATCTTATAGATAAGGCCTATGATTTGAACTAATTTCTTACATGAATTATAATTCTTTTGAACTTTTTATTCTGAAGATACACTGTGAATTTTAATTATTATGTTATTAAATGTATATGTAGCAAAATCATGTAGTTGTCAAATTTTATCATAATTCTTTGATAATTAAGACTCAAGAAAGTAGAGTTTGGACACTATTAGAATTCTTCTAGTCACTGATTTCTTATTGTATGGTTGATTTGAGCTCCAATTAACACACATAGAGAAAAGTTGGAACATTTCTCACACACAATAGCTTAAATAGCTCTATTTAATATGTACTCAAAAATATAAATAAAATGTAATCTACTGGACTAAGATATTTATTATTTATTTTGAACCACATTTGGAATTTAAAAATGAAATATTTCACTGTTTATTAATTAACCGATATTGAAGTTAATGTTGAGAGCAATGTAAGGAAAAGGAAAGCATTGTATTTTCTGAGAAGGGAAATATTTCTTTTTCTATATAGATTTTTATTGCAAAGATACTATACAGAGGGGTTACAGTTACATCAATAAGGTAATGTTCATTTCCTAGGCAGCATTGTTACCCTTCCTTTGTTTTTCCCCTATCAACCCTTCCCTCTCCACTTCCCTAACTTCTCCACCCCCCTGAAGTTGTAAAGTTCATTTTCAACATAGTGTCTTGTACATCAATATTTCTTATTATATAATAAAGACCTACCTAGTGTACTACTCCTATAACATGAGAAATACTGCTTATTTCTTAGATTATATGACAGATTATCTCAAACTAGTCATTGGACATGAAATCAATATAATAATGAATGAAACATTGTTGATAAGAACTAGGAAGGTGTTGATTTGTTTGCTTGTTTATTTATTTATTTTTGGTCCGGTCGTGGGGCCTGAACTCTGGGCCTGGGCGCTGTCCCTAAGCTCTTCAGCTCAAGGCTCCAGCACTTGAGCCACAGCACCACTTCCGGCTTTTTTCTTTTTGCTTATGTGGTGCTGAGGAATCGAATCCAGAGCTTCGGGCATGCAAGGCAAGCGCTCTACCACTGAGCCACCTTCCCAACACTTGTTTATTTATTTTTTTACAATGGAGTATTAGGGACACAGTAACTAAAATATTAGGCATTTGAATCTTTTATTGATCCTCACCCATTCCTGACAAATTTGATGTGAATGAAGTGTCATTATAAAGAAGGAGTATATAAATATAGTTAAAGGGTGAGTATGTCATTGAGTAATGTTCTCTGAAAGAAAAGTGATTCTTCTTTTAGTGGAAACAGGACTGTAGTTTGGTTCTGGCCTTTACTCAATATAAATTTGAGATTGGAGGTGATGAGTCCCAACGCATTGCTAGTTTTTCTATCTGAATCTTATATGTATATGTATATATATGGATAAATATAGATAAATATACTAAATTTCATATATATAATTTAATTATGGAGTCAGTTAATATACATTTGTTTAAATCTTTATAATGTGCATTAAAGTAACTGTTGTATTCTTAAAATGTTTCCAAGAACTAATTTTTAAATACCACATATCAATTCCATATTATAATAGAGCTCAATATATTATTTACAAACATAAACAGAATTACAACAAACTTGGAAGTTTTTGCACAGCAAATGAAACAAGACAGTGAAGAAACAGAATACATAATTTAAGAAAATATTTAGCAATGATTCATCTGGCTAAGAAGCAATATTCGGAATACATAATGCCTATATTTTAAATTTAAACATACTTTTTGGAATGTTTGCAATATCCATGTGGTTCTCAATCATGTATATGGAACGACATTTGTTGTGAATTTACCATAATATAATCCTTGAGAGAAAATATCCTTATAATCAAGTTTTGTACAGTGAAAATAGGTAATGTGAGTATGTAGCTTTTTGTGTTATCTTACAGTATTTTTTTTCCTTTTGAGAAAGAAAAGAAAATCTTAAAATTTCATGTTAAAAGTTTTTTTCTATAGTATGGAATTGTGAAGATTAGTTTCTTCAGTGTTATAGGCCAGTGACATGGTTGCAAATAAGTGTGATTCTGTTGTGCCAGTGTCAGTGAGTTCAGATTAGTTACCTGAATTCCCTCATTAAATGTTAATTGCCAGACTGTGTAACTGCAGTTATCGTCCATTTTCAAGCCAGTTAAGTTACTTCATTTCATAGGGACCCTTAGATAGGTGCAGATCTAATTTTTTCATACTTTCAAAACTGATTCAGACTCTGTCCATTCAAGGCCTTGCTGTAGAAATATTTGTTATGAGGAATTTATTTAGAAAGTTCCATCACGGATGCTAGGAAATATAGCTGAGCATGTGTGGGATTGATATCATGGCCATGGCTCTGCCACCTGCTTTGAACAAGAGCAACAGCTCCATCAGTAATGGAGACACTAATGCAGAAGTGGAGGGGAAGTGCTTGCCATGATGAGATGACAGACAAAAGAGTGGCAGCATCATCATGGACCACCTGTGGACCCCAGCAATTACAAACCTGCCATCCAATATTCCCATCAGTTCCTCACAACCCCGGCTCTGTGGCTCTCATCTTCATAGCTGGGGCAAAATTAGCTGAAGTGGCAGAAATTGGTTCCTACAGAAGTCATCTACACAGTAATGGGGAAAAGTTTTGGATGTAGATCTTAGATTTCAAACCCCAAACACACTGTCCTATTTTGTGACTATTCCTCATTTTAATTTCATGAGAATAAATTTTCAGGAGCACTTCTGTGTCAATAAACACATGTGTCCTGAAAGGTGCTGTGGCACCCACCCTCACATTAGACCTTTGCTTATTTCTCTGGCCTCTCTTGGGTTCTGAAGTAGCCTTCATATTTTTCTGCATATAATATATCCTTGAGAAGGAAGAACACAAAGCAAATAACCCCAGTGCTGTGTTAAAGCATTGAGAAGTGTCACCACTGGTTTTAGTTACTCCACTGTCATCAGACGTATTTTTAAATGTTTATTTGATGCAGCTCAAAAGTGACCAGTTCTTTGTATCTACATTCCTTTATCTTGTGTCTAGTTGATTGTCTGGTAATCAAATGAAGGGCATCATCTTATTATGTATTCTGTCAACATATTATCTTATTATTTATTCTCTAGGTATCCTCAGCTGCAGGTGGGAAAGGAAGCTCAAAGCAATTGAGTGCTATTTCATGTTTCTGTTCCTGGTAGCTATAAATATAAAAATCAAGGTCACTATGTAGTTTTGTAGAAGTTCTTTAAAAAAAAAAAACAACACCAAGGACCTCTAAGACGTTAGTTATTAGAGAAGCAAAATAGTTGTTGAGAAAAACAATGATCTTGTCCTCTGATCTGAGGTACATGTTATCTGTTGAGCAAACATGGGACAAATTAAAATGTCAACGATTGGAAATAGTGAATTAATAGTACTTCTTTTTGAGGGTGCTAGCTGTTTTCTATAAAATTCTATCATAGGCTTTTGTCACAAACCCTGTTAATTTCTATCCTCTAACCACTTATCACCACTTTGTTTCTAAGAGGATCCTAATTTTATTAGGGCACTCACAGTTTTGCTCCAGTCGCATACAGCGCACACTTCATCCCAGGTGTAAATCAGGGCATCCCATTCTTTCTGCCTCGGATTACTGAAGCATGTCAGATAATATAATTAGAGAATGCATGTTCTCAGAACAGGCTCTATTGCACATCACCTGGAAATGAGTTTGTTGAGGTATAAAAGAAACATACGGGACACATGTATCCTTATATTTATTCTTATTTTTCTTTGGGTGGTTATCATAGGGTTTTCACCAATGGACCAAAGAAGAAAAATATGGTAAACATTTGGATTCTGGACAGCATTGATCTGTTGACTGAAACAGCCTCTTTATGTGAGGAACTTCTTTGTACAAGTGTTTATTGTTTAATGTGATTATATTTCTTGCTCCTCTATTCACCTTCCATACTAGCCATGATAGCTTATGGTGCACCATTTAATGATAAATTATGCCAGGTGTTCAGGTTCGTAATATTGATCAAACTTTTTTAGTTGTTTCCAAGTATCACTTCATTAGCATGTTTATAAAGAGACTTATGATGATGTTGTACGACAAAAACTAAGTTTAAAATAATTTTATTCTATAAAGGTTAAAAGTATGATAACCAATCATTATTTTTGTGTATAGACTCAGATAAATGTAACACCACCATTGCTCTTGGTCTTTATTCGTCTACTATTAGGAGTTTCTACAAGGTTCCTGAATATTGGTATATAGTAATGTTATATTTTCTTTGTCTATTCTTTTTTTTTCTTCTGGTGTTAGAGATTGAATTCAGTGCCTTGTACATGCTAGGCAAATGCTCGAACAAGAAGTTACATCTCCAGTTCTTTTTTGCCTATTGAACTTTCATCAGAACACAAAAAATGTGTTATGATACCTTAAGTTTAGTCAGAGTTCATTTAGTGCTACAAATGCAGACCCAAATGATTCTTTTCTCCCTAAAATGTTCAAGTGTGACATTCTTCTTCTTATTATTACAAATTGAGGTCTATTGTATAAAACAAAGATTACACTGAATTTTATTTTATTTTTTTTTGCTTTATGAAATGGTACACATGAAGTCCTTTTCAGGTATTTAAACCACTTTAAATTTCCATGTGACTAAACATTGCAAAATATTTAGATTAACTTTTTCTGTGACAATGACTAAACTGGAATACATTGCTCACAATTTCATTCCCAAATGCAGGCAGTTGAGGAATTTCTCAGTCTATTTTTGTGAAAAAGAAACCAAAAGCTAAATTTCTTAGCTTTATTTTGATGTGTATTGGACTGTGATTGTTAGTACTATTATACTGTTTCAGTAGTTTTAATAGCTGAATAAAATAATTTGATTTGATCCTGTCACAGCTTGGAAGGAAAGATTCTGTAAAAGTGTTATCATATGTGTATGATCCTATGAAACCAGAAAAGGGAATTCCAGTTCAGAAGGGCTTTCAAGAGAGATGTGAATTTCTGAGTTTGTCTCCAAACTTGAATTTCTCAAGTTTCAGAGACCTTGACTTCTATTAGGCCACAAGGCTAGCATAACAATGTTTATATGTTATTTTAATCAAAGAACTGTGTTCTATTACCTTAGAATCTATGTCAAGCTATGGATTATATTAAAAAACCAACAAAAGCTCCTGGTGGCTGAAAGATTATAAGTATTTTGCTACATTACTGCATTGCAGGCTTGAGCACGTTCTTTCAGCATTTTAGCGTTCACGATGTTGCAATTAATTAATTGTGCCTATCTAGCTAAAACACTAGTCTGAGTTACTGACTGCACTTTTAATAAAACCTTTGAATTCCCTTGATCTTTCTTTATTTTTTCCTTCTCCTCCTTCTTGTGTACAACTTTCCAAACCCATAAACCTTTGATTAATGGAACAAAGAATTAGACTTGAGATACCTGCTTTGGCTACACTCCCATGCTTTTCTGACCTTAAGGTCACTTTCTAAATGCACCTCAGCTTTTTGCTCCTAAAGAAGAATGAATGAAAACATTGAAGTGGTAAAGCATGATCACACTTGCTATTATTAAATCCTGAATATATATATGTGTGTATATGAAAGTATATCTATATATATATAGATATACTTTCAGTGATAATTGATGTGCATAGTTATACATGTCCGTGTGTATGTGTGTATGTGTGTGTGTGTGTGTGTGTCCATGTGTCGGTGTGTATAACTCCATATATTCCAATAGTATTTCTTTCTAGCAGGTAATTGAGGCTTCTTCATTTTTCTTCCCCTTTTCTTTAGTTCTTTGATGATTTGCATGTATACAAATTAGGTAGAAAATGAAGTAGGGTGCAAATGCATGCTATCAATCATTCTTGGGACAGTGCATTCTTATAACCTTGGAGTGACACTTTGTGGATTCTTACAGGAAATGAAATCTCTTTCAGTGATTCTAAAACTCTCTTTAAATTAACGGAAACTAATTGGTTCCTCTTACACTCAGGTTTGGATATGTTATTGGAACCTTACATTTTGTTCTCACTGTTTATATATATATATATGTGTATATATATATATATATAATTTGATTTTTCCCCCTCTTTATAGTTCAAGTTAGATTATATTTAATCTCTGTCTTTGCCCTTTCTCAGAAGTCTCTCTGCTACTCTTGGCAAGTATAGAACTGAAGCAGAACTGCTGGTCTAACTGTGTGTTTATTTCTTGACCCCATTCCAGCTCATTGTCCCCCAGCTGTGCTGAGTGTATTTCTTAGTAGGGAGCCTGGTCTGGCTGGTCACCGGGTGCTACTGGTGAAAACAGCTATCATGTTCAGATTCAAAGGTGACCAGGAGAGCATTCTGAGGACATGTCTCTGGCATGCAGTGGAGCCCGAGTTCTGTCTCAAAGCTGCTAGGTGGAAGGAAGGCCTGGTGCCCTGCTGAGAGACTGTGATTTGGGGGGTGGGACTCTGCAGGGGGTCTCCCTTTAGGAGTGAGAGCCAAACCTCTAGTTCCATCTGAGAATATGTGACTATCTGAACTAAAATGCAGATCATTGCTTCTACTCTTTCTCACAGCAAACTCCTGATGCTAGGAGGACTCACATTTTTTGGTGATGGGCAACTCAAGATGTACTGGAACCCATGATGTTTTCATTCTATGGGGTGCAGGGGTAGCCTTCCAGAAGAAATGACTTTTGTTTTGTTTTTTTTTTTCTCCAGAAAACACTTTATAAAAGCTGTGGAACATTGTTGAGAATATCAGCTAAAACAATATAATGGCTCTCTTAAAAATTTAAATTTCCTATTAGTAAATGAAGTTTTTGCTACTAGACTGCAACAGAAGAAGGATTGGTACATAAAAACATGTCAGATAAAACAGAGATCATGCCTTATTTATAATACATTTAATTATTATTGAATTTACAATGGACTCTACAATCACAGTGAAGTCATAAAGCATTATGTTTTGCTAAGCAAGAGACTGCAAGTTAAAATTTAGACTTATGGGAAGAAAAAACCCTATTCCTCTTCACTTTTGTAGTTTTACATTGAACTAGAGATATTCAACACTTACAGGAATGTACTAGTTTGTTGTTGTTGTTGTTGTTATTGTTGTTGCTTTTTTTTATTGTTCAAAGCTGACCTTTGGTTTTAGAAAAGTTTATCTGTACTTTTTCATCTGTTTAGAAACATACATTTTTAGTTAAGAGACTAAAGACAATCTCTCTTTGTCTTTTTTTTTTCTTCCCTGAGCTAAGAAGGCTGAGATAAAAAAAGAATGACTGCTTTAAAAGTCACACATGGCTGTAATTTAAGATTTTTTTTTTCTTCTCATTGTCCGTAACAGTTGAAAGAAACCTTCAATGAAAGTTTATTAACTAGGCCAATGCCTCAGGCAATAAAGGTTCATTTATTACCAGTTTCTTGGCTGTTTTTCTTCTTCTATTTTTCGGTTAAACTCATAGCGTAAGATAATACTTCACAAAATTAAACCTTTGACCTTCTGTAGAGTTAAGTCTCCTTTGATTAGATAAAGTAACAATTTATGGTCCAGCATGAGGTTGCACATGAAATGAATAATGCAACAGAGTCTGTGTGGACTGAGAATCTATTGCTTTTGAAAAGATGAATGCTGTTTAAAAGTGTGTGTGTGTGTGTTGGGGGGAGTCAGCTTAAGTGTGTTGTCTTTATTCTGTTTGCACTTTAGCTATATTTCGAAAAGCTTTATCCCTGAGATAAAGTTATATATGATTTTTCTCATTCTCCAAAGAAGCTGTAGGGTTAGAGTATTGTAGAAAGCTTTTGAAACTTTTCTTAGGAGTGTTACATATGTAATTGTATCACATTTCAGGTTTTGAAAAGATGAATTATAAACTTAGGTAAATGCATAAAAAATGACCATTGATTTTTACAGTTTCAAATGATGCAACAATTAGAATATTATAGTTGTGATAATATTGTGTGTCCCTGTTATCAAAACACAATAGTACTTAAGAGCTAAAGGAGAACAAAAAGAAATACAATAATGATACTAAATAATAATCATAACGTGAGACTTGTTTTTAATTTTCAAACCAAAGTCAAGTTCAATTACTTGTTATGATATAGATACTTTTGATCAATAATCATGTTTGAAGTTTTGTTTTGCTCAATTTGTTATGAAAGTTATAATATCTAACTGAAGCTAGTGACTAAGTATGAAAGTTCCAGACCTACATTGCTTTTCTGTGTTATTGTTTTCAAAATTTTTGGAGCACTTGAAAAAAACGTTTTATCAGAATTGTGTGTTTAACTGCAGAAAATCCACTTATTTGGGGAAATCCACTGTGATGTGTGCTTCTCCTGTCTTCAGGACAGTAGAGGAAGAGGGAGATGTGTACAGAGAGCGAAGTTCATGTTTCCTAAAAAGCTGTTGTGATTAGTGCATTGTTTAAAGTACTAATTGACATGCAAAAGTTGAATGCTTGTGAAAAGTGTTTTAGTATTAGTTTGGTTCTTTTTCAATTAGCTTAAATTATTTAAGGTGAATAAATCTACTGCAGTGATTTAGTTCCTTTTAATAGAATTTCAGGGTGTAACACAAATTAGGTCAAGAGAAGCCATTAGATGAGTAGATCCAGAGACATTGTTCATATAATGAAGAGATGTTAGGAAAATTGAGGATTTGCTGTTTAAATGTTGTTTAGCATTAAAGCCAACCAAAGGAGAAATCCCATTTCTTATTATGTTAGGAATTCAGTATTCTTTCCTTCCTTCCTTCCTTTCTTTCTTTCTTCCTTTTTTCTTTTTTCCTTCCTTCCTTCCTTTCTTCCTTCCTTCCTTCCTTCCTTCCTTCCTTCCTTCCTTCCTTCCTCTCTCTCTCTCTCTCTCTCTCTCTCTCTCTTTCTTTCTTTCTTTCTGTATTTCTTTCTTTCTGCATTTGGCATTGAACCACGATCCTCAGATCTCAGTCTCCTGAGTAGCTAGGATTACAGGCATGAGCCACCAGTTCCTGGCTCAATATTTCTTTCTATTGGAATGGAACCATTGCAGCAAAAGAGATCAGAATAATATAATACCAGCCATTGGTAAATTTTCCTTGATCTCCACATATCATCTTCCTAGGTACATAGGTTGAATATATGAGTCAAAATTCATATGTTCATGTGCCCATGGCTCACACATGGACAGTTCCTGAATTCAAGCTCCATGAGGGAAAAACAAACACATTTTTATTCTTGAAAAATATTATCTCATAATCTAAGTTATTTTCCTAGTTTATACTCAAAGAATTATATAACCTGCCAGCGCTGGTGGCTTATGCCTAGCTAGCTATTCAGGAAGCTGAGATCTGAGAATCCAGGTTTGGGATTAGCCCAGGAAGAGAAATCCAGAGGTTCTTATAGACCTGAACAAGTGTAGATGTGGAGCCTTGATTCAAATGCTAGATCTCTAGCTGTGAGTAAAAATAACTTGTGGGGGGCAGAGAGAGGATGAAAAGCTGAGGGGCTCTAAATTCAAGCCCTTGAACCATTCTGCTTAGCTTGACTATGATTACAAAGTTGGTCTAAGACAAAGCCTTCCTCTGTTTAACAGTCACCTTCTAGGAGATGACAACCACTGCTGTATAATATGGTCTGAAGCTCACATTTCCTTTCAACTTTCCTTCTCACTTAATGGTATCTGTTTTTCTAAATTAATCAAGATTGATCTTTTCCATGGTCTAAATTTATCATCACTCATATGTTCCTTTTAAACAGATGAGGAAATATCTGCCTTATAGGCTTATTATAAAGATTAAATTATGTTGATATATATGTAAGAGCCTAGTGACCCAGAAGTATAGAATATATTGTTGCTTCAACCACTGGTTCCTCTGTTTTAATTACTTTTCATTGATTAAGCAAATTTAGTATTCTCATCTCCTCCCAACCCTTCCTCTTATTTAGAAAGAAAATATGTATACACAAATATACATATTACTCAAATATATATGAATTTATACACTATGGTTATATATGAACACTTTTTTTTTTTTTTGCCAGTCGTGAGGCCTGAACACTTGGCCTGGGCGCTGTCCCTCAGCTCTTGAGCTCAAGGCTAGTGCTCTACCCTTGAGCCACAGCACAACTTCCAGCTTTCTTTTCTTATATGGTGCTGAGGAATCAAACCCAGGGCCTCATGCATGCAAGGCAAGCACTCTACCACTGAGCCACCTTCCCAACCCCACATTTCTTTTCTTAAAAAAAATATTGTCAAGGTGATACACAGAGGGGTTACAGTTACATAAATAAGGTAGTGATTACATTTTTTTTGTATAACTTGTTACCCGCTCCCTCATTATGAACACATTTGTTTTATTAATGTTTTTCCTGGAAAACGTTTGTTGCTCTAGCAAAAAACTTTTTGGAGATCATATTTTTTCCTAGCTATTTCTCTCACTGGGTAATTCCTGTTGTAAAGATATTAATGTAAAAATGTCTCTTGTGTTCCTTATCTTCATCAACAACTGTACACTGACAGACAGATACTTCCATGGTATCTGGAAGTAGAAATAAACATATAGTTGCTTACCGAAGGATCAAAGTATTTAGAAAAGGATTACATGATATCAAGAACAGTGCAATATTTGGGGATATTATTTTCAACAAAAAACAATTAGGTTATTCTTTTTCAGGAAATTAAAATTATGACCTGACTTCCTCTTTTCATTTGTAATATTGCTTAGCTATCATTAGTATATAAACATGTAACTTCTTTGAAAACATTCTTTTAGAATGTCACACTCATGAAAGTTAGAGCCACCTTTGATGTTCTAGGCCTTACAATGACACAGGGACAGTCAATGCCTTGTTTAATAAAAAATAGAAAAATAACATATAATAAGCTAGTGATTAACAAAAAATCAGTGTGAAAAGTTTTGCAATTTCAGTGACTTTCGTTGAGTTTAGCTTAGTTATGTTTTTGTCTTCCTACTGGCTTACTGTTCTCATTTGCCTCTTCCACTTTAGGCATACTTCTAGTTCGGGCTTTATGCTAGTTAATTGGAGATGAGTCTTGGAGATGTGTATGATAACAATGATGCTAAAATTCTTCTAAGTAGTTGAATGTAAGCCATCAGTTCCCAGCTTTAAGTTTGTTTAATATAATTTCAGTTTGTTTAAATGTAATTTCTGACCCAAGTCAGAAATTTAATTTCTGGTAGCACAGGCCTGTAATACTAGCTACTAAAGAGGCTGAGATCTGAGGATCACAATTCAAAGTCAGTCCAAGGAAGAAAAGTCCATGAGAGTTTTATTTCCAATTAAACAGTAGAGAATTGAAAGTGGAGCTGTTATTTAAAGTGGTTTGAACAGAAAAGCTCAGGGACAGAGCCCAGGCTCTGAGTTCCAGCCCGAAGAATAACCTCCCCCCCAAAAAAAATATAATTCAAGATATATATAGGAGAATACTCACATTTTTTAGTGTAGTGTGACATGCAAAATACAGTATTATGGAAAATACCTCATATTTGCAAGTACCTCATATTTAAAGTTTTATACATAGCTAAAGATTAATGCACATTTTTCTGTGGTAAACTATATGTTAACTTTTATAAAATTAAATTAAGTGGAATATTTAGTCTGATTTCACTGTTATGGCTTAATTTGTTATATCATCTGAGTGTTTTAATTACCCCAACTTTTAAACTTCTAATGAAATTGTTAAGCTATAGGAAAAAGGATTCATTTTCTTTCACGATTTTCTGCACTTTTCTTTTTACATTTATTGATAGAGTCAGCATGGTCAATCCTGAACTCTGGGAGTTAGAGGAATTGGGATCCTTTATCATTATTTAATGGTGTGGCTTTATGGAAATGATTAACCTCTTTGCCCTAGGTTTTTATCATCAGTAAAACGGAAAGGTCACATTAGGCAGTTTTTCGGTCCCCATGTTTTAGAAATTTAGACCCCAAGTTGTGGATTAAGGATTTTTTTTTCTGTATGTAGTATTCTAAAGTGGAATCAACTATATATACACATGCCCTTGTGCCAAGTTCAACATTTCAGAAATTAGCTGACATTTTACTGAAAACTAAATTATAGTATTTATTATTTTTTATTTATTAAACTTCAGCCTGTTTCTATAAGTCAGGCATCAAAAAGTGAGACTTTCAAAACTTTCCATGAAAATTACTCAATGATTTACACATAGTCAGACTTCACCTCATGGCTTCCTTCCCTCCAGCACCATCACTGCTCCAACCCTTCAGTTAGAGACTGGTATATTATTCAGAAAAAGAATTATATATATAATATATATATATGATTATAATATGTTATATATAATGCATCATATAACACATTAAATATAACATATTTTCAAATTATATAGAACATTATCATTATATATAATATAGATGATATATATGTATGTATGTATCTATCTATATGTATGTTACTGTATGCTTCTCCAAATTAGTGGGTTATTTTTGTTGTTAATCCAAACATTTTAGAAATCTAATTCAATCAATCGAGAAACTGAAACGGGTATAGTGTTTCCATTAGTGGCCTCCAGGATCAATTTTCCTTTTCTCTGCAGAATACCAATGTGCTGCAAAGGGCAAGAAAAGTCAGTCTAATGGACATTAAGAGACAAGTTCATACTGAAAATCTTCACTCTAACCATATGCACAATTAAGTTCCTCTTTCTAGTTGCTTATAATTTCTGTTGTTTAACCACTGAAGAATGAGGAGGGGCATAATTCAGTCATTTTAAATTTACTTAAAAAGTATCAACCAATAAAATAACTAGAAATCAGTTTCAGATTTTGAAAGACAGTGCTTCCACAAAGATGCAAATAAAAATAAAACAAGGTGGGAAAAAAAGGTATTGGGACTTTCAAGTTGTTATTCTGAGCCAAGCGTTCTTCTAAGTCTTGGAGTGATTTCAATTGAGTTGTATTTTAAACTCGTATGAGCTTACAATGCACCTTCAACATAGTTTTGCAAAGCGTCTATAGGAACTGTCAGGAGCAGAAAGATTACTTCACAGTAATGACGGTTGAATTGAACTATGCTTTTTGATGTTTTACTTTCTGAATTGAATTGTTAGACAAGATTAATTGCACACAGTAAGAGTTTTAAATGAATGTGATGTAAGGCATTAAGTTTCTCTGTATGCCAGTTGTGAAAAAAAAAGTAACTGGAAGGTTTAAAAGAATAAATGTGTTTAATGCATAAAATACCCTGGCCAATTTTAAAATTCCTTTACTCACATCCTTATTGAAAATAGAAAACCCTCTTTATTCATCTGTCTTGGTTATATTGCTCTAGTGGAAGTAATTTAATATTCTTGCTTTCCACTAATCTTCTAGTTCAACAGGAGTAAACAATAGGTTTCATAAATTAAAAATACACTCTTCTGAACATGCTTATAAGATTAGGAAAAAAAACAAGGCAGTAAACATTTATGACTGAAACAAACTAGATTGTTCAAACACTGCCATGATGTATCTTGTATATCAATATGGCACTGATATCAGTTAGAATGCAAACAAGGTTTTAAATGATGTGCCCCTTCATTTCAGCTGGAGTATCTGCTCCACGCCATCTGCCTATCAGATGGTTAGGAACCAGGACTGCGTATTAATGCCACATGTTCGATTTTCCTCCTTCATGTAATGGTTAGATTCATATTGCTAATAGCTGTGCATGAGCACTGTCGATGAAATTTCTGTGACGGTGAAGTGATGAGATATTTATAAGCTGCCTGTCTCCTCGAATAATCAGTAGGAAGCTGGCCAGACATAAATAACTTCTCAATTCCAGAATATTTACTAATAACTACGATTGGCTATAATTTGTTGCATGTTTAAACTTGTTTCATTTAAATTTGAATGAAGTAACATAGACTGACAGTCTATCATACGAGAGATCTGAATACTTAACCATTTCTTGTACATAACCCACTTTTATTAACCATTAGGTTTGGGAAATGCATTTTATTTGGAATTTAATGTAAAAGCAAGACAGCATATCAAACATTTGGAAGTCATCTTGATGTCTTTGAAACCAAAGATCAAAGATTGGACTTTTCAAGTTAATGAGCAAACAAACAGATCAGAGAAAGTATTTGACAGCAATATGTCTCTTTTATTGATATTTATAATCTACAGTTGTAATCTTCTATTTATAGACTGAAGGCACTAACTTAGTTGAAATAGAATGGCATTACTTTTCCACTTTTAAAGAGAGTGATCAGGATTGTTTAATGACATTTGAAGTATTAAAGGAAATTTTAGTGGAAGTTGAAAGCAGAAGAAAATGCTATTTTTACAAAGTAAAATAATGCCCTTAAAGAGTAACAATACCTGCTTACATTCCATGAGATAAAGGTATGGATTAGTATTATGACTGAGTTTGGAAGTAGAAAAGCTTTATATCAATGCAGCACAAAGTGAAGATTGAGTGATTTTATGATAAATTGGATCAATGTAGACAGCTAAATGAAATCTTTTGCTAGCAACATGGGTTTTTAGATCTCCATTTGTCAAATAGGTAAATTATCACTATGCACCACACTTTTGTGCTCTTTTTCATCTTTGCATTTGGGGTTAGTAACTGAATCTGGTAAAATATCTGATAAAGCCAGTTTCAAGGATATGATAGATAAAATGTGTAGCTTTGTACTTTTAGGCAATATATGTTAATATCTGGGAATGTGAGTAGGGTATTGCCTGTGTCACTTCCTTTTATTCTCCACAGCACCCCTGGGAGGTCAGGGCTGTTTGCACCATTCTTAATGTTGAAAGCCACAGAATTGATGACCTTGTTTAGTAAGCATTTACTATGCAGTTATGTATTTCATGTGAGGTTTAATATAAGGGTTTTTTGTTTGTAGTACCAGATATTTATCTATAATCTTAGATTATTTTATCTCCCATTAATGGAGCCTGAGGCACAGAGGGAATAGAAGTAAGGAAAGGATTATAAATGGTGCTAAAGCATGATAGCTATTATGGGTCACCTTTGATTACATGAGTGAATCATTGATCACATATAATTTGTTGTCATTGTTTGGATTCTCTATATATTAGAGATCAAAGCCTTGAATAACTTTGTGATTTTTTTTTAAAACTCTTTAGGGAACAACAAGCATATACAACAGGATTTCGACCTGAGGCTCATTTATAGATACCCAACTATTTTCTATCAAAAAGTCGGGAAGAGACATGAGATTGGGAAATATGAAGTGGGGTGTGTGTGTGTGTGTGTGTGTGTGTGTGTGTGTGTGTGTGTGTACATCCTGTGATCTTTCCAGCCTTTGAAGATGTACCTGTGGAGATTTATGCATCAGAATAAATTGATTAGATTTGCTGCTCCACATTTGTTCTAGCATAAAAATAATGTGTTAAATTACTTTCCATTGACATTGCCAAAATAATGATCATTTTACCTATAGTCTGGTTTGAGAAATACTTTTTCTTTTACTGCAATCCATGGCAAATACTATGGTAAATGTTTGATATGCCCATACTAAGAAGATTTTTTAAAATATTATTATTATTACCATTTTGATGTTATCACTTGCCCATCTCCCTTAGATCTGCTTCTTTTTCCCCCTCAAGTGAATGGTTTGCTTTATTCAGACTGTACATTAAAATGACCTGTAAAGCAGTGAAACTCATTTAAAATGTGCCCATGTGTGGGCTGTAGTAGAATCTGGGATTGTAAAGGTCATCGCTTTTATGGTTTGAGAGCTCTGTGGCTGGTTCTGATGCACCGCTAGGAATGGTAAGTTCACCACCTGCAAGGATGACCACACAAGCTGGCAGGTCACTAACTCGCATGGTATAGCTCGTGGAAAGAGTAATCTTTGAGTTAGTTTCTAAGTTAGACGGTGAGGAGTTAAGAACCTGGCCCTACTTCTCTGAAGGTGTAATATTTAGGCTATCATATGAAGATGACATAGACAGGTGTAGAGTAGGAGACCTGAGATCACACTTCTCTAGAAGTGAAGATTGACCTGAAAGAAGGAATAATGTGGTGTACTGGAGGAGCTGAAGGGTCTACCTATCTGGAGCACAGTGTTCAAGGTAGAGCTAGGCACGATTCTGCATGGATAGTCATGGAACTGAACATTAAGAACTCTGAAAAACAGATGAACCATTGAACTTGATCCTAAGGATCATCATCTGAAAGTTGTATTAATTGCTATATAATAAGAGACTGGACGTGGGAGAAGGAGAAGCCATTAAGAATTTTATCATAGAACTATGAGAGAAGTGATGGAAGTTTGTGTTTAGGGTGGCAGAGGAAATGAGGTAAGATAATAAAATACAGAATTCCATGCTTTTAGGGGCAGTGGAAACAGAGACTTCAAAAGTTACTGAAAGATTAAAACCCATCAAACACCCAGGAGATTTAGTAAAACAAAAATCAGAAACGCTTGCATATGTCATTGCTTCCTTTCTCTGTTCCCCAAACTAATCTAAAATAGAATATTAAATAGCATTATAGTTAAGTTACAGTGTGTGTGAGAGTCAGAGAGAGAAACTGCATTAGAAATGTAAAACTAGGAAAGAATGTGAAACAGCAAAATGAAAGATTAAAATCAGCTAGGTAAAAAGTTACAAAAAAGTAATTTTCAAACTCAAGACAGTCACCTCAAGACAAGTGTAGATCTCCTAGCTTAGGTGACCTGTGCCAATGGCTTATGCCTATAATCCTAGTTGCTCCAGAGGCTGAGATCTTAAAAAAAGTGGTTCAAAGCCAGACCAGGCAGGAAAGCCCATGAGACTCTCATCTACAAATAACTTCCAAAAATTCCAGAAGTGGAGCAATGGCTCAAGTGGTAGAGTGTTAGTCTTGAGCCACAAAGCTAAGGGACACTACCCAGGCCTTGAGTTCAAGTTCCAGTTTTCACTCATACACACACATACATACATACATACACAGGGGGCATTCAGCCCAAAAATATAATATAAAGATCCTCAGATATGGATATTCTTATGGAAGAAATAGAATGAACAACATCCCTTGTTTTGACTAAACCTGTTCTTGCATTCCTCATGTAGTTCTTACCCAAAACTTACATTTTCCCTTTGGTATGAGATTGCTTTCACAGAAGAAAACAGACCTAAATTTTATGGATTTTCCAAAATCAGAGCTTGCACAGTTCTTCATTATGTTACTTAACTTATATGGATTCAGGTGATAATAGTTTTATCTCAACTTGGTTTTTTCTTGATTATTTGAATATCATAAATGAGATTCATCTACACCATAAATTCTCAGCCCTGAGATGTGTCTTAAATTGGAGATGAGTTAACATTACTCATACAGGAAAGGGACAAATGGGATATTCATATTAATGGCAAGGAAAAATCAAGAGAAAGAGATTCTGTTCTGGGAAACACAAAGAGGATTTTAAGAGAACAGGAAAGAAAGTGCTCTGAAACATCTTTGAAGGAAATGAGTAATTGGGGAGAAAAATTCAATCATAGGAAGATGAGAGAATCAGTTCAATTTGGGACTTAAAAGGCAATGAAGGTTCAGACTCAACCCAGATGGATTCTTTGAATTTAGATCAGTGCCTTTTAAGGAGGTGGTTATCAGTTTTTCATGCAAAGATCCAATCTGAGTCTTGATACTTTTGGGTAAATGTGGCCAGGACCTCTTTGTACAGATCTAAAGAGAAAGTGGGTGGAGTCTTTTACTGTGTTCATACATAGAGATTTCCACTGAAGAAGACTTTCACGTAATTCTTTGGGCTGAGACTCTTTTTCTATAGTTACTAGAAGTGGTGATTATGAGGAAGAGAGGAGAAGAGTAGGGGTCATTCTTTCCACCAACTGAGAATGGAAAATAAAAATCCCATAGATGGTTTCAAAGAGGGTTGGAACACTGTAGTCAGAAATATGATGTCAGCTCTAGCAAAAAAAACAAAAAACAAAAAACAAAAAACCAATATGAGAGTGAAGAAGGCATATGCATCCTATAAAGTTCTAAATTAGGAGACGTTATTCACATATTCCAGCCTGTGTCATTTTATACATGAGGGATTCCAGGCTGGGTTGAATTGATCTTCTAAAAGTTCATACATTAAAAAGAGATAAATTACTGTCCTGTTCACAAACATCTCCTATCCTCTGTCTCTGTCGGGCTCCACCCATTCCCCTTCTCCACCCCTTTTCCACACCTTTTAGTTAAAACCAGAATAGAATGGCTCCAACATGCTGTACTTCCAAGATCTTGTCTTAGATCCTTTTTTTAAATCCATCTCTACTGTACTTTTTCTTTTCTGTATAAACAGAAACAAACTGTTCTGGATAAACATGAAATACAGGTTATAATCGACAACTAGAATGTACTACACACATCTTTAAATCTGTAAATTTCCTAATCTGCTAAAGAGAACAGATGAATACTACTGTGTTAGAAAGGTGATTATACTACTTTTATGTCCTCTAAATTAGCACTTATTATTACTATGTAGGAGCAAAGTATTTGCCATTATTGTTTTTTTTTCTTAAGCATCTTTGGACTACCAAATTATGTAGTCTCATGTGTTCCATCCATTGTGTAGTTCACTATCAACTGAAGAGAATATGCATGGACAGACATAGGTGGTGCTGCATGACATATTCTGTGGTGAAGTAGAGACATCGTCCAGGCTGAGGGAAGTAGGCAGGTATCCACTGGGCTTAGGAGAGATGGAGAGCAAGACTCACAAACGTGGGTAAGATTTTCCTGAATGATGGGATTTCCAGGATGTGAGTCATGGCAATGACAATGCCATGGAGGTTAAGTAGAGACTTGAAGAGGCAGGCCATGTATGGGGAATGGTGATGTGTTTGATATATCCTACCTGTGGCCCGCTGCAGTAATGAGGAAAATTTGGGCAATGAACTTTGAGATAAACTCAGATAAATGTTTTGTGGATGAAGCTGACAGTTTAGATTTTTTTCCTCATTTTGTATGGCATCTGTAGAAGTATTTAACCAGGGAATGACACCTTTAGAGTGGTTTCTTGATTTTTTTTTCAGTTGAATTTACTTAAAAAAATATTGTTTTGGCCTACTGTATTTCCATCTTTAAAATTTATTTTTAATTGTCTTTAAGTAGTTGTATGGAGAAGTTTTAATGTAACATGTCCATTTGTGTGTTCCATGCATCTTGATTCACCGTGGTCCCTCAAACTTATCCCAACCCCACCCATCCCCTCCAGGTCCCTATTCCATTTTCCACATACATACATTGTGAACTAAAACAGACTCGTTTCTCTGAATGATAACTGGAATTATGTTTTTGCTAATATTTGGGGAGTGTATAGGACATTTGTCTCCTTATGTCAATATATTTTATTGGTTAGCTGAGAATAAATGTGCTATTGGTGTTCAATTAAAAGATCTAGGACTCTAATATATGCTTGTGTGTGAGTTACATAAAGTACTGGAGTATTACCTGAAAGAATCAGAATTTGAATTACTTCATTTCTAATTCATTCTTTGAAGGTCTGACAGCAGCAGCTGCAGCAGCTGCCGCTGCTACCAACGCAGCCATCGCGGAAGCAATGAAGGTGAAAAAAATCAAATTAGAAGCTATGAGCAACTATCATGCCAGTAATAACCAACATGGAGCCGATTCTGAAAACGGAGACATGAATTCAAGTGTTGGTGAGTATTCTACTCATTGAAACGGGTCATGATCACCTTGGTATGGAATTGCTTCCTTTTCCAAAAAAGAACCATTGGTGGCACCTTCAAAAGTTGGCATTTTTTTCCCTTGGACCCTGTGTGTGCTTTGAGGATACCATTTTGTTTGGAGAGAACATGTTCTCAAGTGATTAGCAGCAGCAGCATTATTTTTTATTATTATTATAGGACCTATTTTATGTCTACTGTAAGTAGTGAATGGACATGTTTCATAGTACAAGTAAACTTTGATAGACATTTCAAAAATCTTGAGTGCAGCTGTGATGACAGAAAAATAATACATACCAAATTCTATATGCTCTAACTTTATTTTTCTAATGCATTTGTTATGAAGTTAGACATTTTATTATAATTAGCAGCAAAATAAAAAGAGACATGATTCATGACCCCAATGAATGTTTAATACTGTAGATAGTACTGAATTCTGTACATATTACATTATGCACATATCTATGATAAAGTTTAACTTATAAACCTGTCCCAGTAGAAAATTACTGAGAATAATTAATAATAAAATAGAAAGGTTACAACAATATTCTGTAATGATTTTTTTTTAATTTGCACTTTTCTGGCATGCCTAAGGCTTTGGGTTTGATCCCAAGCAATATAAAAGTTATTTAAATTTTCTGAATTATTTTATATTTAGTATTGTTTCATTAAAATTAACCAAGGATAACTGAAACCACACACACACACACACACACACACACACACACACACACACAATCATGGATATAGAGAGACTCCTGTAACCTAATCCTTTCTCATGTCCTGTCAAGAATAAGGTTTATTTTGAATAATTGTTTAATCTTCCATCATTATAAGTGCCTATATCATTTAAAAATGTAACTTGCATTTTTCTTGCTAGTTTTTCTTTCTTGCAAAGACACAAAAGTTAACTGTCACAGTGAAACCAAATAACACTGACCTTTGCCAGATAGTCATTTGAGTAACTTTATTGTCAAATAGGGCCCCCCTCCATGGTTTAATTCTTTTGTTAATGATATTTTTAAATCTGGGTGTTAATAAGGCCAAACATTATCTTATATTATGATACTGCTTTATTTCTCTTTCTACTGTAGAAACCATGCTCAAAATACATCTAATGAGACATTTTGATCTTGTAAAAAGTTTTCAAGGGAGCATATCTAAGATATGCTAATAAAGGGGAAAAATTGTGGTAATTTGATTAAAATTTCTCTTCCATGTAGCATTCAACAGATTATTTAATGTTAGTCAACAACTCTACTCCTTTCAGGCCATTAAGACAGTTAAGGGTATAGGAAAGAATGCTGTAGTTCTTACTATTACTCGTTAAGAGCAGTTTCTAGTGTAAAAGATGAGAAGAAAACAAACGAACAGAAAATCTCAGGGAGTTCTCATAAGGACTATTGGAAATTCTAGCAGCAGAGGTCTGAATTCAGAGTAGATGGTCGTGGTGGCAGCAATATAAATAAAGGTTTGAATTTCTAAACCTTTCTATGGAGCTGACCTAGAGGGCAAAGATTGTTTAGGTCATGGTTGACACATATATATTTAGATATGTAGAATTTAAAGCAGAGCCAGGCGTGGTGGTGCATGCCTATGATTTCAGCTACTCTGCAGGCAGAGAAAGGGAAGATCATGGTGCAAGATCAGGCCTTGGCTCAAAGCAAGAGAACCTATCAACATACAACTTCAGCAAAGCTACAGACTGGCTACAGAGGTTGAGTTCTTCCGCAGCAAGTATGAAGGTCTGAATCAAAATCCTAGTACCACTAAAGTAAATAATTCAAAATAATTTAATCAAATTAAAAAATGAAATTGAAGTCATTAGTTCAGTCAAAATGAAAGAATTATAATTCTGTTCTTAGAAATGTCAAATATTAATTGCTTTAAAATAAAAGTCTTTTGCTTTGGCTTATTGAATGAGCCAACATTGAAATTGTTCAAGAATAAGCTACTGGCCACTATAAATGATGATTTCTATTTTGAGATATGGTCTGGACTAGTTTCAAAAGTTGAGAATAGGCTGTTCTTGAAAGTGTTTTGAGGAAAGATTTTTGAAATGGAAAATATCAAAACATTTAAAATAACATTTATTAAGGAATGGTATCTTTGCAGTTCCTGGACAGCAGAGTGGAGTTCATTGGCACAACTAACAGGCAGAAGTTAACAGGAACATGGATCATAATGAAGCACTAACATATTTAACCTAATTAACATGAAGCATTAACATATTTAATATTTGATACTTAGTCATAACACTTGGCTACTGAAAAAACTAAAGCTACCTTACATTATTTAGGCACCTATGCTATCATAATAATTGAATGTATAAATGATTTAAATTACCCATTGTATTTCATTTAGATGAAAGTTTTCTGTCAGGTAAGTATTCACTTCATAGCTTGCACTGCTTTTTAGCCTTGACACATATCACCCACATCAATTTGAAATGGGGGCAGAAGTTTACTTGAGTTTTCCTAGAAGGTTTTACTGGTTTGCGATGTATAGCCATTGCCTGTCCCTAAAGCATGTACATCATTGATATTTTAGATATCTTTAGCTGATTTGGACAGTACAAAAAATTCCTCATTGTCATTTTCCTTTCACTATCATATGCTGCTGTTTTTCAAGAATTTATACCTTGTGCTATTACCCTTCCTAGCATCTCCACCCCTACATATATATCTAGAGAGCAGAGAAAGCAAGTCTTGGCAGACAGCATGGTGGTGGGAAAGTGTAAAGATCAGTGGAGAAGCTGAGAGCAGAGTTCTCTTAGATCAAAGCATTTGCTGACCTGAGCAGGTTTTTCTTTCTTTCTTTCTTTTTCCTTCTCTGGTTCCTTAGAGCCAGACAATAACCTGCCACTTTGTTAAGGGTTCAGTAATTACTTTCCCTGTGACTTGGGAAAGTTATGTCAACTTTCTGATCCAAAAATGCCACGTGTGGAACATGGTATAAATAATATTGTCAAAATCATGAAAATTAAAATATATTTGCTAGCATTTATTTCTCTAGAGCAAGGTCTGCTGATCACATTGTTTAGTTGAAATCTTTGCATTGCTTTCATAGTTAATAGTTCTTTAAACTTGCCTTGCTGGAAAATCACCATTTTCCTTTCCCCCCTCCCTTCATGTGTTCCTCCTGTGTTTCTATTCTGTCTGCTAGCTATTACCCCTTAAGCGGCAGGTCTGTGTGGGAACTGAGGGGGTGGCATCTATTACATCTCTCAAATTTTGCTGTCTAGTTGATTTTAGCTCACTCTAAGAATATAAAAATAATCTAATACTGGCCCAGCCCTGAAGGGGCATAGGTTCTGTACAAGATTGAGAAATAAGCAAGCAGCCATAAGAGACTGTGTGAGATCCTCCAGAATACATCACTAGAGGGTGGAAAGGAGTGCTGTTAAGGTATATGACCTCTAGAAGGAATCCCAGGAATCTCAAACCAATATTTCAGATACAAACTTAGTGCTCATGAATCTGTCAGTTGTCCCGTCAAAGCAATGAATCCCTTCAGAGAAGTGCTACTTAAATGACGTATCGTTGCTCCTTCGTTTTGTCCAGATCAGGGACATTTTTTTAAAGTCTACTTATTACCTTTTCTTTTTTTTTTTTTTACTTTCTATACTAATCTGGTTTACAACTTCCACTCTTCAACATTCTTAGTTTTCCTTTATAGGAAAACTGCTTTCTCTTATCTCAGATGGCAAAATACATTCTTATAACTCTAGAATACAAATTTTGATTTTGCTTGGTTTGGTTAGACTTGGCTTGGTTAAATGACAAGATAATATTATTACAGCCAAACCTTTTCAGTGCTAATATGAACCTTAAAAATGAGCCCAGAAAAGAAATCTTTGATGCTGACAAGTAATTGTTGTCTACAGCAATTTTACATGATAACCTTAAGCTTACATCTTTCCAACAGAATGAGCACTTTAGGAGAACTGAGGACCTCAGGATAGATCTGAATGAGGAGGCATCAGCAATGCTGAGTAAAATATATGACCATGTCGCCATTCTCCTTCACCCACAATCAATTGGATTCTTTTAGTTTAATATTTACTTGCTAAGATGAGATGCTAGTCTGCATGGTGATAAACAGTCTGCTCCTGGCATCTGAAGGTGACCTGTCAGTTCATATGGACAAATCTCCTGCTTACTGAAATGTACAAAATAAATCATTAAAGCAGGCAGGTGCTCATTCCCAGATTTAAATCACCATAGATTTATGATTTGAATTAATGCTTCATTTGGCCATAGAAATAGATGCTGAGACAAATGATATGCACTGGTTGGGGTTTCCATACTGTAGCCATCCTGATATTGATTACTGAGATGTCTTAGCAATCTCTTGTTTATATCAGGTACTATCTTGTGACAGGTTGGCTGATATGAGCTACACTGCAGATAAGAAGGAAAAATGTCCTGGATTCTTTTTAGTGGCAACACTATCCACCATGTACAGGCCAGATAAATTGCTATTTTTTATTTTCTTAAGGGAGTAATCTGCATAACCAGTTTAAAAAAATAAAGAACTTTGGGACATTGGAAAGGACACATTTAAATCTGGTGAACCCAAGGTCAATTTGATAGTATCTTTTACTATGTTTTTTTTTTAAATCTGTTTATCTCTTTCTTTTGGCATTATGCACATTTCGAGGATACTAAATTAGTCACAACTGGTTTAATCTAAATAAAGGAAATATAATTTTACTTTTAGTTTTAAAATGCCATATAAATATTGACATAGTGAGCATCTCAAAGTATCTGTTATTTAAATACTTGTTAAACCCTGTGTCATTTTCCCTTCAGTAAAGATAACAAAAGAAACAAGTCTTTGAAAATAAATGTATTAAATATTATTCCCTAGTGCAAAGTTCTGCAAACTATAATTTATGAAGAGCAAGAGACTGCAGGAAAAGACCACATTTTTACTTCTCTTAACACTTTTATTTAAGAAAAATACTGTGTACACAGTTTAAAAAGTTCTCAGAGGATTTGAGAGGGACCTTTGAAACTAGCTAATATCTGACTCACAGGACTGGTAAACAGCTATCAACAATAGTAGATTGCTTGCTTTGTAGGAAGTGAGTTCATATCTATTCAAACTGTGATCTCAAAACAGATGTTCCAAGAAAATCTCATTGTTTAAACTATAGTCATAACCCCCAAACTGCTGTTATTTCTTTAAGGAAGTGAAATCATCTCAAAACTTCACTATTTTGTCTTTCTGAATACTGAGGAACGCAGGCAAGCCTATGTGAATGCAGTATTCTACCAATCTGAGCAAATTTCACATGCTTGGAATGTATAATTCTTACTCATTTTTCTCAAACTTGGAAAGTTATCATGAGGATGTAGGAATGTCACGCAACAAACAAACAAATGAACAAAAAAGGACTTCAGTTAGAATAGTATGCTTTTGAACAGTTCTTCATTCTTCTTATTCCCTCAACTGCCAAAACAAACAAATATATGAAAAGAAAAAAAAAGGTCCAGACAGCCAAGGAGATAAAATTATATTTTCCTCTTTTTTGTTTTTCAAATCTGTTCTTGAAGAAATAGAATAGTTGACACAGGAGTCATTTCCTTTCTTCTAACACATGTGCCTGTTTGAAAGGGGAAAAATTAATTTTATGATTTCAGGAAGAAGTCTTAGAGACCTTGAGAAAGCAAATACAAGGAAACTGAGAGCACGGGCCACCAAGCAGAGCTCTGCCTTTGCACATTGGATTCTCTGCCTTGGCAATGTTAATGAACCTCAAATCCTTCCTATAATTAGATGAGGGAATTGCTTATATTTTCAAACAGATGATGCTGCTATAATGAAACGATTGACAGGGAATTTAAGAGTGTCTACAGTAGTCATTTGGTTTCTGTTATAAAAAAAAGTTGAAAAAGAAGATTGGCTTTAGACATAGGTCCTAAGAGAGGTAGTAATTTACATAGCATGCTATGACAGGTGTCTTTGTATAGGAAGGAACTAAAATGGAAGACTAAAGAAATGATGGGCAGGTATAGCAATTTTTTGGGGAGGGGTGTCCTATGCTTATTCTGCTTAGGTTCTTTAAAAGGGGCCGAGACTCAAGAGATGGATCCGGATTGAGTGCACAGCTGTAACTGCTGATGAGCTAATTGCTCCTTATCTCTCAGCCCCATTCATCTTCATTTTTTACCAATTACTGAGAATTATCTGTGTTCTCAGTTGGATATGAGAGTTAATCCTTTTTGGTTAAGCTGGCAGTACTGTGAGCAGATTCCAAATCAGAGGGTGAAAAAGCCAAAGCAAGCTTGCTCTAAAAATCTCTTAAGTTCAATTACAGTATCATTGATTCATACGAAATTTCCTCTTCTTTAACAGATTAAATGGGAAAAGTTTTTTTTAAACCTTAATGCTTCTCTGCTAGACAATAATTCTTAAGGCCTTTCTTCCTGCCTTATGCATAAGACTCAACAATACTGAGTCAGGATCTAGTAAACACAGAAAAGAACGAGTCTAAGAGCCAAAAAAGGATTCTGAGAAGTAATTTATAACTGACAACTGTCAACATGTGTGTAAGTGTGTGTATGTGTATCTGACCACTGACTCTCTCTCCCTCCCTCTCTGTCTCTCTGTCTCTCTCTCTATATATATAATTGACAATGACATATATAGATCTTACAACTGTCGATGTATATGTATATGTATATCTAGACACACATACACATTTTTGCTTTCTGTGGCTTTGGATATGTGGAAGAAAGTACACCAAATGTACACCAAACCTCTTCATAAAAGTCATGTTAGTGGAACCTTACTGGAAGGACACATAAACATCTCTTAAAAATGTAGGAACTGCTTTGGCTTGTAATTCAATTGATTGTGAATAGGCCATATGGTTAAGATCATTTTCTATGCAAAAAGATGTCTTTATATCTTGACATTTCACTCAAAGAGGCTCACACCAGTATTATAAAGAAAAAGTAGTAAACTACTCTTTCAACAAATTTGATGCACTTGTAAATATCTGTAGCTTTTTCATGACTAAATATTTTAAGTAGGATTATTGAATAAGGAAATACGAAGTCCAAACAAAATTTAATGCAAAATTACTTAAAAATATTTGGCAACATGCTTGAAATAAATACTTCTAGATATGCCCACAAAGTGGTATGGAGGAACAAACAACAAAATGTATGTCACGAGATTTGGTTAGTAAGGGATATAACTATTTAGTTAAGAGTCTTAACTGCTCAGCTTTCTTATTTAATAAATAAAAATCTTGGTTCCCAATTTTCCTCTTAGCTCTAAAACTTTTTGATCCTTGAAAACAGGAGAAGGCATTCTTTGAAGTGATTAACCAAATAAACAGCAATCTTGAAATGAGTGAAATGTCCTCAAATAAGACATCAATAGATTGTACTGTGTATATTTAAATATGGTGTGATCATTACATAAAATGAATGTCGAGCAATATTTATTTTAACTATGAGATAAAAGAATGAAATAAAATTTTCACTTTGTACTATATAACTATTTTGTTCGAGTTTGAAAGAAACTGGGCAAGAGTTGAAATTATGAAAGAATTCTGGTTGTTTAAACATATAGTCTACAAGTTGACAATCTTAAAAGGCATAAGTGCTAATAAATAATCATCTTTTGAGCTCTTTTTCATGAATTCCAAAGACATGAGAGGCAACACTATGAGTTTTCTTTCATAACTTGTCTTTGATCTTCGTTGTTTAAATAATTGAAATATTAATGACTGCAACAGGTGACTATGAAAGAATATATTATTATATTAAAAATAACTTTTTTTTTTTGGCCAGTCGTGGGTCTGAACTCTGGGCCTGAGCGCTGTCCCCTCAGCTCTTCAGCTTAAGGCTAGCACTCTACCACTTGAACCACAGCACCACTTCAGGCTTTTTCTGCTTATGTGGTGCTGAATAATTGAACCCAGGGCCTCATGCAAGGCATGAAGACATGCAAGGCAAGCACTCTACCACTGAGCCACCTTCCCAGCCCAATTAAAAAAAATCATTTTTTTTATCTGAAAGTACTTAAATGTATATTTCTAGTTCTGCTTCTATATGTGAAAGAAATCCTTATACTCTGATTAATAACACACAGTAGTTTACTCTATGACTTATTGAACAATCCTTGGGTATATAGATAAGTGGAATATAGAGAAGATTTCAATATTTGAAATACCTTTTACATTTCAAAAAGATTTTTAAAATGTTCGGACAGTGGAAGAACATTATTAGGAATACCATGCAATGCTTTTGTTTAAATCTCAATATAGCTTCTTTTAAATAATGACCAAATAATGCAGTAAGCCTGATAATTTAAGCATATCATATTTAATACTTTTGGCTCTGCATTTTTGTATAATAATAAAATAGAAGTGATGATGCCCAAATGGATATGTATGTAATATCATCATATTCCAGGAGACTGAATGCTTTTTCTATGAAGCGGTCTTGCAAATAATCATTATAAACCTACATCATCATTCTATGCTGTCTCTGTGATCTTCATAAATAAAGCAGCATGTAAATACATATTTCATTATAAAACAAACCCAGGACATATTCAATTATTTTAAGATCAAACAACTCTTACTATATTCATGGATATGATCATCTATTTTGCTTTATATTTTAACTTTGCATTATTAACTGCATATGATTAGAATAAACCTTCAACTTTGTGTTCTGTAAAATACAACTAGAGATACAGAGTCTGAAGTATATGATACCTTCCTGTTGGAAAAAGCTGTATTGTTTGAGGCAGTAGGATGCTTGTGGTCAAATACTATTGTGTGTATACAAAACTTTGTAATTCTCAGCACCTGCCACCAGGCATAGTATATCTATGTTACCATGATTCTTCTCTAAAGTGTTCAAATATTTCAAACTGGTTCAAAATAATGTTTTCAATCATGACATTTTGAATTGAATGCCCAGTAGTAGAGCTACAGGATTACTGAATACTCTGATAGTTGACATACATGTCTAAAAATGTCAACTCACTTAAGATGTGGCATGTACAGTTTGTGCTTGTTTCCTGAGGCCGCCCAAGTAAACCTGGATAATATGGTGGGGGGGACGACAAAAAAAGAAAAGAATGGGGGAATTTAAATATGGTTTTCTTTAACAGCAGGTCATAATGGAAACACAGACCCTTCCATTCAGTGCTGAGAGAATTACCAGTTTGATAATGATTAGGAATGTTGTTATTAAAACAGTATGTGCAGTTCATTTTCAACAGTTTTGAATTAGAGTCTGCACTAATGAAACGGATACGGTTTCCTTCACAAAGGGCAGATCTGTTAGTTAATATCGCTGCCGCAGTGCCTTGCAGACCATGCCTTTAGCTCTATTTGTATTTCACAGCATGATAAGCAAAGAGTGTTGATTTTCAAGGATCCTGCTGATGAAAGGTAATGGCATTATTACATCTTTATCTTAAAAGCAGAAGTGAGTGGTAAATGATTTTTTTTTCTGTGTTGCACGCGATTTCTTGGTTAGAAAGTCTTTTTTTTTTTTAAAAAAAAACTCTTTACATCGTTTTAGTCTTGGAAATGATATGTTATTATTTAATGTCTGCACAGCAAGCTTGAAAGCACCTAATAGCGAATGGATTGGAAGTGAAGTACCTCCTGTTCACAGATATGGATCTTCTCAGTCACACGCTGTACCAGCTGTCATCCCAGCCATACTGCTGTGATTTAATTAGTCTGTTTATGTCCTTTCTAATAATATTTCCATCTCTATGAAAGGGCAAATGCGACAGGGACTCTTTCCCTTTCTGGTTATACACACTGAAGAATGTGGCCTACATCTGATATGTGGGGATGCAGGATTGAATCACCATTCCTGTCATCTCAAGCTGTTGATAAATTGTTCAGCCAAGAAGTGTACTTACTTCCTTGGGGTCATTTGTGGGCTGGTAATAATCATATGCATAAGGACAAAGAAAGGAAGGTTTTGTGTGTGTGTGTGTGTGTGTGTGTGTGTGTGTGTGTGTGCATTCCATCACATAGATTATATATATGTAGTTTATATACACATGTACATTGTAAAGTATTAAAACAATCTGTAGGAATATGTGTCTTTTGCTTAAATCATGCTGAGCAGGTTTTTTCCTATGGCATGTATTAAATTCTGTCCATCAGGCTGGCCATTTTTATCAGAGGTAGTTCCTCAGGATTGCAGCATTTTAAAAAATAATCTCAGGGTAAGTTTTTTAAAATTTTATTTCTACTAAGTGAAAATTTAAAAATGAGCCATACATTGGGAATTTTACTAGGGTGGTAGCATAGATTAGGATCTCTGGGGCAGAATATCTCTGTTTTATTCAAGATTATATATTTTAGGATAGCTAATAATGACTTCATCATTTACATAAATCCGTTCTTACTTGTTCTTTTTGCAATAGTAAATGAAACACAGGGCTAACAGAAACTGTTTTTACCATTATGACCTGCTGATTTAACTTAAAAGGGCAACATAGGTTCAAAACACTCTACAGACATTACTAAATAGCCACATAAATTAGCAAGAGATATAAAAGTTATACACTATTATTTAATATAATGTAATTGTAGTGTATAATGATTTAAATGCCAAGGTACTATGTCACTTGAATGATCAAGGCTACCTCAAATTTTAGTGGCATAAGTTGCATGCTGGTTCCTGTCCTAGAATTCTATTACCATTCTTCAGGAAGCACAAATCCATATAGCACAAATGAGAAAAAAAAATAAGAGATCAATTGCTGAAACCAATTTGAATTTCCTTAAAATTCATTCTGGCTTGTTTTAAGACAAATGTTTGTCATTTTAATCTATGCTTTGGATATACATCATCTTCAGTTCACTATATCTTGAATATAGAAATTGTGTTACAGGGTTTCTGATTCATTTTTGCTTTGCATATATTTTTTTTTCCTCACTTAATTTTTTTTTGGAGAGCCCAGCTATACTTTTTAGAAAAAGCTTATGAAGACAGAGTTTATCAGATGTTATGTCTAATGTTTATATTACATAAATATATTGAAGTAAAATATTTAGCAACATGACCCACTTCTTATATAACAATTTCTTCAATGATCTAAATTATACTCATCTGCTTTAATTCACCAAACACATATTTAGCTTTTTTTTCTTTTCTTGCATACTTGGCACTGCCCAAATCTGTGCTTGTATCAAGGAAAAAGTAAGGTTCCAAAATATTGAAAAATATATTTGTAAATTGAACATCTAGATCTAAAAATTCTTATTTCTATCAGTATCTGATGTTACTGTTTTATATGTTTTAGATTCTTTTTCTCCATAATCTGTGACCTTAATCACTAAATAGACACAGGTAAAATCTAATCCCTCCATTGCAATTTCCAAGAATCTTTCACTAATTTATTTCATGTATAAATTTCACTTACTAAAATATTTAGTTGTTTAATTTCTTCACTATTTTGCTTGGGGAAAATATAGGTATTTTATTTGGTGGTCTTTCTGTTTTAGTGCATTTTCTTTCTTTCCGTTTCCCATACTGTCTAAACTAAATGTTGGTGATTAAGTTATCTTGACATGAACCATTTTGGTGCTTTGAAAAAACTCACCATAGAGCATTTGATGGTATTTTTTATTAATTGGATAAATGAATTGTGAGATGTGTGATTGCATGATGATGTACTCATTTAGTTGTTGCTTTTTGCTTTTACTAATCTCTGTCATATTGAATTTATAAATGGAACAGAATGACCTTTGAAACAGTGATGGAATTGAAGAGATAAACACAACTTGAAAGGACAAACCAATTAATATCAATGTGTTTGCAACACATACATAAGGAATTTTAATCCTTTGTTCTCAACAGTAAATTTGTGGTTCATTTGTTACATAAGGGAGCAGACTTTTTTGTAGTTATAGATGTTACTCCCACTTTTTCTGAAATGTATTTTAGATGTACATATATTGCATGTACATCAATTTTAGTGCATAAAATCAAAATCACTGATACCTACATTGAAACATATACACATATAAAAAAGTATTCATTATATTTGTACGATACATTGAAAATATAAATGGATTTTGTCCTTGAATTAGAGTAACTTCCTAAATAGAGCACTATCTTGTAAATTTAGACTCATAATTGATCTTCTGCCATTGTTCATAGAATACTTTCTAAAATTCCTGATTCAGGAATCATAAATAAGGCATTTATTATTTTAACCTGTTGACCTGTAAAGTTAAAGAGTGCTTGCCCTGAGCTGAAGAGTTGAGGGACAGCATCCAGGCCCAGAGTTCAAGCCCTACAACCAACAAAAAACAAACAAACAAAGAATATTTTTCAAGACAAATAAATATATTTGAGTACGCTCTTGCACTAAAGTCTAAGCCCAATTTCCGGTTCCTTGTTTTCATATATTTTTGTCCTTTGCCTTCCGCATTCATTTTCCATAATTGAGTTTAGATTTCCTTTTTGAAAAAATAAACAGATTCTGCTGTGGTGTGAATTTTTGTACCCTTCTCCTTTCTATTTCCTTTAATAGCTTAATTATAGAATAGAATCAATTTAGCATACAGGTTTTGAAATATTGCCATTGATGCACACAGCAAGTAAAAAGTAATACAAACTTGACATTTTAAAACACTTGCATCAAAAGACTTTCACTTCTAATTGATTTTTAAAAGAGTTCCCTGTAAAAGTGAACTTAGAAATGTTTATAATGATTTTGGCAACATCCCAAAATGTTTACCACAAAGTGTAACTCAGCAGTTTCTGAGTCCTCCTACGAAGAAACAAGGATGTGTTTCATAATGGCCTTAATCCATGCTGATGTCGAATCCTCTGCATGTATGTCAAATTTCTGAAGTCATCAATTCTCAAAGTGATTACACTAAATAAGACGTGTGTGTGTGTGCGCACGCGCACACACACACACAGCAGTCCTAGGCTTGAACTCAGGACATGGGTGTTATATCTGAGCCTTTTCGCTCACGGATAGCACTTAACACTTGAGCCCCAACTCTACTTCCAAGTTTTGATGGTTAATTTGAGATAAGAGTCTCAGGTCTGTTCTTGCTAGGCTGGCTTTGTACTATGATACAGTACTCATATCTCAATCTCACAAGCAGCAGCTAGGATTGCAGGCTGAGCCACCTGTTCCTGGCTCACGTTACTTTTTTCTATCAAAAACTAATTCTTAAGAAAGTTATGATTACCACAAGTTCTTTTATGTTTTTCTCAATTTATATCTTTCCTCCTGTATTATTTTTTATTTACAAAGAATATTTTATCTAAATGTTATTCAGTAAAGCTAACAAAAACGTTTTAGATATATTGGTATCAAAGCTCCCTTATAACTGATTAGAGGTTTGAAAAGGTCCTCCGACAGCTAAAATAATGAATATGCCATCCGTTGTATTTTAACCAATGTGCTGACTAAAATACGAATAGCATTGACCACATAAATTGTTTTATAAAGCTATTGGTATATATTTCAGGGAAAATCATTTCATTGACCTGTTGTTTGTCAGTTCCTGTATGGTGTTCTTTTTGCCAATTGTCTTTGAATATATAGCTCAGTGATTGATGGTGGATTTGTTTACTGCGAGAGATAAAGATCAATTTATAAAGAAAATGAATAAACATGTTCTATTTAGATCTCTACTTTCTAATAATATTTTTAGCATAATCTTTCTTTGAAATTAGTAGTTGGAAGTCCTGTGCCTTTTTATTCTTCTAGATCTTTAGTAATTCTGTGTGATTTTTCTCAAGTGTGATAGCCACAATAATGTGATATTTTAAAGTACAATCTGCCTGAATAAATCATTTATTAGTAAGCATTTCATTTTGAGATGTAGACAGTAGCATAATTGCATAATATCTACTTATTCCCCCAGGAATCCATAGTGATTTGTAGTTTGAAATGTCTGTATCATAAAGCCATGCCTTGTAGACAATATTACAGTTAGTCAATAACCAGGAATTCTGATTGGTTGGATATAAATCACTAATGCTGAGAAGTAAAGGTGACAAAAACAATGAAAAAAATGAATGTAACTGATTTAACAAAAAACAGGTAAAGGAATCATGCAGTAGACAATATCACCTAACTTACCAAAAAATCCATTAGGAAGTTGCTTCTGAGACATATGTATGCATAAAAACAGTCTCACTCAGATTCATCTTTGATATTCTAAATTTGATCCCTGGAACTGAATTAGAAGTATTTATATGTCATCATTATTTTGGTCATTGCCTTTTCTACCTGTCATATGTTTATACAGCTCCTTTTACACTATTAAGAAGCCAAATACTATGTTTCACTGACTGTCTACCAAAATCTGAGCCTAGTATCATGCTCTGAAAATATAGTGCTAAGTTCAGATGACATTGCTACACTTTTCAAAAGCACACACACACACACACACACACACACACACACACACACACACACACACATACATAGAAAGAGGTACGTTTTTGGTTATATGATTGGCACATTTTTAGTAGATCAATAATCAGCTTGTAAACTTTTAATGGAGAGCTTTTGTCCCATTTTCTGTTATCAGACAAAACCTATACTCCAATGTAAAAAAAAAAAAACCACAGGCATTACTTTATTCAGAGCACATAATACTTCCTTTAATTGGCCTTTAATAAGCTTGGTTTAACTGGGATTTATGGAAGAGCAGTGGTCATTAACATTAGCCAGATTAAGACTGTGTTAATTACTATTGATAGATAAAATAATGTGTAAAATTCGTCTGATTTTTTCCTATACTTATGCACTGAATGGAATTTTGAATCTTTTAAATGGACATTGTATTTTATTTTGGAGTTTAAAATTGAATATTGACTTCTGCAATGTAAGCATATAAATTTGTAGGATATATGCCTCCATGTTTTGCATATCATAGCTTAAGTTTACCATGAATATGATGTAATTTTAATTATTTTTTTCTGGTCCTGGTGCTTGAACTCTGGGACTGGGTGCTATCCCTGGATTTCCTTGCTCAAAGCTAGAGCTCTACCACTTGAGCCACAGCAACACTTCTGGCTTTTTCTGTTAGTTTTTTTTTTTTTTTAATTGTAGGTAGAATCTCAGGGCCTTTCCTGCCAAGGCTGTCTTTGAATTGACATGTCTCAGCTTGGGAGTAACTCGGATTATAGGTGTGAGACACTGGCACCTGGTTTAAACTATATTATTATATGCCTTACTAAGATTTTATCTATGGATATTTCTACATTTGCTTTTATAATTTATGTAGCATCATTTTACTTAGAAACAAATGGACATCTTAATTCTATACTATTTACAGAAGATAATGTACTTTAATAGTTGATATGAAGTTTGTATTGTAATTGTGGCATTTTTATATTTTAATATGTTTTTATTGTAAAAATACTGTACAGAGAGGTTACAGTTACATGAGCAAGGTAATGAGCATGTTTCCTATCAAGCATTGCTACCTCCTCCTACAATTCCTCCCCTCCCACCTCCACAACTACACTCCCTGTGCTCTCCCCGCACCCTCGCACATTGTAACGTTTGTTTTTCAATATAGTGTAGTGTACATCTCATTGTTAAAATGGGTCAACCTGTATCTCTGTTTAAGCACTTTGTTTTTTCCCTTTCCTTACCCATGCTACAGAAGTGTATATACAGGATAGAGGGCACATCAAATACAGTGAAAACAGTGGTTATACCGTGGGGTAGGAACATACAAAGAAACAAAAAAATCACATGATACATTATAAATACGTTACAAACAATAGCAAGAAAGAAAAAAAAACACTTATTTTTCTCCTTTTATACTTAGCCTTAAGATGGGATTTTCCATCACATTTAGGTTGAATTCAATCTCTTGAAAGAGATCTTTCAGAATATACATAGTTATTGAATAAAGTTTATTAGAAGCATGCTAGCCATGAGCTCAAGATTACCTATGGAATTCTCCTAGCATTCAACCTTCATAAAAATCAGACACTTTAATGATTAAATATTATGGTGCTAATATCATTTTCTTTCCTTCTAAGTAATTTTTTCTTCTATTTAAAGATCCCAAACAAGACATTTAATATGGTTCTAGGCAAAATTGGACTTAGCAATAGATACAGTCCAATGTTCTAGTACCAAAATCCTCTGATTTTGGACAGTACATAGCAACAATTGTTTAATTTCAGGAATTCCTTTGGAAATTTTGGAGGCATCTTTGACATGTTCTTGTACTCCCACAAATGTACTTCATATAGCATACATGTGTTTCGATTTCGACCCTTAGACAGACATCTGTTCCTCATCCTTTGTGTTTTCATCTTCTCATTTTAAAGAAGTGCTATAATCATTGTCAGTCATGTATCAGTCAAACAGTATTGCCTTACACAAATCATATTTCCTTCCTTCCTTCCTTCCTTCCTTCCTTCCTTCCTTCCTTCTTTCCTGCCTTCCTTCCTTCCTTCTTTCTCTCTCTTCTTCTCTGTCCTTTCCATCCTTCCATCCCTTCCTTTCCCATCTTGCCCTCCTTCACTTTCCTTCCTTCCTTCCTTCCTTCCTTCCTTCCTTCCTTCCTTCCTTCTCTCTCTTCTTCTCTGTCCTTTCCATCCTTCCATCCCTTCCTTCCCCATCTTGCCCTCCTACTCCTTCCTTCCTTCCTTCCTTCCTTCCTTCCTTCCTTCCTTCCTTCCTTCCTTCCTTCTCTCTCTTCTTCTCTGTCCTTTCCATCCTTCCATCCCTTCCTTCCCCATCTTGCCCTCCTACTCCTTCCTTCCTTCCTTCCTTCCTTCCCTCCTTCCTTCCTTCCTTCCTTCTTTATTGGCAGTGCCAGAGTTTGAAGTCAGGTCAAGGACTCAGGTCCTTGCCAGGAAGATTCTCTATAGCTTGAGCTAGGCTCCCAGACCTCTGCTTTCATAATGTGACTGTAGAGAGCTGGCAGAATGTTGAATTCACTTCCCTTTCCTCACATTTTGGGCTTCCTCCTTCTCCTCCTCCCTTGCTCATTCCTCTTGCTACACTGGCGTTTGCCAAGTTTTTCAAACATCCTACATCCTTGATTCACCTGAACTTTCCAGAAAATTATCTAGAGGAACACTCTTCTCCTTGTTCACGATTGACTGCATGTCTCACAATAAGGCAGTCTTGGCATTCCAAAGTCTTTAGCTGAATTACTATAGTGTTTCAGGAGTCCAGTATGTAAAGTGTTTAGGTGTCTAAAATAATAACACTAAATAAAATGTGAAAGTAACATGAGTCAAGATCCTATTAACTTGATTATTTATGTTACTACTTTTCTTACTCAATGAATTGTCTGAAAAATAAAGTAGGAAAGAATCTTTTGTGACCTTATTCTTTTTTCACATCGATTTAAACCATTCTCACGATTGTCCCCTTGCAATGCATATTGTCTCTAGCTTAGCAGTTTTCCTCAGTATGTTCCTTGGATTATACCATAAAGCTTTTGTGGCAGGGACCTTGTCTTTTTATATGCTCTATAAAGTGCCATGCATACCTAGGAAATTTTATGAATAATAATAAAAAGGAGGCAAAAAAAGCTTTCATCAGCAATGTTTTATTTCACATGCGAATTTAAGGGTGAATTCATGTGATTGTCCATATTCCTAGAGAAACAGCTGCTTAAATTACAAAAGTTGACTATGAAGATAGAGTGTGATATTAAATCTGAAAATTTACATTATTGGTATAGGAAAAATAAATGAAGCAATACAATTTGCTTTTTCCTGTCCATTATAAAAATATTGCCAAGTCTGGCATGTGGTTCATAAAATCAGACATTCTCTATCACAGCTGTGTGCAAAGAAATGAAATACTGCAGATATAAGAAACCACCTGTTTGTGAGGACAGGAGTTTCAGAAATGATAAACAGCAGAATTTTATATGAATCCCTGTTCAGTATCCACTCTGCTGTTCCTACTAAAACCTTAACTCTTGTTCTTCAAACAGGTGTTTTACATGTGAATTAAAGGCTGAGTAAATCTGTGTGTGATTCAAAGTAATACAATTGAATTTTTATTCACAAGATAACATGGAAGAAATCTGTCAAGTAAAATTTTGCAATCAATTCAGCTTTAAAGGACAGAAATATATCAAACCATGAATTCCTGTTTGCTCCAAAGACTTCCATTCCCATCTTTATCTTAGTTGCAAAACTTGTATGAAGTTAAGCCTTCTCCCTTGATGAAGAGGAAGTCTGAATTATCCCATAAATCATACTGAGCTACCAGAGAAATTCAAATTGCTGTAAGCACAAGTGCCCAGGGACCGCTTATGCACTGCCTGAACCATAATGCAACGTTCACAAGGAGATCATTGCATCATAATCGCATTCTGATGGTGGGTGATTTGCTTTGTGGAGGGAGGGGGTTGGAGTGGCAGAGAGACTAGCAATTGCCAGGTTAGATTTTCTTCAGTTTTCCATTAAACAAATGAACAAAAGGCACATCATCTTGAATTAAAGACTTCAGAATTTACAACTTCTCCCAAGATTTCTCTATAGTAGTCATTTCTTGTATGCTTTATCCAAGTAGATGTAACATGAACAACTCTGGGGAAAGTGGAAAGAACTTTCTAAGTGTTTTTGTCTTCTTTCTTAAGTGTTAATAAATAAATTAATCTTACTCTAAATGTCAAACTTATCTCTCAAACAGCACTGCTGAGTGATTTTAAACAACTTCAAAATAATCCATGTCTGAACAGTTTCTTGTAAAATTACATCCAACCTGTATCTTTTTTTATGTTAACATGTTCAATCTTCTCCATGACCAAAACTATACACATGCATAAATATTCCTGTGATTTACATAGGTAAATCTTTAAGATTCTTGTTGGACTATAGGATACTTTCATAACAGTAATTTTGAATTATTAAAACAAAACAAAATGCTTTTTTCTTAAGTATTTAATGAAGGGGTAAGGTTGGCCTTGAGCTATTGTGACCTTCTGCTAGGACTATCCTAGACATACACTACTTATTACGGACTGTTGTCTCTGTTTTTGATTTTGGTACCCTGTGTCTTGTGTATATGATTATCTTAGTTGGGAAAGCGAAGGGGAATAACAAAATGGTGAGACAAAGGACAAAGGGTGAACAAATACTATAACTGGACTCACAGAACACTTTGTTGCAAATGAACTTTTCATCTTGAGAGGGCATAGACAGTGGGGGGAAGGGGGAAGAAGGGAAAGTGGGAGAAATACAAGAGAGGGTGTAACAATGTTTGCCAAGAAATGTACTCATTACCCTACTTATGTAACTATAACTTCTCTGGAGGTATATCACATCACAATAAAAAATTAAAAATATAAGCAAACAAACAAAAAAGAATTTGTCCCTCAGGAAGCACAGACAGGTGGGGAAAAAAAAGCAAGTTAGTGCCAGTTACTAAAGAAGCAGAGGCAGGTGGATGAAGGTCCAAGGAAAACCTAGAGCACAACTGAGAGACATTATCTGAAAAACAGACTAAAAGCAAAGGACTGGAGTTGTGGTTCAAGTGACAGAGCAATTCAATGTCTAATATCACCAAAGGAAAAAAAAATTCAATAACTTTATGGCAATCATATCAGCCAATTTTGTTGTTCAAGAAAAAATATTTTCTGTTGTGTATATAAAAGTAATTTTCACAAATGACTCACTAGTCAATTCACTATTATCACTTTAAGGGATAAATTCATAATGTTATCTATCTTACCCAGGACATTAACTGTAAACTCCATGGCACATATATCATTTATAATTCGTGATAGGTCTTGCTCATGAATTTAAAAACAGTAGAGTTTTGTGATGATGACCTAACAATCATCATGAACTGGTTCTGGGGATCAAAATCATCATTCCAAAAATATGTGAAGAAATACTTTTCCAAAGTATCTCATTCTTAAAAATAGTTCTGTCTTTATTATCCTTGTTCCTTTGAAGCTGGTAATTTGACACGTATTCTGAATTTTGTAAGTATCTTTCAATTTATCCTATTTCAGATATTCTTCACCAGCCCTGAAACAAGAACACATGTTCTATTAATGATGAAAATCTTTGTATATGCTCAGAAGAGAAAGTGTAGCAAACCTTTCATAAAGCAACAAGAACAACTGAGAGTGAACAAATTCTACTTATATTTGATGAAAGTTCAACTTTACTTTAAAAAATTAAGGCTGTTTGAAATAACAGATTTCTTTTCTCCCCTTCCAACATAGTTATACTCATAATGTAGAAATATTTATCTGAGGTACTCCAAGAAGTATTTTCAATTCACATGGCTTAGTAACTCTGCAACTCCTTTTTTATATTACAATCTTGCCATAAAAGGTGCAATGTATAATGCAAAATAATAATGAGCTTCTGTACTTGAATCTGAAAGGGGAATTTTTAGTATCAAATAGGAGAAATGCAAACTAAGGATTAAATTATCATATTATGAAAAAGTTATGCAGGTGAACATTTTGTTATTACAAATGTAAAATTTAATCTGAATAAATCTGGGAAAAGCTCTTTTTTAGTGCAATTATTGCCTATGTGTAATTTCTTCTCCTGTTTATTTTAATTTTAATATGAAAGAAATGATCATCCTGTTTTCTTTGAAATTGGTATAAAGGTAAATCCACAAACCTCTTGAAAGAATTCTTTTGTTCCCAATCACACGAGTGTGCTTGGAACAAAATTTTACCACCTGCCAGAGGCTTTAAAAGCTAAATCAAAAGGTGCTTTGCTTTAAAATACTCAAACTAAAGGTAGGCTTCTGGATGAAAATGTAATGAATGATTAGATCATTCGCATTCTACATTTATTATTGTACAGCAAAATTGACAGATCTTTTGCTACCTTTCAGTAGAGAATAATTCATAAAGGCAAATGAAAATATTTAAATCACGGTTAGATTATTCCTTAATCATACCTGAAAAAATAGAATTCAGGTTTTGCTCGGGTGTCTTACTGCTAAAACAGAAACTTCCTAAAAGGAAAGGAAAGGAAAAAAGGTGAAGTATTCCTCATACTAGTTAAAACAATTCAGTGATGGCATGCTTCATTAACTGTTTGCATACAAGACAAAAGTGCTTTCTGATGAAGTGGAAAACCAACTTGGGACCAATTTTCCACAACATAAATTCAACATTCATTCTACCTCTTGATACCTTTGTATTCAAACTACCAGGAAGGCTTTTCATATCTGTCATGCCAGTAATCATGTTAATACTTTCCACTTTAGATTCTTCAACCCTTGAAAACACTTCTATTTTTAAATTAAATTCCCAACAATAAATCTATGATTGACATTTACTAATATTTTCCATCAATAAAAATCAATTGCATTGGCAGTTATAGAAAAAATAACTTTTTGCCAGGAAGAAGATGATGAACAGAGTAATAAAAGAACTTAAGCAAAATCTTTCTTGTATTCAATTTCTGTGTCTGTCTCTGATCTTTACATGTGTCTGTATCTTTTAGTTGTATGTTTCAAGCCAAGGGTCATATTCTCAGTGAAAGGGATACTGTAGAATAGAATCAGTTTAATTCTTTCAAAATATAGTTTATTGATTCAATGAAGTATGCAAAAATTAGGTTCATGTAATACATTTTCATATCTTTAGGGAATTTTATTGACATGTTTCATGTGAATCAATAGTAAAATAGAATCTACTTTTAAGAGAAACTGTTTAAAAACACTTGAACATATTTTTTTTAAAAAGAACAAAACCTGTACTGGTTTTTTAATTCAAGATTTTGTGTGTGTGTATTAATTCATACATATTCTTTATCACTTTCCCAATGTGAGGGAATCTAAGGGAAATATTTTAGTAATTAAATAAAATAATATTTTAATTCCTCATTCTTGTTTATTTAAGGTACTGCCATGCAAAATTGTCCTTTGAAAGTCGCTTTGCTTGGGCCTATCAGGAGAATTTGATGTTAGAGATGATAATATAGGTTCTTTGCTGCAGAGAAAATTGAATGGGAAAGTAGGTCTAATGCCCTTTGACATCTGGGTTCTGTAAGGTGTCCAGTCTTTCTCTGATCATTGAGTTATCATTGAAATAATTTCTTTTTAGATATTAACGGTGAAGCTCAGTCACAAATGCATGTTTATTCTTCTCTTTCAGTGATGTCACCTTTTAGTTTTCATTCATAAAAGTCCCAAACAAGTAGAAACAATGAGCTCAGAATCTCTACCTGTAATCTCTACTTGGAAAAATGTTAATAGTTTGCCTGTTTCTTTTTAGTGCAGTCAGGCCAGATGAATTACAATCGGTATTGAGTATACAACAGTTCTTTTCAACCTAGTGTCTAGTGGGTGGAGCTGGGTGTTGCTGGTGGAAGATTGGTAAACTAGTCATTTCAGGGTGCTGATACCTGAAGATCATGATTTGAAGTCAGCCAAGGCAAGGAAAACCCTTAAGACTCTTATCTCCAATTAATCACCGAAAAGCTGGAATTAGAGTGTTGGGTCAAATGGGAGAGCAATAGCCTTGAGTTCCCATGCTCAGAGCTCAAGCACCAGGACCAGCACCCCTTCCCCTTGCCCCCTACATACACACACACACACACACACACACACACACACACACAAGTACAAAGTAGAGAATTAGCCACTAGGAAAAATGAGACTTTGAGAACCTGAGATTGTAAAATACATGTTGTGATTTTTATCTTCCATGTTATGATTCACTATATATAGTAGCATTAAACTTTGTTAAGTAGTTTTAAAAAGATACTCATTCTTAAAGACAAATTTTGTAAATGCATCCCATCAGCTCTTTCTTCCACAGTTTGACAAGATGGCATAAACTAGAGAAGACTGACTAGATACATTGTTATGTCCACAATTACACTTAACATTGATGGAAATTTTAGGGTTTGCGAAGTACTTGTCACATTACCTTTGGAAAATACAAACAAGCCCGTGTTCTTCATAATAAAGGATGAGTTGTAATGTTCACAGCTTTATTTACATTGAACATTATACATATATATATATATCATATAAGACTTATTTTAATTAAACCATACATTTTCAGCTTATGTTTCCATAGCTGATTTGTACAAAATATTACCTGATAGAATACCTATCCCATTGAAAGTTGGTGACATATAATGTTTTAAAATTCATTGCTTGTATAAACTGAGAACTAGTTTATACTTTTGCATACAGCACAGAAAAGAGAACAAATATATGCATTTCTGAATGTGACAGAATTCTTTAGCTTAGACCCTGAACTCCATAGAGAGGGGCTCTTTATTCTCCCAAAATAAACATGAAAAGTGATGCTAGGCTGCCACTCAGTGCACGCATTTAACACTGTATAGGGGAAGATGTGGGGTGTTTACCCTATTTTGTTAAGAAAAGGCTTTGCACCCTGTGGCATAAGCACACTTCTTTCAGTGCTAGAGTTGTCATTAAAATCTGCCTTTTTTGTAGTGACTTCAAACTAGAGAGGTAGAATTGTTTTGATCACTGCACAGCATGACAAACATTTTGGTACTTCCCTGGACTAATTTTCTATTTGTATGATCACAATGGGGAAAATCACTTTCTCCATGACCACTAATAGTGGTTTTTTAATTCAGTATGTCAAAAACATGTTGAAGTGTTGCTTCTCTTGCACCATTCCCCCAAAAAAGAGAACGATAAGACAAAAAACTATCACAGTAAAATACTTACACTTCTTTGGGAACCTATATATTTACAACAACAAGAAGAAGTAATGGATTCAGAGATGAAAAACCATTAAAAAAACTGACCTTAACTTTCGTCCATGGACTACCAGATTAAAAATAGATCATTTAAAATATCTGATAGGAAAAAAGAAAGTAAATGGCTTAATAAAAATCAGTTTTACTAATGAATAATATCCAGAAGCTTATTTTGCATCGTAGAACCACACTCTCAGTGAAAACATTATGTGTTGTATTATTAACATACAGCATATGATCTCCATTTCTGCTCCCTCAATTTCTCCTCCCCCGGCTCCTGGGAGAATAACAATGGACTCACACATTTATTATATTAATTAGAAATCACTACCTAATATAATTATTCTGGCAAGCACATGGTGAGTACTGAAAATATTATCAACAGAATTTCTCCATTTACTTCTGGTGTTAAAAAGATTTGCATGTCTAAAACTGCCTTGATTAGATATTGTTTTTGACTACTCTGCCCAGTGTTTTACTATATGCACATTAAGCATGAGGACTTTTAGCACGTCTGAAGTAACATCTGCTCTGTCTTTTTGTTGCAGGGTTCATGGTGTAATTAGCTCTATATTTCACCAAATACAATTTTGCTCCCATGGCGGACAAAGCAGCATGAAGAAAACATAAATAATTGCAGATTAGAGAAACAGAAGGCAAAGTGGGTGTAGATAGCTTTGATAAAAAAAAAAAGGGGTTAAGGAGAATAGAAGGTCAACTCATTATTAAGAGAAAAAAGGAGGCAGTTAAAATTAGATATGGTCTTTGTAATTAAAGAAAACACACACAGATTCTGCTTTTAACCATGTTCCCTACTTGGCTAATAGTTTAGTGATTTGCAATGATGTAGTTTGTTTTGTGTTTATTTAGAAAACAATTTAAGCACTGTGCATGCTTGGATACATAAAACAATATTTAATTATTAGAGGAAATGCTAGAAAGATACAGGAAGCTTCATGTTGTTTCCAAGAATACAAAATACTTTTTCTTTGACAGTGCTACTTCTACAGTCTCTTAGCTCAGTACAGCCAGCTAGTGAGAGATCTAGACCTCATGTTTTTACTATTACTGAGATATATATTTACATGAGCCAGTAATATTAATTTCATATTAAAAGGTAATTGTTTACTATGTGAAATGTGTAGCTGAATTGTATGTTCCCGATTGTTTAGCATTTTACACGTTATTTTAAAAGAATATTTCATAAAATGCGCAAAATAAGCAAATTCTTCACCTTGAAAAATGATCAAGGCAAAAACATGCTGGAGGCCTGATTCAAGTGGCAGAGTCCATACCTGAGTCCTAATCATGAGGACCTGATTTCAAATCTAGTATTAAAGAAGTAGGCCCTGACTTGAAAATGAACAATGGATAAGAATGACAATGTGGTTAATTTGTATTAGGAATATTTTATTTTCACAAATATCATTAATTGACAAATTTCTGGTATTCAATTGTATCTGCCGCACATAATTTTCACTGATGCTGAGATAGATTCCCAAATGATTTGGAAGTGAAGCTATTAAAATGGGTTTTCTATTTTAAAGATGTGGAAATGATAATATGAATTGGAAGAGGGCTGTAATTATATTCTTTCAAACACAGAGTGATTTAAATAGGCTATTGAGAAGTAACAACTTTATCATGACCCAATTGAACAATATTTTAGGAGGAAATTTAGAAAATAAGCCATTGGTAAATTAGGGATTATTTCCTTTTTTTCCACAAAAATTTGGAGACAGAACAAAACAGCAATATATTTTTTATACTTCAGTTGTATCAATATATTCATTTTGTACCTCCAGTGTTAAGTTTTTCCAAAGTCATGGAACAAAATAGCTATTAGTACATATTAATAGAAATGTTCCGCTAATGCTATATAACCTCTTCCTTTCCTATCTTATGTCTGTCTTCTTCCAACAGATAATTCTATTTGTGTTTAGAGTAGTGCTCACATTTTTGCCCAGCATTTACAATAGAGATGCTATTTTGCTTTCTATATGAAAACTGTTCAACACAACAAGGTAGCATGGAGAAAATTATAATCAACTATTGATCTGGGAGGGACATTAGGTAATGAGAAATCAAATAAATTCTTCAAAATCAAGGATTTGAATCCCAACTGGATGCCACAACAGGTCCATTAATGGGACCCTGGTTTTGAAAGTGCATTGCGTATAAGGGAAAAAGGTGGAAAAGTAGAGTTTCTCTTCATGGAAGAGGGATTTTTCTTTTTTGATAGTGGGGGAAAATATCTCACATATATGTAAACTCTGGGGCTAGATGGTATGTTTCTATCTCAAAAATAAGCATGCAATTGGCCCACAGTTGGCATGCAGTTCAGCAATTTTAGATTCAAGAAACTACAACTTGAAAATATAAATCTTAGGACTATGTAACATGTTCCAGCCTTTTTTCTCATAAGTATTTCCTAAATAAAGTATTATAATCACATTTGCATAGTAGTTATATTGTATCCGGTATTAGGAATGATCTACATATCTCAAGGAGAATAAATGAGGATGAGAGCAGATTGTGCAAAAATTCTGTGACATTCTATGTAAGAGATATGGACACTCATAATTTTTTGTTTCTAAGAATGTTCTGGAAGCAACTTCATGAAGACTGAGGGATAGAATTACATCTAAGCACATTAATTATCCAGGTCATCTTCTTAGAAAATATTCACTTGTAAGATTACACATTTACCTACTATACTTTGATCATCCCTATAAAATAGTAAATATTGATATAGGCCTAATACAACATAATCAGATAATTTTACAATATGAGATTTAGGCTTTCTCATGATATTGTTTTGGTTTCATAAACGAGCAACAGTCTTTATATCACCCATTTCTTTATATGAATGCTTTCTACAAGCATAACACATTAAATCATGTATGTGTACAAACACAATATGCATAGGCCAGAAACTCACGTTTTTTCAAAACTCTCACCTGTGTAAATACTGGGGCATCATTAACTCTCTGTTATGTAGTGAGTACTTGGAGGGCAGAATATTGAGTTCTTTCAATCCACCAGTATGGACTGAAAGTGATGCACATGCAAAGGCCACTCAGTGCAAGTATTTCTGAAAGTCTTCAAGTGAATATTAAATAAGCCATTTTATATGTTAAACATACACTCTTCTCAATGAAAACATACACAACAGTGTGGGAAACAAGTGAACAATTTGAGATCACCCACTTACTAGCCATTTGATTACTACAAAAAATGAAAGTAAGCTAATTGACCATTGTCATTAGTGCCTTTACTTACAGATGCAACCTTTTAAAATGGTAACTTGTCTCATAGTTAAATTTGGGACATCTCATATTTAAAAGCTACAGAAGTTTTGATCTTACACCAAACTCTTGTCATGTCAGTTATCGTTTGTTATGTTTTTCTACTGCTCTTATGGATTGAATGGTACAATCCTCCCAAAATTCATGTCCTGAAATTGTAATCCTTATGTGATGACTATGGAGGTAGAGACTTTGGAAGTTAATTAAGTCATGAGGGAGGAGTCCTAATGAATGAGATCGGTGCAGGAATGGCTCCCAGAGCTGTCTCATTTGTTCTCCTTGATGGGAAGTCATCAAACCCAAAGAAGGCCCACATCAGAACATTGGTCTTAGAATTCCAGCCCCCAGAAGCAAGATATAAATGTTTGTTGCCTAAGAAATTTAAAATAAAATACATGGGCTGGGAAGGTGGCTCAGTGGTAGAGTGCTTGCCTTGCATGCATGAGGCCCTGGGTTCGATTCTCAGCACCACATAAACAGAAAAAGCTGGAAGTGGCATTATGGCTCAAGTGGTAGAGCGCTAGCCTTGAGCTGAAGAGCTGAAGGACAGGGCCTAGGACCAGAGTTCCGACCCCACGACTGGCAAAAATAAATAAAATAAAATAATAAAATACAAATATTATCTGAGACATTTGTTATTTTCAGAATTCTCAGAGCAATTGCTGAGTCCCCTATCTAATGTATCCACAAATTCATCCAGGTTTTACCTCCTTTATTATCTACTGCAAGGACTGCTGTGAAGCTCCGAAAATCCAGTTCCATGCTTCCTCTTCATTCCTTTAAAGCAGCTAGAATATTAAGTCAACTCATATATCAAAATAGGTCACTCTTCCACATACAACTACCCAAATCCTTCCAATTCACTTAGAGCAAAATAATACAAGTTCTTTCAGTAACTGACAGACCTCTAAAACTGGGTTCTCAATATTTCCACTTTTAATACTTCCCACCCACTCTCAATTTCCCTCACTCTCCATTAGCCATGCTGGATTTCATGTCATTTCTCAAGTATTCCAAAAATGTTTGTGCATTTTTCTACCTCCTCCTTGGAATGCTCTGCTCAACAATCTTTTTATATCTTATTCTCCCTTTTTCGCCAAATACAACCTTCTTAGTATAGACTAGGAAAACAATCCTATTTTAAATTGCAACCTAACACCTCCATATACATATATTCATGTTCCTCTTTTCTTGCTTGGTTTTCTCCATTGCATTTGTAATGTTCGACAAGGCACAGATTCTACCTATATAATTACTATCATGTGCATCCCACAAGGGAATTGGTGATCGTTGCTAATCTTAGCGCATATACCGGAGTTTGCAACTACACTTTATGAAGGAATTAATGAAGAGTTATGTTTTGTGGCACAAAAATGTAAAAGCATTATTTCAAAGTAAAGTTAACTAAAATAATCATCGATATGCCCATTGTCCTTGAAGGAAAACATTAATATTTCAAGAGGTATCTAATGGGAAGGAAAAACTCTCAAAATTCCTTACTTGGAGGCATGATATTGAAAGAGTTAAAACATTTATTTTCTAAATGTGACATGCTCTAGGAGCTACACATTACTTCAACTCATGTTTACACATTATGTTACTATAACTGCTTAAAATGTAGGGATTTTTAATTGAATTTTATGGCTGGTCTACATTGTTTATAGTAATTTTTATGTTACAGCTTATGAGTTTAGTCATAGAAGGATACAGCGAAATTTCTATTGATGTAATAAAATATCTATAAAAGCGAAATCATGTTTCCTTAGTAGGTTGTTATATCAGATATATCTCTGAATCTCTTAACATGCAATTATAAATAAATGCATTTTGAGAATGAATATTTAGTGACTTAAATTACTTCCTCAAAATGACAAGAATTAGCAATACATTCCTAGGCATCTGACATAAAGCATATGTATTTTTAGATAACATTATGTCTTTAAGAACTAATACACTAATATGCTTACTGGTAATCTACCAAGAATTCTAAAAAATTTCTTGTATTAGAGGTATCCACAGTTAAACAGATGATTTTGGCAATATTCTAAAATGCATTCAATGTTTATATCTTTATAAAAAGCAGTGTGTTGTATAATCTACAATATTTTGCTATTTTCTTTTAAATAATTAAAAAATTACCAATTAGGTTTTTAATTGAAAATTATATTGTAACCACTGAAATGATGAAGTGATTCAGATAAATTGTCAATATTTTATTTATCTTCAGAACAGTTAGAATTGCAGGTTGCCAAAAAGTGTATCTATTACACGAATTTAATGTGAACTAAAACTTCACTCCTTCAGTCTCCATAGTTATTATTAGTCATTCAAGATATTTCACTTATTTCACTAAGGGAAATGTTAACAAAATATGGGAATGTTCCATTATTATTGACCTTTAGTACTCTCAAAGTAAGCCTGTGAATACTTTTGGCTCAAAGTATACATAATCTTGCTATTTTTCTCATTCTTGTATCCTTTCCTTCTCAAGAGTAATTTCTTGAATTTTAAAATAGATAAAATTCACTTGACATTTTGTATTCCAAAAATTAAATTTTCACGCTTACTCTAAATACATCGGGGAACCAAGAAATGAAATTTTGATAGTAATAAAAATGCCACTGGGAATATTATTGATTAGCCAAAATGTGTGGCTTTCACTTGCCAATTAAAGTATATGAGCCAAGTCATCTGGAAATGGGTTGGCATCTATTCACTTAATCATTTATATAATGGGTAATTTAGATCCTTTTCTTTCGAAAACCTTTCAGAAGATCATAAAATTTTTGAACACAAAAGGTATGATCTCATTAACTTTCTAGATTCTAGAAAATCAGAATAACATTTTCACAGTATATTAAGAGTCTTGGATTATGAAGCAATAGTCACATAATTCTGTTAGGGTGAGCAAAAGAGCAAAGTAATGAATTCAAACTTCCGTAACAACAAATACACACACACATACACATGCATGCATACACAAAAAATAAAATAATAGAAGTAAACAAACCCCTTTATCTTATACCAGCTCAATATTTTGGGACTCAATCAAATGGTATTTTATTGTATTTTAAATGTTGTGATTTTTCCCATTTGTTGTTGACTGTATATACACTACTTTTATTGTTTTAAAAACTGGAAATCAGAGGTAACTGTCCACATCCATATAGTGTCAAATCACATTGATTGCCTAAGCTACAAAGCCTCAAATAAGGATTAGTTGTAATGCATTGTCTTTTTTCCAGTTCACGTACTACTGGACTATACTGGGTGAAACTGAGGCAAAACAGAAATTAAAATGATATGCTGGTTTAAAGGATCTTAATTCCCATAACAGTGGATAAAATAGTATACTTTTTCTTGTTAGAGCTGTGATTGTTATCTTCTACTTCCATTTTGCAAAATTAACTTCAGAATTTACTCCCTTTCATCAGTTTTTTTGGGGGGGAGGGAAAGTGGTAGAGGTAGTGAATGCATTGCCTTGTGCATTCTTGGCTTGCTTGCTCAGTTGGTGGTCTAAGACTTTAATATGGTTCTAGTTCTGCATTTGTTTCTGCTCATTTGGGTGGCTGTCTCATGGACTTGTCTATCTAGGAGAGTCTCAAACTATGATCCTTGGGGTCTCAGCTTCCTGAATGGCTTGGATTAAAAGTGTAAACTACCAGCACCTTGCCCTTTTACTTGTATTACTCATACAGTACGCAAAACTTTTCTGTTTTTAAAGCTGATCTCCTGAACTCTAATATTTACTTGTAAATGTCAGAATTTCCTTCCTACAGTTTTATAAACTCAAAACCGACAACATAAATGTTCCCTTCTATTTGGGCTCGTCTTTCTCCTCCTTTGCTCATATTTACATGGCAGGTGCTTTATGTACACTCATTATCTAATCTCTGTGATAAGTTGATGCTTGTGGATTATTGAAATATTACACCTGACAGACTGAAGCTCACATAGCTTCTTTCACAACCTATCTTTGCTTCATTTCTTTCACACCACCTGTGAGCATATCATTAGCTCCAGTGTGCTTTGTTTCCTGTGTGCCACCACAGTCCTGTGTTTTCTGTGCCATTGAAGTTATCCCATTTTCTAGGTTAGACTTTTGAGTTTTAGAGAGAAGTTTTATGCTTACCATTAGAAATGAAATAAAGTTACATCCAATTCCTGTGCTCTATCTGCCACCTTCCATGGTATAAAAGCAAGTTACTATTTTATTTTAAAAGTTATGCAATTTATGTTTGGTATACAGGCAAGAAGCTTTTTTTTTATTATTGTGAAAATACCTTACAGAGGGGTTAAAATTACATGGACAATGAGTGCATTTCTTATCAAGCATTGTTGCCTCCTCCTTTGTTTCCCCTTCCCATCCCTTCCCATCCCCCCCTCCCCACTCACCCCTCCCCTCTTTCCCCACCAAGTTGTAAAGTTCGTTTTCAACATAACGTCTTGTACATCTCATTGTTACAATGGATCCACCTGTATCCCTATTTTAACAATTTGTTTTTTCCCTTCCCCTCCATAAATTATACCAACATCAAATACAGTGAAAACAAGGGTTATCATTAAGAGAAGTAAGCCAGGCCCAAAGAAACATAGGTCCCATGGTTTCCCTTATTTGCAATAACTAGTATATGTCTGAGGCAAGCAGAAATAGTTAGATAAGTTGATGTTAAGCCAAATGAACCCCAAGATAAGGACTCAAATGTTTTTTTTTAATTTATTGCTATTGTTTCTAACATATTTATGATATTTCTTATTTGCTTTATTTTTTTGATTAGGTGGGTCCTGAGAAATATTCATTTTTCTTCAATAGCATTACACAGAAAGCATACATTTTACTAAATACTGTGTAATAAGCAATCATTTTCAGTGAACTTCAAGGAAACAAACCATACTACCCTATGGCTACCTTGTGGTAGACTTTGACATTGTAAGACTCTTTTAAAAAAAGAAACACAATAAGTTTGTTCTTGTGCTTGTCTGATGGCAGATCAGGGTAGTGTTGACTAACTATATTGATATTTAATCTTAGATCCTAAAATCTCCACTATGTTCTACAATATTATAAAATTTTACAATATTGGTCAAAGTGGGGCTCCAGGGTCTATAAAAGCAGTTTTCAGCCACCATTTTCAGTGATTCTAAGAGGTTGGAAGTCTTTTTCAGAATAATAAGATTTTACAGCTCTGATTTGTCTTGGGAGTGTGAGGTGAAGCTTTCAGAGGCTGTGTGACTTGGGACATCACAACAGGTTCAATATAGCCCTGGGTGTGAGCATTCCACTGGTCTCTTCCAAGCCAGTCATTAAAGAGTTTTACCGAAGTGTAAAACTGAATATTTTGATTCTAGTGGTTTTGAAAATAAATTCATTTCACACAAAACATTTCTATCAGTTAATGAATTTTTAGTTATTTTTTATTTTCAATTTTTCATTTCTAATTTGGTAAACATTGACAAATACAATCCATGGATGCAAAGAAATCCTGAAATAAAGGGTTAGAGGCAAGGCTGAGTTGGTAGCATGCTAGCCAATGAGCAAAACAATCAGGTACTAAGTTTGAGTTCCTGTCTCAGACAAAAAGGAAAAGAGCTTTTGAAATAAGATGATTAGAAAGTTGGTGTTATATAAGGTTTTATAGGTCTGTGAGGTTTAGACCTTACATTACAAGTCTCTTACTTATAACATAAATTTTACTCTTGCTTTCTTTCAAATGACCCACATAGCTGTGGTCAGGTGACAAAAGGAAGGACAGTGAAAAGAAAATAAAAGTTACATCCCAAGTCATTGTTAATATTTAAATCATTAGTTGATGTCTCATTTTTTATTTACTTATTTTGTGTTAAAGCTTTAATCCTGACTGTGTCTATGTTAAACTGTTTTTATGCACATGATTCATTCTAGTAACATTTAGGGAAGTAATCTCTGTGCAAGGCTTGTAGTGCATGATGAATTCCAAACTAAACATGAAAGAATACTTCATGACTGTTATTCTTTCTTTAGACTAAACCCAAGTTACCACCAGAGAAGCCAGTATATATAGTTATACATAAAAATCTTAATTCTTTCGACTTGACAACTTAGTTCAATAAGCATGTTTTGGGCAACTATAACACACAAAATCTCTCATTTAATCTAGTCAAAGCAAGCTTGTTTTTGTATTAAGATATTTCAACTGTAAATATTTTTAAATGCTGTAACTGTGACACTAAAAAATAGTTTTCATTGGACCTTTCTCTAGAGTCTGGTTCCGGTGTGTTGACACTTAGCATTATTGAAGTTTGTGTGTATGTGTGTTTATAACAGGTTTCCATTCTCTTTTTGATATGGAACATTTAGAGCATAGCGTGTGGCTTATGAAAATAAGAACTCTTTATTATTTTTAATCTGAAGAGCAGTCATAATGCTTTCTTTATATTAATTTGCACCTCTTTAGATTTCCATAGAGGACATTTCTAAAATTTATGTGCAGCATAAACACTTCTTTTAGTTAATTGTAGAAGTTTAACGCTGACTGCATTTACAGCCCCGTAGGTATAGTTGAACATTTACATATTAAACAGAGTTACTCCCTGTCATGGTCTTAGAAAATCATCTGTATTCTTAATTATACCTTTAGCATAAATGTGAGGATGTCATTTACTGAAATGTAGAAAGGAAATCAATGACAATAAAGATAATGATGATGGTAATATAAGGCGTATTAATTATATTAAGTTGGCAAATTTTGTTCTTTTTTCAGTATTTGATGATTTATACTTAATGAGGCCATTATTGGAAGTTTATTTCAATATGAAGAAATTCCTAGACTTATAATTAGTGTCCTCATCATTTCAGGTGTCTTTAGGTGAATCAGATCTTTAGTATCAGTGAATACAAAGCTAACTTTCTAAACTGTATTAGAGAAATGAGGACCCATTTTTACACTTTTCATAGTGCTTAAATTCATTCTTGGAGCTGACTACTCATTCATAGTGTATAAAATGAGTATATAATTTGATTTAATGAAAGGGTCTTTTATATACTATATATGTGTGTCAAAATTAAATTTTTTTGTTTTAAAAAGGCAGGCGTTTGAATGCTGGCAATAAAGACTCTTATGATGTTTTATAGATAACCAAAATAATAATATTCCCCATTAATATTTCCCCTTTTCTTAAGTAAATTTAAGGATACTTAAAACATAGTCCAGAATTGAAGTTGACAATTGCAAATACCAACCAACCAACCCAGGAATAAAATCAATGCTTACATTTCCCTGGAGGCCACTATTGGCTGTTTGCTGCACCATTTCCTTAATGGAATGGCAGTTATGTTTGCAGAAACCTTGTAACTACCATTTTTATGTTTTAACTAAAAGCAGCTTTCTTGAAGAAGTATGATAAAGAAATTCTTGACTTACTATTAACATTGTCATAACCATTTAGTAGTTAATATGAGTATAGTATAATCCCTCCCTAGCATTTTATAGGTAGTGATCTTTTGCTACAATTACAAAATGCTTTTGATTTCTTCATTATGATAGATCAATTTAATATTTAAATATTTCACTGTTTAAAGTTAAAACAAAGTTAAAGCTAAAATAACTTGTCAGGCTTATATAAACCCATTTACAATTGCTTTGATCAATTTCATATTGTTTTTGTTTTGGCAATGTACTTCACAAAAAACATAAATGGAGTAAGGTAAAGAAATATAGCAGCTGATTCATTTCCATACAGTAAAATTATTGTCTAAATGCAATCTACTAACCAGACCTAGTTGTCCCCTCACCCCCCATAATTTTTTGGGGAGGGGTTCTGGTCATGGGGCCTGAACTCTGGGCCTGGGCACTGTCCCTCAGCTCTTCAGCTCAAGGCTAGCGCTCACCACTTGAGCCACAGCTCCACTACTGGCTTTTTCTGCTTATGTGGTGCTGAGGAATAGAACCCAGGGCCGCATAAATGCAAGGCAAGCGCTCTACCACTGAGCCACCTTCCCAGCCCCTTTTTTGTGTTTTTTTAAGGGAGAAATGAAGTCAACATTGAATTATACTATCATATTTGTCTTTTTGATTATACTTTTCAATATATTTGAAGTCACTTAATGCAATACAACACTTTCATGTTAATTCTTTTAAGCACAATTGCATTTTCTAAAAATAATATACTTTTTTCTTTACCTCCCAGCAGAATGTAGCCATGATCAAACTTTATTGTTATTAGTAATTATACAGACTAGAATAGAGAAGTCGTGTGAGCAGAATTCTCTCAGCCTTTTTTTAGAAGACATGTGGGAAACAGGATATTGGAAATAAAGTCTATTGGCCAACTTCAGGTCTTTTTACATGATGATGTCAGCAAGTATGGAGTGTGATAAAGCTGCAATATTTTCCTGACAAAGAAAAATTCATATCCACATCTTTAATAAATGAAGGAGAGGGAAAAAAAAAGTTGTCCTTGGTAGATTCATATTCTCCCATCCACACCTTTGTAGCATCTCTTAACTGTAAATATTGAAGGTAAGAACAGAATGAATGTGGTGTTTTATCAAAATTAATTGCCGAAGTTATTATTTAGGGTGTCACGTGTATTATACATTCAAGCTTTTCATGGGAGTCTTTGAAGAGCCCTACAGGGCCAACCAAATGTAATTGATACAGAATCATCACCACACAACAGCTGCGGACTATGGTGCTGCAGCTTTACTTTAATCTACCTTTCTTTCTGAGAGTTTATTATGTTTTTTGAATTTATTCTTTTGTAGGTCTGTGAGCTATCTTTTTTATGGAAATTAATCTTTTTAGAAGATTTGTACTCTTTTTTTTCAAACACTAATACATTCATTCAAGTATCCTATTATTCAGATCCAGCTGGCTTTTATCTGGTGATATTTACTTCAAAAAGCCAAGTTAAATGGTATCATAGATTAATTCTCAGGGCACAGGAGAGCTTTTTTTTTTAGAGAAAAAATGTTTGGCAATTATGTAAAATATCATAATAAAAATCACAGCAAATGTCAAAAATGTGTTGCATCATCTGTCATAATAAGAATTGAAAAAAGTTGTTTCTTTGAAAATGTGGTACACTGCTTCTGACTTTATATCATTTCAGTCTGACATCATATATTCCCAAAGTTTGTTTTTGGCCTTACCAAACTATATAACATATTTTAGGTTTCTGTTGCTTGTTCATACAAAGCAGTGAAACTTCAAAAGGGGCATTATCCACTGCTATCTCTTACATAAATCAAACGGGAAATAAGACACATTTTACAATTCAATTTGAGATCCCACTGAGACAATAATGTTGCAAGCTGTGCATTTTGCAAAGTAATATAGTAATGTCTAGTTTGCATTTTTGAAAAACCAAATTAATCACACTTTATTGAATACATTGAGGCAAACCTAAAATTCATCTATTATTAAAACTTGTGCAACAAACATAAGCTATATATTATATATAAAGGACAGACTCATTTATTCATTAAGATAAAACCCTAGAAGTTTGCATTTTGTACTATAGAAGAAATGACATTTACTATTGGGATGGTTTTGAATTTTTAAAAGCAGTCTATGTATGGCAAGCTGCATGAAAATTTATTTTCACACGTTGCATTGTACTGGTTTTAACACTCCCTGATAAAAATAGAAGTAAAGCTAAAAACTTTACATTATGAAAATGAAAGTCCTTAGAATGAATGATATTCTTTAAATAGGTATCTCCTGCAAAGTTAAAAATTCACCTCTCATCGTATTTTACATGTTATCCATTTGTAATAATATGATTATTGTATTGATTTTGATTTAAAAAGGAAAATTGTTCTCTGGAAGAATAATGTTTATTGGGCTCAATTTAAAACCTTTATTTGAATTTTATTAAGATGGAGAAAGTAAGCACTTACTGAATGTATGTACTTCAGTGTACAAATCTAACAGGATATATCATATATAAACTACTGTAGCATCATTTAGTAACTCTCGCATGCATAGTGCATGCTATTTGTGGTAATATGAAGAAATCCGGTGATACGAGCCTTGTGGCTGGCAAGAATGGTAATTCTTAGAGAGAAAAGTGGGTGCATTTACGATGTGTATCTTACTGGTGTATATTTTTCAATGTCAAAGCAGTAGCCACTCTTCTACTGTCTGTTCGAATGTATACTATTCTGTACAATAACAGTCATTTGACATGCTACAGAATAGAAATAGGCACTCTAAACCAAATGGAAATAACTGTGCTAAAACACATTCCCAGAACTAATTTTTGCTATGAAAAGATTAAAGTCAATTTTGCTACATTTCATAGATTTTTATTATTAAATCCTGAATGCTGAAGGAATAGGCTCTATTCAGCATCTCTAGTTGTGTCTAAAATATGTAACCCATCCCATACTCACAAAACATCTTTTGTCTTTTCTAAGAAGTCTACATACATTACAAACTTAACAGCTGCTCTCTGTTAAGGAAAAGTAACCAATGACAGTTTATAGGAAGGTTTCAGTTTCCTTTTACTTAAGGGAAAAAAATATCTTAAAGAATAAATGAGCATCAGGAAGCAGTTTACAAGCTACAGGGTTGAGAAACAGAGCAGAATAAGTAGTGACCATTTTTTTCCATTTACCCGCATGAATTTTGTCATGTCTACTGGAAGCTAATTTGCTCTTCAGTCATCTTCTTAGAAAATGTTAATAATAGAGAACACAAGGAATTTTTCCCATTATTTTCTTTAATGAATTTTCCAGTAGCAGGGTAATATGAGAATCAGGACTTGTACCCTGGTCAGATCAGTGTCAGTGTGGTGGACGACAGAAGTGGAGATGATTATTTCCGATGATGAGTTCCTTTTCCTCGGTCTGAGTATCTGATACATCACTTTAATCATATCTCTCCTCTACCTAAGATGATGATCAAACTCATCATCCCGACAGCTAAGAACTTTCATACTCTGGCCCTGGCCTACCTCATTCTGACTTCTGATGTTTCTCGAAATGTGCACTTGCTCCTCTAGTTCATTGAACTTCATCAGCAGCTGTCAGCAGTCCCACTTTTAATGTGTGCTTTTACCTAACTGGACATGCCAGGTAGTTTCTCTGAACTCACAAGTGCATGGTTATGTGGTGCAAAGGAAAGGATTTAGGATCAAAAGTTGGGTCAGTGTGTTCCAAGATCAATTCCTTTTCCAAAGGTTTATGTGACTTCCAGCATTTAACACTCTGAACATCAGGTTTTTGCCTGTACACTAAGGCAGCATACATTATGATGCCACTGTTTCTGTCAAGTCCTCCTTTATTACATTAAAAAAAAACCCACCAAAAAAACCACAGTCCTTTCATGTGCGCATATACATGCATGCCTACAAAATTCTCTCTCATTCTTGAATGGTTAGCAATTCAGTTAATGCATCGTGTCACTGTATTTACCTATTTGCCGACTTCATTTCTAATTATTTTGCAATCAGAATGTAAACAATATGATGATAATAGATATTCTTTTGTTTCTGATCTTATTTCTTTATTTTTTTACAAAATTCCCTGCACAGAGTAGGTGTTCATTATAGGTTGAAAGAATTTTTACATGAAAGATTTTATTGTACAATTTGGAGTATGATATTTCTGCAGGTATTTGCAAAACAAATCGTGTGCTGCTCAGCCTGTTGGTTGGGATGCTATAGCATTTACTGTATCTGGTTCTTTTTAAAAAAATGGTTATGCATTGATATTCAGATAATTGTTACATGACCTATGTTTTTATTTTCTACTTAATGTAAAGTTAATGTAATACTACTTGTCTGGTTTTTCCCACCTTTTACTCCAAGATTTTCAATATGTAGTCATAAGCTTATTGAGGGATGAACAACACATGTCATTCTAGTATTATAAAAAGTGTAAATAAGTAGATTGTGCTTTAACTGGAAGTGAGACCCAATCTCCAACATAGTCAGTGCAATAGAAAGATCTAGTGTCATGTCTCTGTAGTAGAGCACTTACTTAGCTAGAGCAAGGCCTGGGTTAACACATTATTAATGACAAAATTAAATGGTAAAGTTTACTATACAGTTACAGGTTAAATTGAGATTATCAAGTAATCTCAACATTTAGGTTTGCTTCATCTAAATGACACAGCATTAGTTTATGAAGGTCCTAACATTTCCCAATGAAATAGTGAATGGATGCGTGTGTTAGAGCCAGTAGAATGACAAAGAAAATAGTTTTGTATTGATAGAAATATCAAAATTATATAATACAAATGTTGTAACAAGGGGGAACAACAAATTATTTTTATCAAGGTCAGAATTTTTTAAGTTAAAGATAAGTATTTATTGCTTAATAATTGAGGATCCTAGAATGTAAGTTATTTCAACAGGTAGATTTCTCTTAAGATTGAAAATAGTTTCTTTTAAAGAAAATATTTAAAATAAAACAAGTTTACAAATATTATTATGAAAATTTTTAGGTTAAATAATTTTTACAAATGGTTTCTGACCATTTTAGAAGCGATGCTACTTTTTCAGTCATATTTGTAACTTTAATAATTTTTTGCATATAATTAATCAATTAATTGATTAGCTACTTTTTTGGAAACAAAGTCTTGTTATATGATCCAGAAAGCCATGTCTCTCTATGTAGTCAAGCTGGCCTAGAACCATTGATCCTCTAGCTTCAGACTCCTGTGTGCTAGGATTAGATGCGTATGCCACCATATCTAGTATGAATTTAACTTTTGAATGTTAATATTAGGAAAGATAATTGGAATAAAGTAAAACAAATAAGTATGGCAGACTGAGCCAAATATTCCTGATAGAGGATTTTTTTCCTTGGTACTTTTAATTATTTTTAATAAATTTGAAACATATTTGGCACTAGAGTCTGACATTGATTCAATCTAACTCACATTTTTATAGTCATCTCCAAAAGAATATGTAACTATTTGATTTGGGGATCAAAAGTGCTACTTATATTTAATACCCAAATTGGAGTATAATGGTAAAAGTAAAACCATCCATGATATTGCTCATATACGCAAATGCCTTATTCTCCATGACCAGAAACAAAACATTGTAAGTCATTTTGACCTTGGAAACTTCCTCAGCTGTCAGCCCAGGAGAAGCTGGTGAAAAGTGCTTGAATAGAATGTCTTCACTATGTATAATACAATCTCTGAGAAGAATGATTTGCTTTCATATAAACAGCAACTTTCAACAAGTCTGCCATCTGTGTGTAATCTACACTTTAATATAATATTATTTTGGTTGTCTTTCAGATGTGTTGAGTTCTTTTCTGTTAGATATATACATTCTTCCTATTTAAAACCTCGTTTCTTCTTAATATTCTTATGGGGAAGCCTTTTGTTACTGAATATCCTAAGTAAGTATTATATTGCAAGTTTGACTACTGACAACTTTCAAATTGTGCTTACATGTGTATATTTGCCTTTTGTCTCTGTTTAGGCTACTTTTAATAGTTGTTAGGATTGTTAAATCTTCAAATCCAATTATAAAGTTATACATTGATTCCTGAAGGATTGAGGGTTGAAGACATGGCCTGCATTCATGGTGATTATTTCTTAAGAATATTTTGGCTTAAACGGATCAAAGACCTCAGAGTCAAAACAGACACTCTGAAAACATTACAGATAGGAGAAACTCTAGGTCTCCTTTCACAGGCTGAAATTTTCTTAATAGAGACCCAGAAATACAATAAATCAAAGAAAGGTTGGACAAATGAGACTGCATGAATCAGCAGAGCTTCTGCATGGCAAAGGACATAGCTAGCAAGATCAATAGAAAGCCCATGGATTGGGAGAAGATCTTCACTAATCATACAACGGACAAGGGTCTCATGTTTAAAATATAGTTGGAACTCAAAAAAGTAAATCCCCCAACAACAAATCCTTAAAGAAACAACTACCTGATAAATAAGTGGGCTAAAGACTTAAAGAGAAACTTCTCTGAAGAGGAAGTAAAAATGGCCAATAGACACATGACGAAATGCTCAACCTCTCTAGTCATAAAAGAAATGCAAATCACAACAACATTGAGATTCCACTTCAACCTAGTTAGAATGGCTATAGTCAAGAACTCTAATAACAATAGATGCTGGAGGGGATGTGGCCAGAAGGGACCCCTACTGCATTGTTGGTGGGTGTGTAAACTTGTTCAACCACTTTGGAAAGCAGTATGGAGGTTTTTCAAAAAACTCCACATAGAGCTCCCCTATGACCCAGTAATCCCACTTTTCGGCATTTACCCAAATGCTCACAAACAAGAACATACTAAAGCAACCAGTATAACCATGTTTATTGGGCATTGTTTACCATAGCTAAGATATGGAACCAACCCAGATGCCTCTTAGTAGATGAATGGATCAAGAAATTGTGGCACACACACACACACACACACACACACACACACACACACACACACACACACACACAATGGAATTCTATGCCTTCATCAGAAGGAATGACATTGCCCATTTGTTAGGAAATGGAAAGACTTGGAAACAACTATATTAAGTGAAGTAAGCCAGTCCCAAAGAAACATAGGTCTCATGGTTTCCCTTATTTGCAATAACTAGTATATGTCTAGGACAAGCAGAAAAGGTCAAAAGCTATGTACGTATGACCAGAGAAGATGATTTTAAGTGAAATGAACCCCACGATAGGAACACACATGGTTGTTTTTCACTGTATTTGATGTCAGTCTGATTTGGGGAGGGGAAGGGAAAAAACAAAATATTCAAATAGGGATAAAGGTCGACCCATTGTAACAATGAGATGTACAAGATATGTTGAAAATGAACTTTGCTATTTAGGTGTGGGGGGAAAGGGGTGGTGGGAGTGTAGTTGTGGAGGTGGGAGGGAAGGGATGGTAGGGGAAAAGCAAAGGAGGAAGTAACAATGCTTGATAGGAAATGTACTCATTACCTTGCTCATGTGACTGTAACTCCTCTGTACAGTATTTTTACAATAAAAAATTTCTAAAAAAAGAATAGCTCAGCTTAGAAGAAGTAGAGAGATAGGAATGCACAAAAGTATTTGATGTATCATATTACTTGTTATTAAGGGCTTATTCTTGCTCAACATCTCCAAAATGTTTTAAACTCTTTAACCTAACCACTTGTTCTATGAATTGTAGTTGAGATATATTTAATAGAAGAAATACTTTTATTATTTTCCTACCCTTTCAACGCATCATGATTTTTTTGCCTCCTGCAAATAAATAATTTTGAAATTTCCAAAGTTCACATCTGAGCATCTACTTTGCTATCAAATTCAAGTTCTACTTTTCTAACTGCTAGTTGCCAGTCTCTACCTAACTCCTATTCAAGTAGTTTAAATTGAACTGATTATTAATTAATTATAAAACCTGATGTCTTCATAAGGGTGACTAAAAGCTTGAATTGTGAATTGGTAGTTCTAGGAATAAAATCTTGGGCTAATTGAATATCTATCTGTCTGTCTGTCTGTCTGTCTATCTATCTATCTATCTATCTATCTATCTATCTATCTATCTATCTATCTATCTATCTACCTATCTATTTACCTATATAGGTAGATAGATACTCACTTTTATAATACTAATGTGAATCTACCTTAAGGTTTTTTTTTTTAGTCAGTCATGGGGCTTGAACTCTGGTCCTTGGTACTGTCCCTGAGCTCTTCAGCTCAAAGTTAGCTCCCTACCACTTGAGCCACAGCGCCACTTCCAGCCTTTTTTTTTCTGTTTATGCAGTGCTGAGGACTCGACCCCAGGGCCTCATGCAATCTAGGCAAGCACTCTACCACTACGCCCCCTTCTCAGCCTTACCTTAGGGTTTTTAAAGATTCATTGTGATGATATATAAAAGAGGGAACCATTGAAAGTACCTTACACACACATTGTCATTATCATCATCATCAACATCATTGTGTTGCTAATGTCATCAGTAAAGATCTCCTGTCCAAGTCACATTTCACTCATTTCATCTCCACTTGTACCTAATTGATTATCAAGTGCTGTCAAGTTTATTTCCAAATGTCAAGTATACATTGTCAGCTTTCTATCTTTAATTCCAGTTAAATTACAGAGGCTATATCACTTAATTTTAAGCATACAATGATGCTTACATGTGCTCGTAGACATGCAAACACATATATGCATACACGCAAAAGGACACAGAAGTAAATATATTCATGTGTATATATATATGCACATATATGCATATATATGTATATGTATGTATAGATAGATTCTATTTTGCAACTCTGTTAAATTATTGAGAGTTAGCATTACCTTTTTGAGTGCTGGTGAAAATAATAGGAAACAGGATGTAGTTCTGACCTTGTGGAACTTAAATTTAGTAAAGATATTTAATGCTTGCTTTACAGTGATGATGGTCCCTCAAACTGATTGCAAAATCTGAGAGAAACTGAATTATATAGATGAACTTAAAAGTTGCATAGACAAAATCAATAGGATATGAAAAGCAAATAGATATTGGTGGTACACAGTAAGAAAGTAAGCAATAAGGATGATGTCTATGTTTCTGACTGATACACTATTTGAATGATATTGTTCTTTTAGGTTATATCAGATCTTCACAGAAGATAACAGTGATGACTTTACGTCATCCCATCTGTGTGGGATTTTTTTTTTCTCTTGGAAGTTTCTTTTAATCACTCTTTCATCTCAAGTGGAAAAAGATTTTTCAATTTCAAATATAAAAATTTGAAAATTAATACCATTCTATAAACTAATAAAAACTAAATCTGATTTTATATTGTTTAGGTCAACACATATGAGAATGTTATTACCAGATCAATTCACTTTGATCCTCTTACAGTATAGGAATTTTCCTATACTTTCCTTCATATGATTTCAAATCTATAAGGAAAGTACAAAATCATTACAGAGAAAGCTTTCTTCTTAATTTATTTGCATATTGAAAAATAATCAGATGAAAAGCAAATGAGCAATGGAGGAGGGAAAAATTCATTGATAGGGTGATGAGAAAGACTAAAGTATATGATGTACAATCAGGATAGATACATTATGCCAAATGAATTTAGTTTGAAGAACTGTATGATTGATTATATTTTAGATTGGAAAGATTACTTATGTACGTGGGGTGATCATTTCTATACTCTCTATGGTCTATAATAATATAAACTATGGAAATTAACCAGTATGTTCTCAGCAACATTTCAACTGAGCAAGACCATTAAAATCTCACTTTCAATCAGTTTTTAATGAATATCGTGAAGACACTCAAAAATACTTCTCAATACAAATTTTTCTGGTTACTATATCTTCCCTAGACTAAATCCTAAGAAGCAATTATCTATTAATTCTTAGCCTGAATGTGTTTTGTTTTATTTTAGGCATCTATTTTATCTGGTTAACACTTAGAGCATGGTGCTAATGAGTCCAAAGACAACAACAGCATCAAAACATAATTTTTTTCTGATGTAATTATCTCTTTCTTCTGCACCTAGACTGCTTGACTTTCTATCTTTATAGTAATGGTTCCACTTCCTTAAGATGCATCAAAACTTTCTGGAATTTTGTATGAAGTTAGGAAAAATAACTGAAGTATTTCATTCTATCTAAAGTAATCCACACTAGTAATTTTTATAAATTCAGGAGCAAAACTATTTAAAATTGAAACTAATGTCTATTTTAAATTTCCTAATACTGTTCTTGTTTTCTACAGTTCTTCAATGGATCTCAAGATAAAAGACTATATATATTTAGTAATAAGCTGCTAATCATTAAGTCCTTTCTAAATATGTTCTGTCTGGTGCCCACTCTGATTGTACTACTCGCTTCCTAATCCTTTTACTTGAGCATCACTAAGCTAAGAACATTTGAGTAAAATTTAAAAATAAGCAATTGTACTTCCCATTCTTTGTGTGTCACTGGTGCAGCGTGTTCATGTACTGCTGTTCTCAACAACTTTATGGAGTATATAGACCAATAGAAATATCTCAACTAGCTAAAGATATTAGAGATTAGGAGAGTTAAATGATTATGGGAGACAATTATTGTCTTCAAAATCATCGTGGTTTGTGTGTAAATTAAATTTTTAGTTGGGAAATGACCAACTTTGTGAGCATTGGTTTACAATGCCAATCAAAAGGCACTTGTAGTTTGTTCTTTACTAGATTGTTAATTAGTGGTTCAATTAAAAGATTGCAATTTTCTTAGGAAGATTGCGGTGGTAGAACTTGCACTTAGCAATAGGTTTAAAACTTAAAACCCCTCCCCATAAAAGGAGCACAAATTATTCCAGTTTAGATTATGCCCCTGATTAGAATTACCTACATATATCACACTGGATCTTAAAAATAGATTATATCTACAGCTTTCATTTATCAATTAAAATTAAATGAAGTAAATCTTAAGGTTAAGGATGATTTTTTTTCCATATTGTTCATGAAACAATTTGATGAAGCCAAACCAAACTTAAAATGTTTCAGCATTTATAGATGCCAAAACAGCTCACCTAGGCTGTCATAGTTAACAAAAACAAGCAAACTAAATGAATAAATGCAGACTGTATTACAGAAGTCATGTGTCATTTCTAATATTGGTATGAAACATTGACATTCTGATGATATTTAAAATCTCATATTTATTGAAATTAATACACTGAAAGATGTCATTTATTTTTGCCTGCTTTTCCTGTGACTAGGGTTACCTTTTACATAGAAGTCTTATTTCCACTGTTAAGATGGAGTTGACATCCTTCTAAGTGGTCTCCAATGGTATGGAGTAAGTGCCCACTCTCACCATCATTTTCATTGTAAACGAATCTTGACAACGTTGAGTTGCTGTCACAAGCTATCAGTGTCACTCCATCAGCAGTAGTGTGACCATCAGTCCCTTTGAGATTTTCATCCTGTATCAGGTCAGGCTGTGGGAAAATCTGAACAACTCATTGCATGTCACTGAGGTATAAAGGATAATATTTAAATATATTTTCTATTTTTTAGCAGTGTTTTTAACTTGATTATTAAGTAGTTGTAGAAAGAGCTTACAAATCTATAAGTCAGGATATGAGTACAAGGCTTCTTAGTCAATGTCAACCTTTCCATCATTTGCATTTTTTATATTTCAATTAAGATACTTTTCATTGTTATGCATCACTTATACAAGGGATTTGTCATTACCCATACATGTCCATACATTATGCATACATTGTACACCAGGGACCTCACCCGCTCTTTCACTCACATCCTCTATCCATCTCCTCTATATGTATGTAGAAATATGTATGTGCTTCTGAGTAGACACTAATATACACTGGCCTCTATGGTGATATATGAGGTCTTAAAACAAGACAATTCAAATCATACATTTGATCATTGTGGGAATGTCTTGTTCTGAAGTAGCCTATTTTTGTTTCTCATTCATTTATGCTAATAGAGAAGAAAGGTAAATAATGCAAAAATCACTTAACAGGTGACTTGGTTATATATTGAGTACTTTTCATCAGACTTAGTTTCTTAATTGTTTGCTCTGTTTATTGCCCAAATGAGCTAACTTCATAAGTATTTAACTAACACATGATGATTGGTGGAAATGGCCAGGAACATTCTAAATGGTAAGAAATCTAATGCTAGAAACCTGATATGGAAAATACCCTTACAAATGATGGCTATTTACACAAAGAAAAAGACACAGGCTCTGTGATGCAAAAGAAAGAAGAAAATAAATTTTCCATTTTCACAAAGTTTTCATCAGAATTGTGTCTTCTATTCCTATCTTAAATTTTACTAATTTTATGGAATAAATATGTAATTATAAAATTTGCACATAGCGAGATGGCAAAGTTAATGTGAAGCCTTCCCCCCACCCTATTTGGACAGTGGTACTGAAGTTTGAACTCAAGACTTTCAACTTGCTATACACGTGCTTTATGTCTTGAACCATGCCTCCAACCATTTTTGCTCTGGTTATTTTTGAGATGGGGTCATACGATAATCTGGCCTGGGCTTTGTCCCTCTTATTTAGGCTCCTTGCCATAGTTAAGATGGAAGACGCACACTACCATGCCCACATTCTCATGAGAATTCTTCCAGACACTTTTTTTTCTTTTTGTCTAAGTTCACAGTCCACCCAATCTGTCTCACATGTAGCTGGCATGAACATCTTGTAATGCCTCCTTTAGTTTCTGGTTGATACGGAGTCTCATGGACTGCCCTTGAACTGCAGTTCTGGGATTACAGCTTTGAGGTACTAGCACCCAGCTACCATAAAAATAACCAAAGTGACTCATGATATTCTCTTGATATTACATACATTTGAAATTTGAAAGAAATTGCTTATTTAACCAGTATGAATGTCACCCAAAGGCATGTCAGAACTGAGTATAATAGTCCCTATATTCCAGCACTTGGAAAGCTGAAGAAAGGTGTGAAGTTCTCAGGCTTGTTTGGGCTGAAAGTTTAAGGTCAGCCTGAGATACATAGCGAGATGCTGTCAGTAGTAAGGATGGGGATATACCTCTGTGGTAGAGCAAATACTTAGCAGGCAAAAAGCTCTCAAGTGAATCCCTGGCAATAGGAATGCCCAATACACAAAGTTACAAGTAGGGAAATAAGGTGTATAATTTGCAGAATGTAAAAGTGAGCCTTTCTATCACAGTGGTAGGAACCAACTAGAGAAGTTTCTTTTATGTGAGTCATTTCTGTATGAAGCTGTAAAAATATTTTTTTAACCAAAAGCTGTCATGGTTTCTTGTAAAATAATAAAGATAATAAAGATATCCATTTTAATTGATTCTTTTCATTGTTTAATAAAATTGCTTTGTTTGATTGCTGAAGAATTTGAATTGAATTTCCATTATCCACTTCTGAACAATTTACTCTAAGATCCAGACAGTATTGAGCTAATGAGTTTGAATTTATATTGAACCTTAACTGTCTCCATCAAGTGACTGGAGAAGAATCATGGCAGTAGCTAAGTATTCTTCATTAAAAACCATGTTGGAGAGATTTTACAATGAGGATTTTAGTAGAGCTAAAGAATTAGATTGGAATTTTACCATCTTTGCTGTTTCCAAGTCTATTATATGGAAAAAATATATGGAGAGAGGTGAAGGGAGGGTGGAAAGTCAAGAGAAAGGAGGGAGACACATTAAGAGAGAGAGCCTCAAAGTAGAGTGCTCACATAGCACATTCAAAGCCCTGTGTTCAGTCGAGAGTGCAAAACATGCGCACACACCAACAGAGTATGCATGTGTGTATACCACAGAGAGTGTACCAGAATATTCTTTGAAAAATTCAGAATCCTCCTCTAAATATTATGAAAACAAAATAATACAGTGTAGGGGACATTTTCTTACTTCCAGTTACTTCCCTGTAAATCCAATTTTGCCAATCGCCAACTGCAGTACACTTTTCAAACCCCCATCTCAAAAAGTACTTCTTAGAAGATTCAGAGCAATACTGTATCCAAGTAATTTATATTCATTCCCCACAGGCAACCATGATGGTTCTTGGGATAAGGAAACCCTGCAATCTCCCCCATCCCAGGGACCGCAGGCCTCTGTCTCCCACCCCCGCACACCTGGAGTGCGTAGCCTACCAGTTAGCCAGCCTCTCAGCCACCTTCAGCACAGACACCTTCTGCCCAATGGTACGACGGCGTTTCTTAGCACTAAAAATGGTAGACTTCAAAAATGTGTTTTTTCCCTTTAATGATCAAATAATAAATAACATAATCACAGGATCTGATACATGTAGACAATCAAGTTTGGAGAAAAAGATGTGGTATGTTAAGCAAGCAAGATTTTAGATGGATTGGAGGGACAACAGGGCACACCCTGGGCTGTTGGTAGTAAGCATAGGAAAGTGCACTAGGACAGCACTATGACAGCAATAGGAGCTGTAAGCCTAGTTTTTCTGAGTGGTGAGTGGGTGTTAGTTTACACAGAGAGGAAAAATACCTGTCTTAGTTTTGACATTTCAGATGTTAATGCCTTCTTTTGGTGACAACTTTAATAAGTGAGATATGCTATATTTCATACTTTTACTTGGGATTATAGCACTGATGTTATTTGTGCCATCTTTTTATAGGACTCGAACTTCCTTTTATGATGATGCCCCACCCTCTAATCCCTGTCAGCCTACCTCCAGCCTCAGTCACCATGGCAATGAGCCAGATGAACCACCTCAGCACCATTGCTAACATGGCTGCAGCAGCACAAGTGCAGAGTCCTCCATCCAGAGTTGAAACATCTGTAATTAAGGTATTTGTTTTCTATAACATTCTTCTAGAATGTTCATCTTTAGCTATCATTTCCTATTCCAGTTGTCTTAGCTCATCAGTAAATTTTAACTCAAAATTCTTACTCATAGTAATTAGATTATGAGTAAAATCACATGAACTAAGCCATCCCATGGAAGAATATTTAAGTGGGATAAGATTAGTTTAAGTTCTCTCATAGAGAGATCATAGGATATTAAAGGATATAGTTTAATGTATACTTGTTCTTGCAATCATATATATGTAGGTGTGGTGCACGAGGTCCTTTGTGTAGTGTTATAAATTTAAGGTGTGACAAATCTAACAACCCTTAGGGTTTAAGTCTACCAATTATTTGCAAGTTACCTTGAACATGTAGCTCAATCGTTCCTATTCTATTCCACCTCTAAAAATGAATACTATAGTATTCACTCCTACAGTGGCTATGTAAACTAAATGAAGTAATAAAAGTGAATATTGCAAAATTTAAAAACCACCAATTTTATATAAATTCATATTTTTGTCCATATAGACATAGGTAATATATGTATATGATGTATAGTATATATTATATACCTTTCTATATAATTATTGTTTTTAGTTTGAGTATTGACATTAAATATAGAAGAGAATTGAACAAGAAAAAGAAGGTATGACTACACAGTCACCACTAAGGATAGATCACTATATTTAATCACATACCCCACATTTTAATCGTGAGGTTACAACATTTCTAAAACATGGACTCAACCTTCATTTTTGTAGACTGCTAAAGAATTGATTCTTTTGAAGCCAATAGAGGTTTAAATAAAGGAGAATCAAGTGAACAAGACTCAACACATGTTCTTTACAACATAAACTGAGTCTCAGGACACCTCAGTCATAGAAATTTTCTAGCAAATCAATGGGTAAGGAATGGAGGTATAACTGCATTGCAAGTCTTAATGAAGTGCAGAATCTGGATCATTGTCGTCAGTGGTGGCTGGCAACGAACAAAACACCCAAGCACATGTGATACCCTCCCGAGAGAAGCACACAACTTCATCTGTGGTATAGGATCACTGCCAAATAAACTCGAGTCAGGGTTCCAGATCTTATTATTTAAGAAGTTGAAGAGCAGAGAAACATGACCCATGAAAATTTAGACCCATGCCTTCATTGTTACTTTAGCCTCTAAGAATATGCAGCCTGCCTTACTACTTGAAAGCAGACTGAATATTTGTCATATACAGAGTAATGCCAATGAATGATAAGACTGACCAGATGAAAACTCACCTTTACTTACCTACCTCTCCTTCCTTTTTCCTCTACCCTTTCCTCTTGGTTGTGGAAAGGAAGCAGTCTTGCACACCGCCTCCATCATTCAAATATGGATTTTGAACTCAAGCTATCTTTGTTGTGCTTGTGGCCAGGATTCTACCACTTGAGTTAGCCCTCTTTCACTTTATTTTTCATGTAAGGTCTCATTCTTCATGCCTGGGCTAGCCTGGGACCAAGTCCCTTCAGCATAGTTACCAATACAGAGCTGAAACATCACATCCAATTTGTTTGTCTTACTAACTTTTTGCATTGGGCTGGCTTTGAACCAAGCTCTTCCTTGTCTCTGTCTTCCTAGAAGCTGGAATTACAGGTGTGTTACACCACACCTGTCCTTTACCTTTTATTAAGATGTTTGTATTGCATGGGGCCTCATGACCCATGTGTGTAATCCCTGAACTCACAAGACAGAGGTAAAAAATGTACAAGCCTATCTAAGCCTCAATTAACCCAAAATGAATTAAGCTAGTCTGGTTGCTGGTGACTGTAATCCTAGCTACTCAGGAGGCTGAGATTTGAGAATCCCAAGCAGGAAAATCTATGAGATTCTTATTTCCAATTAACCACCAGAAACTGAGAGTAGAGCTATGGCTCAAAGTGGTTGAGTACTAGTCTTGAGTAAAAAGCTTAAAGAGAGTGCTCAGGTCCTAAGTTCAAGCCTCATGATGACCAATATCACCACTGCCACCACCACCAAAGCTAATTGTTATTAATTAGTGATGAATTATACCTCATGAGTCAAAATTACATCTTGTGGCTTAATGTAACTTTATATTGCTGATAACTTTATATTGCTGATTAGAGTCCTGAAAAGTTACAAGGCTGCCTGAATTATCTCCTAGAAATACTGTTAAAAAGACAATGTAGAATAAAATACAGTTGTTTTAAGATTATCTTTGTGTATTCTACTAGTTTCACTTTGAGTGAAATTGAGTATTTCTTGAAGTCCATTATCAAAATAAATTTTAAAAGTATTCATTGGAGACTCAGTTTAAGGACTGTTTGAGTAATAAGACTTTTATGAGGAAGGCTGCTGGGTCATGGGCCAGATATAAGTGTTCTCACAGCATGCGTGACTCTTCGAGGAACCTTTTAGCATTTTCTTGAATCCAGCTTCCCAGTTCTACAATGTATCCTCTTAGCACACTTTTCCCGAGCAAGGGATTCAAATGTCACATTCATGTAGCATAAGTGACTGCACTCCTCCAACATTTACCTTCTTAGCTTTCCTGACAGGGCATAGACATCCGAGAAATGTTCATTCAATAAATGAATTTCAGTCAGTCCTGTCCTAAAGTATAGGAGTTTGGGAAGTGTGTGTGTGTGTGTGTGTGTGTGTGCTGAGCCTAAGATGACGAGTTAAAACAGTCCCCTGTCCTCTTGACTTAGGACCTTCCACATAATTGTTCAAATTAAGGCATCAAATCTTTGGGTTCACTTCAAAACATGGGAGGAACTTCCCAGACTATCAAGAGTATCCATATATGAAAGCTATCAAGAATCTGAAACATGTCACTTAAAAGCGTCAACGTGTATTATTCTGGCCTTACAATGGTGGAGGTGGTATGTGTACTTAGGCCAATCAATGGGGCTGGACACAGGGTCAGTGACCCCCAAACAGTTCTGAATTTCAATTGCTCATGCTCACAAATGCAGGGCATGATGTTGAACTAAAGGTTCATTAGTGTAGACTGTCTCATTCGTGAACAAATCAAAGTAAACACAGTATCCCAGATGCACTATTATGCTTTTAGAGAGCATGATCAAGTTGACTCACACACGAGTTGTCTGCATCACTGAGAGAGACAAGGACCAGAATGTTCCTAGACTAGAAGAGGAAATTGTACAGAAGGAAAAGATGTTCCAGAAAATCGAGGGAAAACACTATGACACAGTAATAAATTTAGTCTGAAATGAATGAAAAGAAAAAAAAATGTACTAGTCAATTTCATCAGTTTTGTAAACCAAGAAGTTGTATTGAGATTATCTATTTAATATTAGAAATACTTATTTCCCCTTTTCTGTCTTATGTCAAGTGAGAATAATCTCTAACTGAACTACAGTTATAAGTAAGAAGAACTACAAAGAGAAAAACAAATTAAAACTAAATTAAAGTATCGGTTTAGAAAAATGGGGTGTTTAAATTTACCCAAAAGGTATTTTTTGCATGATGAATAAGTTCACATGCATTAATGCAAATTGTAAGATATTTAATTAATCACATGCATAATACTGAATATTTTACATTTTAGTATTTTAGAGTACACTGATTTTGAACTCCATCTTTGATTCAGAATGATCACAGAAGCCATGACTCTTGTGGGTACAGCTCTGCCTTTAGTGTAATTCTCTTATCATTAGTTCACTAGTTTGACCTTTCTTCAGTGAAAAAGGACACCCTTTAAATTTTCATTTATTATTGTGGCGAATCTTATAAAGATGGAACATTACAAAAGAGTGCATTTTATTGATTGGTAGAGTTGATGTAGAACTATAAAGCAGGGTGTTGAAGTAGTAAATTAAATATTTTTCCTCTCTGGTCTTCTTAGGCCTTGGAGGTCAAAGAGTATTACACAAATGAAATGATAAATCCAGTTTACATAGCTTCCCTATAGACATCCAATGACTTCTCTTTTATTGTGTCTGACTAAAACCTATTATCTATTTTGCTTCAATAATAATTATGGGATTCTCTGCTAATTCTTTACTGTCTCCATTATTCTCCATCTTATAGAATATTCTGGAAAGGCAAGCATATAAACATGATAAAAGAATTAAGCTGTTGAAATAAATTAATTTATTGTAAAACACAATGTATTCAAATCTTACTTGCTCAATGGATTTTACTTTAATGAAATTCTTCAAAGAACAATACATCATGTTCTAAAGATTGAAATTATACATTAAGTGAAATGACTGAATATGTTGTCCCTCAATTTATAGAAAGTTTCAATTGAATAATTAAGCTTTTAAATCATGAAATTTGCATAAATTATTTCAATAAATAAAAGCATTAAGCATTGTCTTTGTATTCTTTGTTGTTAAATATTAAAGTACATTAAAGAAAAAGTACGATAAATTAAGTACTACAATTATACTAATATTTAATTAGCTTGAGACTGCTTTTGCAATGCAGTTTACATCAAAATAATAATATATTTTTACTTAGTTTATTATGTAATCTGTAGGATTTGGCATATATAAAAGAATAAAGCAATAATTAATGAATTAAGGCATCACCACATGAGACTTTGACAAATATTCTAACGAATGAGACATTTTTCTACTAATATGAAAAATGCTAAAGCAATAGGTATTTAAGTTTTTATGAATTAAATATCTAAGGAAAACAGAACAGTCTCATACTTTCTATTAGAACTGCTAAGGAACCTATTAAGACAGAAAAATCAAATTTGATTTTAAAGAGATTTATTTCTAGCTTGTAATTTATCTCTTTCAGCCAAACATATGCTATTTACAAAGAAAGATGACTAATGTAATTAAGATGAATATTGGAGTATCTTGATAGACATTGATGTAAGTGGGTTTTTTGAAGATAATATTAAATATTATTTACTTTGGAAGATTCTATCTTTATAACAATATGGCTATTGTCTGTTCCAAACACCATATTGTATAATTGTGTAAACTGTGTTAACTGCTAAAATGATGAAAAATTAGCTTCCTCCTTTCATTTTTATTAGCTGCTTAAAGACTTTTGTTTGACCTCTATACACCTGCACACAATGTACCTTGTTCCCACTCACCCCCTCTCCTCTGTGACATTCCCATAGCTTCCCTCTCCCTCTCCTTCACCAGCTCCATCGTTCCATTTTCATGCAAGTACATCAAGTATTTGGATTATATTCATCCTCCTTCATCATCTCCATTTGCCTTCCCTCTTTGCACTAGCGCCCACACCCTGTACTGGATCTGTATGCATTCCTGTTATTTTTAAAAATAAGTCTTTTATTGTGAAAATACTGTACAGAGGGGTTACAGTTACATGAGCAAAGTAATGAATACATTTCCACTCAAGCAATCTTTCTTCCTCCTTCGCTTTTCCCTTACCATGCGTTCCCTCCCACCTCCATAGCTACAGTTCCCAACCCCTAAATTGTAAAGTTTGTTTTTCAACATAGTGTCTTGTACATCTCATTGTTACAATGGGTCAGCCTGTATCTCTATGCTAATTGTTCCAAGGGCCTATATCAAAGTATTTCATACATTTATGTACAGTACTCAAATCGGATTAAGCTGCTTACTCATAGCCATTCTTCCCTACTTTATTAAGAAATATATACAGATAGTTGGTGGACTGAAGAATTTGACATTGGATCAATATTAGGCTTTGCTCACAATCAAAGATGTCTTCTAGTATAGTCAAATGCTATTTTCTTGTTTGCACTTCTGATTGTATTAAGACAAATGAGCATTTATGAATTCAAGATCCAGTGAATTCTTTACCCTTTTCTTCTTTCTCTCTCTGTCCCTCTCTCTCTCTCTCTCCCTCTCTCCCTCCTCCTCCTCTCTCTCTCTCTCTCTCTCTC
>NW_012267217.1:7760635-7781972 GCF_000151885.1 Dipodomys ordii
CTCTCTCTCTCTCTCTCTCTCTCTCTCTCTCTCTCTCTCTCTCCTCCTCTCTCTCCCCTATTGTGGTCCTGTAGGAGCGTGTTCCTGACAGCCCCTCTCCTGCACCATCTCTGGAGGAGGGTCGAAGGCCTGGCAGTCACCCCTCATCACATCGCAGCAGCAGTGTGTCCAGCTCCCCGGCTAGGACCGAGAGTTCTTCTGACAGAATCCGTAGGTCTCATACTTTTACTTGTCACCATTTTAAGCTTTATTAGGTGCAGCTGGGTTTTCTAATCAAAATGCCCTCACTCCAAGTAGTTCTCAGATACATCATGCTGAGAAACTCAGTGGCAATAGCCAGCCATCTCTCAAAGCTATGTTTTCCCATTTAGAATATCATGAAGTATGATATGACATGAACAGGTTCTGAAATATACTCCCAATCTATGATGCTTCACATAAAGATATGAACTATGGAGCAGGTAGAGAAAGTAAGGAAGCTGTTAGATTAGTTTTTGAAGTAAGTAACCAATTGCTAAAAGTCTGTCTCCGAGTATATTAGTGGTAGACCATTCAACTTCATTCCTTCAGTCTCACCTCTGCCATTTTTTGTAATTTACTAGTTTGCTTTAATGAAGATATCCACAAAGAGGAATAAAGGAATCTAAATTCAAGACATTGAGTTAAAAGATATTTCTAAGCCATCAGATTTCTAGTGTATTAATATGTAAATTTTAAATCGGCTTAATTGTAGGATCTGATTCCTTAATAATTAAGAATGTATATTGTCATATATTTATGATTTTTTAAAAGTAGACCATATTGAATTTAATCTTATTTTCTCAATATCCGTTTGCTCACATAACCAAAACAAATTAAAGGTAGAATGTCACTCACTTAACACACAACTTTGTGTTTGTACAATCATTAGAGAGTTTTTTAATAAAATAAGTATATTAAAGAGAATAGTTTAATGCAGAGAATGAATATGTAGAATGTTATTTGTAGAGTTTATTACTTTACAAATTCCTATTTATACTCCAAATTTTATTCACCTTTGCAGAATTTATTGTACATAGTTGGCTACTGAAAAGGAAAAGGCTCTCACTAGATTGTAAAGGATTGTTTGCATAAGGCAGAAAAAATGTACTCTTCTAACTGTTGGAGTTAGTAAATCATATGGAATTGTGTGCAATAAAGTATAAATAAAACAGCCAGTTATTCACAAATAAGCAATCATATATAATATTAAATACACATGTTTACCTAGCCTTTGTAAACTTTTTTTTTAGGTTCAACAAAGTTATAGTTACTGTTAAATAAAAATGAGTCACTTGATAACCATTCTCAAACCAATAATGACTCTGAAGATTGGTAAATCTCTACTTTAAAAGAGCTCTTATACATTCTTTTATACATTCATGTCACCTTGTTAATAATTGTGTTTTTTAAAATTCTGAAAGGAAGCCAAAAGGAGTCCTTGTATGCTTGGACTATTATATTTGTCAGATAGAAACGTATCCATAGTAATTCAATATACATACATATATATTCACACATATACTTCTTCCTTTCAACATGTTATTTAAAACAATTTACATAGATTTTCAACCACACTGTGAATTATTCTTATTTACTTCTGAGAATTAGGCAGTCAATAACTCTCTTTGAAAGTACCCCTAGCTTATGGATAAGGATTTATTTTTGCATAATGTTCTTATGATACAGTTTTAAATTTTCTGTTTTCCTGTGAAAGTAAGGTTTTGGACTGATTCACCATCAGTTTTTCAAATTCCAAGATTTTCATGGGTAATTTATCATGTGAATTTATGTTGAGTTAAATTATGGGAAAAATGATTGATCATCTTCAAGTGACAGTGTTTTATCTTATAGTGACAGATTATTGCTAATTATACAAACAAGTGATTATTGTTTATATTTTATTCAGCCACTCAGCAAATATTAATTGACCAGTTTTATTTACAAATTTTACTTCAAGATCAACTGATAAAAAAACATTTTGATATCTGTTATACTTCGTGGGATCTATTCACTAAAATACTATAGTAAAATAGATCCATAGTAAAATAGATAGTACTGAAGTTAAAATTCACTAAAATACTATAGTGAAATAGATCCATAGTAAAATAGATAGTACTGAAGTTAAAATTCACTAAAATACTATAGTAAAATAGATCCATAGTAAAATAGATAGTACTGAAGTTAAAATCCCACTGGCTCGATTCTAGAAAATAGACTTTTTTTTCCCTTTCATTTCACAAGAATATAATTTATTACATTTTGAACTTACAGTGTGAAAGAGCACTCTCATGAGTGCAGTCAGAGAACTAAAAAATACTGCTTGCTGAGGAGAGAATTTGGTATATTAGACTAAAAGACTAGAGATTTTATGGGTAGTGGTTCTGTTAGTATAACTATTAAAAATATTCCAGTGTTACTTTATATTATGTAAAAACAAGCATTTTATACTTGTTTTAATTTTTTTCATTCCCATAGTGTTTTTTAATAAGCTACGATTTTAAAATTAAGAATCCATGAATTTCTTAATAGTTTTGAGACCAAAAGGATTTACTTGAACATTTTATATTATGGTGGTGTTGTATTTGTTCTTTTATTTTATGCTTAACAGCTGTACACCAGAATGGATTGTCCATGAACCAGATGCTCATGGGTTTATCACCAAATGTCCTCCCAGGGCCAAAGGAAGGAGATTTGGCTGGTCATGACATGGGACATGATTCAAAACGGATGCATATTGAGAAAGGTAATTTATAAGCATGTGGCCTTATTGCTCCTATTCTATGTAAAAAATAGCAATCACCCGAGGTCTATTTCTACATTATGTAAAATTATGGCATAGAAATATTATTAAAAAGTAGGATATACATTAAGAAATTAAGTCTATTCAGCAAGAATGTGTAAATGAAGAGCTATGGACTTACTTTTATACTAAGGTAGGTAACAATTTCATTCCCACATTATTTATTTTTTCTTTGTATTGTTTTGTTTTGTTTTATTTTTTTTTGAACCCAGAACATTGCATTGTGGGCATTCTACCATTTAAAGTGTGCTTCCAGCTTACTTTTGAAATAGGGTCTTGCTTTGGCCTAACAAATTCTGGACTACACTACACCCATTTACCCTTTCCATGGTAACTGGACTGAGAGTCATTCACCACTGTATCTAGCTTTTGCTGTTGGGCTGGAGTCTCCTGAACTTTTTTCCCTGGCTGGCCTAGAACTCTGATCTCTCCCACTTGCATTCTCATGAATAAATAACCATTTTTGCTACCCAGTATCTTCTTAAAGGGGGAGAATTATTTGTCTTTATTGTAATCCCTGAATCCCCAAAGTGATGCCTTTTGTCTTCATTATATCTTTAGAGACTTTGTTATTTTCTTAGTGTGATAGAACAACAACACACAAAGATTACTGGAAGTCATCTTTAGCTTGAAGTTACAGGGTCATTGGATCCATGAGGATATAGTATAAGTTAATCTTAACAATCAATGTACTAGTAATTATTTCAAGAGTATACTTAATAAATAATAGAGCTTGTCTGTGTAAAGCTTCAAGTTTCCTACCTACATTTTGTTATCATTGAACTAACTCATTTACAAACTGATAGTCTAATATATATTTTATATCATAGTTTATGAAATAATATTATACATTGAAATATTAATTAGTATGCTTATTAGAAACTTATGCTTTCAAATCAAAAGGTTTGAGGAAGTGGTGCTGTGGCTGAAGTGGTAGAGCACTAGCCTAGAGCTGAAGAGCTGAAGGACAGTGCCCAGGCCCAGAGTTCAAGCCCCACGACCGACAAAACAAAACAAAACAAAAAAACTTCGCATGAAATAAAAAAGTTTGAATTGTGAATATAAGTGCCCATTTTTTCATATTACATTGGTATATCCTTTTATGAATATGGATTGAGCACTTGCTCATCTTTTACAACATAAATATAATTGGGTCATATTTAACTAAGATTTAGAGTTATTAGAATAGTCTTCATTGTTACTAAACTTGCCTAGTTGAGGATCTGGGTTCAATGCTCAGTACTGCAGGAAAAGCTAAAAAGTAAGAATTATATCTTAGAAAAATACACCTGTAAGAGGGGCACAAATAGTCAACTGTCCTAAGGGTATTCAGAAGGACTGAATATTTAAATAATTAAAGAAATGCTTAAAGTGAGATTAAGCAGGAAATGCTATTTTCTTCCCAAAATACTGCTTTCAAAAAAGTAAAATTCTGACATACATATTTTTAAATTAAAAGTGAAAATTGTTCTACTAGAATCCTTTAAGGGAAAGAATATTATATTTCTACAGATTAGATTATCTGCCCCTTGCAACATCAATGAATGACAATATTTCTAGTATTGACATGTTAGAGTCTAAGCTTTAAAAAGTCTAAGAGTCAGGTGCCAGTGGCTAATACCTGTAATCCTAGCTTCTCAAGAGGCTGAGATCTGAGGTCTGCAGTTCAAAACCAGCCTGGGCAGGAAAGTCCTGGAGACTTTTATCTCCAATAAACCACTAGAAATAACAGAAGTGGTGCTGTGGCTCAAGTGTTAGAACACTAACCTTGAGCTGAAGAGCTGAAAGAAAGCGTCCAGGTCCAGAGTTCAAGTGCAAGATAGAAAAAAAAAAAGAATAATAAAACTGTGAGTTCAGACCATCAACTGAATTACTAATAGAGCCAAAGAAATAGAAGATTGTTAAAACATGTGAAGACTACACTTTTTAAATAATTGATAGCAAGGCAAAAGATTATCTGATCTTTAGAAGGTTCCTTTTAACAGAACATAGAGGAGAATTCTCTCATCATGACAAAAAGCTTACTTACATTACCAGTGATACATCTTATCACATCAAGGTTTTGTAAATGGTTTTCATGTCAGAACAAAACCCTTAACCATATCTTGAGTGGATTATTAATATTTTTACCAGTATTTTATAAAAGAAAGGACATGGTTAACATTTGCCCTTGAAATATGAATCTACTCTTGATTTCAAATATGTATAATTACGGAAATTTTTATGAAATTTGATATTATTAGTGTTTTGTTTTATGTTGCGATTTCTACTGCATGAATTTGCTTTTATCAACTTTTCAACATACTGAATTACCAGTAAATATTCATGTGCCTTCTAGATTGATTGAATCTACTAAATTAAAAATTGTTTTCTTTCTTGACTACATTTATCATGTCCCTCATAATAGTCCTGTAACTTTCTTACTTCTCATATCTGTATTAAAGAAGCAACTTTATTTAGAGACATTTGTAGAGAAATTAATTATATAACTCATGTCATCTTAGGCTTCAAGTTCTTATATGTAATTTGCTGTCTACCAACTAAATCACTCAAAAAGCAATAATTCTTAAGAAAACAGTGATACTAAAATAGATATCAAAGGCTATTTGTATGCCAAGAATCACTCACTAAAATGTCAATCAGTAACTTTTAAACATTTTATGTTTTTTTAAAGTATGAAATAGCTATTAACTGTATTCTATTAGTTTCTTTATTTTCTTTTTCTAAAGAACTCTCCATCGAGGTGGGAGGGAAAGGATGGTAGGGGAAAAACAAAGGAGGAGGCAACAATGCTTGCTAAGAAATGTACTCATTACCTTGCTCATGTAACTATAACCCCTCTGTACAGTATTTTCACAGTGAAAAAACTTATTAAAAATAAGAACTCTCCATCAGCTGAAAGCAGGAGTTTTTCAGCCTTAGAGTTTAGAAATATTAACTACTAAGTGAATTCTCTTTGATTTTTAAAATACAGAGAAGTGCAGTGGGGCTTTGAGCCTAGGGGAGTTTAAAGTACATTCAACATATAAACATGAAAATTAGTCAGCTTATTAAGAAGTAATAGATACATGATACTGTTGCAGATGTCCAAGTGTAAACAGCAATGATTTTCATATTGTAAATTTTGATTAAAATTAAGAGTTTGTTCAAGATGTTTGCTGAGAGAAACTCTGTTATAACATATAGCAGAGACTGAGAATGAATGTCTTTTAACTTTCCAAGCATTCTGAGTACTCTAGAATTTTCTCGATTTTTAAGAACACTAAGTTATCTGCTCACTTTTTCTCAATGTACTTGAATAAACAGTAATTATTTCCATTTGAATGATGTAAATAGACTTCATTTCTGTTTACCTTGCACACATGGTCCACACGTGCTCTACCACGATCCATTTGTTTTCAATTTTCCATAATTGCTTAGTTTCAACACTTCTGAGAATATTCTTCTTAACTTGCCTGTAAATTAATATGCACAGTTTTGCAAGTATTGAATATATCTACTTTTTAAAATACCCATGTATGCTATCTATGTCTATAATAGTAACTTTTGCCAATATACACTATTAAAATATTTATTTTTGTTGACTATTGGATACCTAATTTACATTGGTATATTGCAAAAGTTCTGTATATCCTTGTTTGGTTGTACTCAGTTCTATGCTAGAATTTTTACATATTTTTCTTACCTGTATCATAATTTCCTCTATATTTTCCATTTTTATGATAAATAAAAATTTGTTTAATAGGATATCTCCTGCTAGCATCAGTATTTTAGAATCAATTTGATATAAAGCAAGAAAGCAGTGAGTATACTGATAGAAAGCATTTCTTTTATGACATTCTGATTGCTGGCTGTTTCTCAGCACTTCCCTTGTTTCAATCTTTGTCTAAAGATGTTCGTTTTGGTAAAGTGGAGGAGGATAAAGCACTAAATACACTAATGTAGAGAACAAACTGACTATATTTTAATTTCTTCTCTTGTGAATAATTTAGTCTCTGCATTTAGTTTCCCATTTATTTTAAATATAACTATCTCAAGTTTGTGGAGACATTTTGAAATATTCCTTTTTGTACATTTCACACTGTTTAACTTTACTAAACTTAAATTTGAGTCTTAAAACTTCTAAATTGACATTATAGTAGTTACATACAAATATACTTTCCTGTTTGTTTCTCACATGACTATTTCATATAAATATATAATATATAGTATTCAATATATTTCACATGTGTGTGTGTGTATATATATATATATATATATATATATATATATGAGTGCCATTTATCTTTCAAAGTCCCAGCTTTGGTTTTAACATACATTGTAGGCCCATGTTTATTGTTAGTTTTAGAATTCACTAGCTTGCAACTCCTTTACTATTACCTTTCAGAAATAAATGTATTTGCTTCTCTCAGAATCTCCAACAATATACTTTATAAATATTACTTAAAGCTACTACTCTGAGAGATTTCCTCCTCAGTTTCCATGCCAATTAAATAAAGATGTTGAATTTAATGTCAGTACTTTTAATTGTGTAGCAAAAACCTTTCTGAGTTCCAGAGTTGTTTTTTAAAAAGAGGGAAAAAGATTGTATTGGAAGAGAGAAGCTAGCCATTTTTCTTCCCTAACAACACTAAGAAAAAAGTGAAATTGTAGAGTTTTTGCACCAAGGTTTTCTCACTTAACAATAATGTTTTGTGAGGAATCCTGAATAAACTGGTAGTATCTACTTCATCTATGTTAATGGTTGCTTGATATTTCATGTCACCCTTTCCTTGCTGTTATTATTGGTGGAGCTTACTTTGTGGATGGAGAGTACTTATATTTGTGGGTACTTACTTTATTTCCAGTCCTTCTCCTCTGCCTTCTACCACTTGCTGCCAGAAATAAATCTATGATATGCCTTGTACACTGATGCTATTGGCCCGGTACTTTATGCTGCATAGACCCAAGAGCGGGGTTACTCCATTGAAATATTTTAATCAACACTGTTAGGTATCTGACCCAAGAGGCTAGAAAAGTTCACACTTTCCACTAACAATATATGTCTTTTAATTTACATGATCAGAGACAGACATAATTTTTATATTTGTAACCTCTTCTCTTATTTTTGCTTTAACTTGATTTCCCAAAATGCTAACATACTGTAATCGGCACTTTCCCATTTACTTCTTATGAAATGTCTGTAGTCCTTACAGTTTTTTCTACATGGCTATCTTTTTCCTGTAAATTCATAAAAGATTTAAAGAGTATTGACATTAAATTTTGATTTTCTGCATACTGTTTCACTCAAATGTGTACTTTAAATATTAAACTCTGCAGGAGTAGTTTCCCCGTTCTTTTAAAGCTTTGACATTCCTATTTCGTTGGGAAAAAAAAACAAAAAACAAAAGAAAAACCTCCCATAACAGTTCTATCCAGTAAATCTTTCTGCAAGAATGGGATGCTCTATTTATAAGGTACCATGCGATTGTTTTGTTGCTTTGTATGTCCCTCCTCCATGGTATAACCCCTGTTTTCACTGTGTTGTTATAATTTGGGGAGGGGAAGGGAAAAAACAAATTGTTTAAATAGGGATACAGGTGAACCCATTCCAACAATGTGATGTACAAGACACTATATCAAAAAACGAACTTTACATATAATTGGGGGAGGGAAGCGTAGTTGAGGAGGTGGGAAGGAAGGGATGGTAGGGGAAAAACTCATTACCTTGTTCATGTAACTGTAACCCCTCTGTACATTATTTTCACTATAAAAACATTTAAAAAAAAGAATGGAATGCTCTAGTACTCTAGGAATCCAGTACTCACTAAGCAGCTGTGGCCGGTGAGACTGAAGAACTGAATTTTAATTAGTTTCAAGTTAATAGATGTATGTAGCTGTGGATCTGGAAATGGACAGCTGAGCTCTAGAACTTTCAATTCATTGTATGGCCTCAGACCAGTAGGCACTGGGAGTATATATATCATCTGGGTCTGAATTATTAAGGATAAGCCATCATAGATTTAAAGCAAATGGACCAGTCTTCAGCTCAACATTGCTATTTAATTTACATGCACTTTAACCATTGAGAGGCACTGTTAATAATTGTCCAAGATAAGTGCTCCCAAATTTGTCTTATGAATCCCACAGACATCTTGTATGATTTCAACCTGTGATGTTTCTAAAATACTTTTTAGGGCTGGGAATGTGGCTTTTTAGTGGTAGAGTGCTTGTCTATCATGCATGAAGCCCTGGTTTTGAGTCCTCAGAACCATATACACAGAAAAAGCTGGAATTGGCATTGTGGCTCAAGTAGTAGAGCGCTGGCCTTGAGAAAGAAGCAAAAGAAGTTCAGGGACAGTGTCCAGGCCCTGAGTTCAAGCTCCAGAACTAGCAAAAAAGAAAAAAAAAGAAAATACTACTTAAATACACAGTCACAAAAGAGACAGTGGAAATGAATTAAAGTCAAAGCCAGCTGAGGGCTCTCTTAGTTTGTAACTACAGAGATGCTGAGGTAGTGACGTAAAAGCTTTCATTTTCTTAGTCAACTTAAAAAAAAACAAATAGAGATATTAATTTATTCTATATAGTCTTGTTTGTTTATATAAACTGTTCTGTAATTGCATATATTTAAACCTGATATTTTAAAACTTTGTAATCTGAGATATAACTATTACTATGTATGAGTACATAATAATCCAAATTAATATTGATTTTTCTAAAAACAAGGGAGTTTGCTTCGTTCATATACAATTTTCATTGAATACAGATCTATTGCTGGTTTAGGTCACTTCTAAATATCTAATTTTTTTAAAACATAGAAAAAAGCTGCCATTTTAAAATTCCTTTTCAATCTTGTTTCATATTCAGAGTCTGCTTTCATGGAAATATTTTGAAAAAAATCTCACATGTATACATGTATGTTCCCTGTGCAAGCACAAATGTACACCGTTCACTTTCACTTGTAGATGATGGAGTGTTCCTCCTTTGAAAGCTATATTATGGGTTAAAAAGCGGAGTAATAGCCCTGTTGTCTCTTGTGCTTGAAGCAGTTTGAATTTTTCGCCCAGATTGATGGGATGATTTAACCCATTTATTTAGGCTCGTTTGCAGGATGTGTAAAATGATGGAAAAGCTCAGGTAAATTCTAAAGATACTGGAACTAATTTGTAGGGATTTGCATGACACATGAAATCAAAAGTTAATATGGAATGAGTGGCTATCATGTTCAAATGCATAATAACCTGATAGTATTTTGAGCTGATTTTAAAAGAAATAATTGTCCACCACTTCTGGAGATTCAGGTACTTTGACTTTGTTACCTCTTAATCTTGTCCTTGTGACAAACTATTCCTAGAGATTTATGTGATAACTTCTGTATATCATAATTAGTATTGTTCCAGTAAAAGCTTTAAATTTTCCTGAAAATCTTACATGCCCAATGTTGCTAGTATCTTATGCTACAGTTTCAGAATATTAAACAAGTACAATTGTTTTAACTACTATAAAATTGACAGATGAAGCTGAAAACCAAAAGCACCTTTCATGGGATTTTAAACACTATTTTCCTCCATATGCCATCCCAATTATTATTTAGATATTACATTCCTAATTTACTGTTAAGGTTGATTAGAATTCAAGCCTCTCAAAAGCATGCACCAAAGGTCTTGGGCTGTGGAAAACATTTTTATAAAATAATCCATTAATGCAGAGGAGTGCAACTAAATTAGTTAGCAATTTGCTGAGCATGAATTAATGAACAGCGCTTCTTCCAGCTCCCAGAGTTGTAATTTTCATAATAACCTCAGACCTTTATTTGGCAGGTTGTTTAGTTTTTTCGTTTGAAGGTTTTCATTAGTCTAATGAGGACTGTGCAAGGGCGAGCAGTCAGCACAATTTACATGGGGAAGCTATCATAATAAATGAAGCAATTTGAATAACACGCAAGGGTTTATGCAACAAGATAAGAAGAGATTGTAGAGCGAGATTTAGAGGTAACCAATACATTAGACCAACTAATAACTGAAGTAATCCCAATAAAAGGCTTAAGTGAAAGGAATGAAATTAATGATATATACAAAGTTGTAATGATATGATACATGATTCATTAGATTAATAAAATAAGTATTCAATTGTTTTTAGTGCTTTTTGTCTAAGCTTTGTTTGTATCATGCATTTTAATTAGAATTGTTCACTAGATCACTTTGCTTAGTTAACTTTTAGACCATAGTTGAGGTTTTTAATGATATTTCTCCTTTTTATTTAATCTTTATAGCCTTGATAGTTCATTGAATTAATTATATGCAATATCTTGTATATGGAGATGCTTTTTTTTAAAAGTAATTTCACATAGCTTTACCTTAGTGGTGATTAAAGTTTTGGAGTGAACACTCGATATGTTTCTAAGTTCTTAAGAACAACCGTTCTTTTTCCTACTTTAAGTAAAGTTCTGATGGCACATAATGATACCTGAATGTATCAATAAATATTTTTAAATTATTCATTTATTATTTATTTATTTATTTGTCCTTCATGGGCTTGAACTCTGGGCCTGGGTGCTGTCCTTCATCTCTTCAGCTCAAGGCAAGTGCTCTACCACCTGAGCCACAGCACCACTTCCAGTTTTCTGGTGTTTAATCAGAGATGAGAATTTCACAGACTTTCCTGCCTGGGCTGGCTTTGAACTACGTTTCTCACATCTGAGCCTCCTGAGTATCTAGGATTTCTGGCGTGTGCCACCAGCACCCAGCTTATCAATACTATTTTGAATAATGAATTCACTGATTAAGTGGAGCTTCTTAAAACATATATTATCAGAAATATAATCATTCCTGTCCAATAAAAGTCATTAAGATACAAGTTAGACAATTGCTTAAAAAAATCATCATAAGTCAGTTTTCCTCTTGACCTATCCCACTTTTCAAAATTTTAATTTTGCTCACAATCACCTGAGAATTTTATTTTACACAGATAAATTGGTCTAAATATGCTGTGTACTTTTTATTGAGTTATGATTTAAGGGTAGAGTTGATATTATTAGAATTATAGTGAATCATGTAAACATTGAAAGATGATATTATTTCATATGTAGGTCAAATTATTCCAAAAGTACGTAGTGTATAATTTTCAATGTCATTATTATACTCTAACAGGTCACAACCTCCAGAGAATTGCTCTTCTAATTAAGTATCTTGACAAGTGGCTGAAATTGATATAGACTTTTATGAAGTCTTTGCCATTTTTGTCTGTTTTCCTAAGGTTGGAAGTACTGGTATGCAGCCCTGCCCTGATTTCAACTCATTCCATTGTCCTGTCAAAAAAAAATCAATAGATAATTATGATCTCACTTGTTGATAAAGGAATCAGTTGGTTTAGTCTTTTTATTTATCAAAATCAGGACATGATACCTTTAAGAATAAAGATGATTATACATTTAATTTTCTAAGTATGTTTATTCCTTGTACTTTAGCACTTGAAAGAGACCAACATTAAATTATCTTGTGGACTATCTGTTATTAATTTATTCCAATGATCATTACTTTCAGAAAAATAGATAAATTAATTGTTCCTTAAATCCATCTCTTCTTTTCCTTGCTTTTCTTTTCTGTATCTTTAAAGCACAAATTAAATGTCTACAGTTTTAGCTAAAGATCAGTGGCTCATGCCTATAATCCTGGTTACTCAAGAGGCTGAGATCACATGATTACCATTGAAAGCTAGTTGAGGGGCTGGGAATGTGGCTTAGGGGTAGAGTGCTTACCTAGCATGCATGAAGCCCTGAGTTCGATTCCTCAGAACCATAAAATCAAAGCTAGTTGGGGGTGGAAAGGTCCATGATACTCATCTCCAATTCACCATCAAAATATCAAAAGAGCTGTGGATCAAGTAGTATAGTGCTAGCCTTGAGTGAAAAACAAAAACCAAAACAAGCAAAAGTTCAACCCAGTATTAGCACAAAATTATATCGATAGATAAATAGATAGATGATTGATAAATAAAATCACTATAAATGTACTATGAAGAACATTTTAATTAGTCTATTTAATAAAAAAACATTTTTCTGTGCATTTAATCATTTCGTCATTTATTCTCCTACCATGTGGCAAGTTTCTATGATTTACAGATGAATTTTAGGTGAAAGACATTCAATATTATAGTTGCAAACAATGCTGATAAGAAGCTATTAAATTAAATAGATGATTCTAAAGGGACACAATCATAGATAGATACCATTTTAAAAATACAATTGTTTTTAGTTGGGCTCAATATTCATCTACTGAAAAGTGACCAGGTGGCTAGTAGAGTTTGTCTTACATTTGATTTTTCATGACAAATACACAGGAAGATTTCTAATCTCTCCTTCATGTCTACCCAATAGGTAGAATTTACACTTAAAATTAGCTCAATATTTATCATAGGCAGGGTGTGCTTTAGTGGAAGAGTGGAATAGCTCTATTATGTTAGGTCAGAAGGAAGACTTTTTTTTTTTTTGGCTGGGATGGGTGGGTGGGACTACTTTAGAACTAGTCAGTTTTCCTATCATTTATTAATGCGACTAAATAAGTTAAATTTAGGTATTGTTCTCAAAGGGAATGTAGGTTTTTAGAGATTCATAGCACTACATTTTCCAAATCAATATAGTTTTTATTTTATTTAAAAGAAAACTTAAACTTAAGGGAGTGAACAATTTATGGCTAATATGTAAACTTATTTCACTATATTTAAATTAGATACTCCACTGGTTATTTACAAAAGTATTAGTCCATAATCTGAGGTCAGTTCCATTTGTTTTTTTTTTAATTTTTAAATACATTTTTTAATTGTAAAAATATTGTACAGAGGGGTTACAGTTACATGAGCAAGATAATGAGTACATTTCCTATCAAGAATTGTTGCCTCCTCCTTTGTTTTTTCCCTACCCTCTCTTCCCTCCCACATCCATAACTACACTGCCCCCCACCATCCCTGTCTAAATTGTAAAGGTTCTTTTTCCACATAGTGTCTTGTACATCTCATTGTTACAATGGGTCAGCCTGTATCCCTATTTAAGCATTTTGCTTTTTCCCTTCGCCTTCCCAAATTAGAGATGTATATATACAAGATTCTGGGCACTGGCATCAAATACAGTGAAAACAGGGGTTATACTGTGGGGGAAGAACACACGAAGAAACAAAAATAATCACGTTACATTATAAATATGTTAGGAACAATATCAAGAAAGAAAAAACCACTTGTGTCCCTATCTTGGAATTCTATGCCTCCATCAGAAAGAATGATATCGCCCCGTTTGTTAGAAAGTGGAAGACTTGGAAAAAAATATATTAAGTGAAGTAAGCCAGACCCAAAGAAACATAGGTCCCATGGTTCCCTTATCTGTAATAACTAGTATATGTCTGGGACAAGCAGAAAAGGTCAAAAGCTATGTACATATGACCAGATAAGATGATGTTCCACTTGTTTTTTGGAAAATTAAATTGAAAATTTGAACTACATCTGTTTTTATGGAAATAGGAATATTATGTACATCCAAGGATTGGAAAAACCACATTCGGTTTGAATCAGTAACAGAATCAAGTGAAGAACATCTATTGATTCTATTGTATCATCTAGATATGACTCAGTGTCAATGAGTAATACAATTAAGTTTTAGATTTTATAGATTTTTAGGTTTTTAATTGTGAAAATACTGTACAGAGGGGTTACTATTACATGAGTACATTTCTTATCAAGCATTGTAACCTCCTCCTTTGTTTCTCCTTCCCATCCCTTCCCATCCTCCCTCCTCCACCCCCACCTAACCCTCCTTCCCCCCCCCCCACCAAAGTTGTAAAGTTCATTTTGGACATAACGACTTGTACATCTCATTGTTGCAATGGGTCCACCTGTATCCCTATTTAAACAATTTGTTTTTCCCCTTCCCCTCCACAAATTATGCCCACATCAAATACATTGAAAGCAGGGGTTATACTGTGGGGGAGGGACATTTTTTTGTTTTGTGTTTTTTTTTGATGTTTTATTTTTGTGGTTGTGGGGCTTGAACTCTGGCCTGAGCCGTATCCTTCAACTTTTCAGCTCAAGGCTAGCACTCTACCAATTGAATCCCAGCGCCACTTCTGGTTTTCCAAGTGGTTTATTGGAGATAAGAGTCTCATGGACTTTCCTGCCCAGGCTGGCTTTGAACTGCAATCTGCAGCTCTCAGCCTCCTGAGTAGCTAGGATTACAGGTTTGAGCCACTGACACCTAGACTGTTTTTTTGTTTCTTATTGTGAACTTAGTGATAGTGAACACAGTCCATGCTGTGTACCATTGAAAATAAAAGTTTCAAGTTTAGATAATGAGCAAAAGATGAGAGAATGTCATGACAGCCTTTGTCATGAGTTCTAGTTTTAAAAGGATTTCTTATGTTTTCTTTCATGCATGTCTTGTTCTGCTATATTCTTTCTTATTCTAAGTTTTCATGGAGACTACTGAAGATATAAATATTGAGGTTTTCAACCACCTCATAATATCCCCTTATAATCCGGGTTGAATACAAGTTTTTTTTTTCTGCAAATATCCAGAGCCCCAGGCTGTCTTATTGAAAAATAGAACAGATTACAGTCTCTTCTTTCCTTTTCAGTGCATAGAAGTTTGAAGGTAGAATTTAGATTTATGTCTGTATTTTCTCTTTGTGGAAACTATTGGTAATCTTTCAAAATTCAAGTATGAATGCTTGCAAGCTTTCAATATTATAGAAATCTGGAGAGTGATTCAAGATTAAGTAGACTTACTGTCTTTGTTTTATACAAGTCCCAAAGGAGAGAGTTTTGTAATCATGGAAGAGCTTTAAGATGGAAATTAGTAATTATGATATTGACATTGGCTACAGTAAATGACCCACTGTATCATAACATGTGTTTTTCTTCCTATCATGTGTTCATAGTAAAAAATTATGATATTTCCACCACCAAATAAAGAAACATGCAGTATGTGTAATGTTACTTCATGTGATGGAAGAGTAAGCTATTTACTTGTCATCATATAACAAGTTTATCTCCATACCATAACATACTCTTTAAGCTTGATTGATCATTTTTTTGAAATGTGTAATGCTAAAAAAAAAGAATTAGACAAAGATCTGTGACTTTTCCAAAATTACCAGTAAAAATTAAAAAACATTCAGCTAAGGAACATTAAATGCTTTAAAAGTTACATATAAACCTGTAGCAACTAATTTTTAAACCAAGAATCAACACAATTGGAATTAATTACAAAGTAAACACCACAGGAGGTTTATAAAAAAATTTCATGCTTTTACATTGTTTTCCTTAATTATGGTAGAAAGATTTCTCTTTTGTAATACACAATGCTTATATATCATTAATAATAAATGTGTAATACCAAAATTTTACTTATATAGAGAGAATATATGAAATGCCACTTCCATGTATTTCTTGTAAAGAAAAAAAGATAATTTAGATAGGGACACAAGTGGTTCTTTTCTTTCTTGCTATTGATTCTAATGTATTTATAATGTACAATGTGATTTTTTTGTTTCTTTGTATGTTCCTCCCCCACAGTATAACTCCTGTTTTCACTGTATTTGATGTTGGTGCCCTGCATCTTGTATATACACTTCTCTAATTTGGGGAGGGGAAGGGAAAACCAAAAGGCTTAAATAGGGATACAAGCTGACCCATTGTAACAATGAGATGTACAAGTCACTATGTTGAAAAAGAAACTTTACAATTTAGGTGGGGATGGTGGGAGAATGTAGTTGTGGAGGTGGGAGGGAAGGGATAGGAGGGGAAAAACAAAGGAGGAGGAGGAGGAGGAGGAGGAGGAGGAGGCAACAATGCTTGATAAGAAATATACTAATGGGGCTGGGAAGGTGGCTCAGTGGTAGAGCGCTTGCCTTTCATGCATGAGGCCCTGGGTTCGATTCCCCAGCACCACATAAGCAAAAAGGAAAAAAGCCGGAAGTGGCACTGGGCTCAAGTGGTAAAGCGCTAGCCTTGAACTGAAGAGAGGAGGGACAGCGCCCAGGCCCAGAGTTCAGGCTGGACCCCCCCCCCCAAAAAAAAGAAATATACTCATTAGGGGCTGGGGATTTAGCCCAGCAGAAGGGCACCCGCCGGGGGCGCAAGCAAGGCCCTGGGTTCGGTCCTCAGCCCTGGAAAAAAAAGACAAAGAAATATACTCATTACCTTGCTCAGGTAACTGTAACCCCTCTGTCCAGTAGTTTTACAATAAAAACATATTAAAAATAATTTCCATTTTAAATAGCCAAATAATGTTTTTGCTATTTTACCTGGTATCTTTCAACATTTATATTTTTATTAAAGGTATTACACAGTTGGAATAACTAAATATCAAAGCTAGCCATACTAATTTCCTTTTTGGGGGGGGGGTCCGGTCGTGGGGCCTGAACTCTGGGCCTGGGCGCTGTCCCTCAGCTCTTCTGCTTAAGGCTAGCGCACTACCACTTGAACCACAGTGCCACTTCTGGCTTTTTTCTTTTTGCTTGTGTGGTGCTGAGGAATCGAACCCAGGGCCTTGAGCATGCAAGGCAAGTGCTCTACCACTGAGCCACCTTCCCAGCCCACCAATTTATTTTTTAAAGTAAGATTAAGAAAAACTACTCAGGTACAAAGTAAAGTTTAAGAAAGATATTCTACAGAAATATACCAATAATTCCATGAATAAGCAACACCTTTTGTCAAGTAAGGAAGCAGTTTGTAAATCCCCCATACAGTTGCAAAGAAGTCGATGAAACCATTATGCACTGTTTTTTTTCTTAAAATTATCAGTACATTTAATTATAGCCAATCATATGTTTTATTTTGATTTGTGAAAACACGAGGAAAGTAAGGCAGCTTACCATCATAAAATATTTTCCTCCTTCCCTCCCTCTCTTCTTTCTTTCTTTCTTTCTTTCTTTCTTTCTTTCTTTCTTTCTTTCTTTCTTTCTTTCTTTCTTTCTTTCTTTCCCTCCCTCCCTCCCCCCCTTCCTCCTTCCTTCCCTCCCTCCTTCCCTTCCTTCTTTCCTTTCTTTTCTTTCTCTTTTCCTTCCTTTTTTCCTTCAGTTCTGGGGTTTGTACTTGAAACATGGTATAGCTTTCAAAATGGATGTGTTTATAGGACATGTGGGTGTCCCTAGAAAGAAGAGTTTGTGTAATTAATAGGTAAACACATGCTGAAGATGGTTATTTTGATAAATTTTGATAAATTTTTAAATGGTAGAAGGTGAAGTCAAATTTATTAAGTATGCTGATGTGTTTAAATACTATAACTTAAGACAAAAACTGTCAATTCATTGTAATATTTCTCATTCTACAAGATTCTGCCAAGATGTTTACTATATTAGAGAATCCTGATGTTATATAGTTAGGAAAGTTCTTTAAGAAATCTGGGCTTTTGGTTATGTAGTATCAGTTCCATTTATTAACGATAGTTATGGTGATAGATGCTTCTATACTAACCCACAGGTAATATCCGTCCTGAGAATGACATGACCAAAGGCATTTGTAATTATATTTACTTCTGAAAGATTATGGTTTATAGTTAAAACAAAAGAGGCATCCTGTCATTTTCTAAACCCGTTAAATGTGACAGAATCTATTTTTCTGCCAAGTTGTGAGGATCAGGCAGAGAGCAAATTTGCTGTGGTCAGCTAAGTGTAACCACTGAGCAGGAAAGTGAATTTAATAATGCATTATTGTTCTTCACTGAAGGTGAACTGTTACAGTGCCTTTGTTACAGCACTCTTCGCCTCTGCTATAGGTTTCCAGATGCTGTGTAGATTACCTGATTAAAATCTCTAATGCATGATAAAATGTGCCAGGTATACTTTTGTATTAACTGAAATGTATCCAATTCAGGGCTATAATATTGAATCTAATTAAAAATATTTCCCAATTATATCACCTTGTGAAGTCATAAATAAGTACAGGTTATATAACATGGAATAAACAACATACAAGCATAAACTCCTAAAAGGTATATTAAACCAATGTCAGATGATTCTGTTGACACTAAAAATGTATTTCTTATGTTATAATGCAATTAAGAATAGGATCTTTAAAATCATGTTGATTTGGGAATGTATTCATTACACATCAAAAACTAGAAATACATCCAAAGCGAGACAGTTCTTTCATGACAACCTTCTTTATATTAACTCTCCTTTTTTGGCTTCCATCATTTAAAGAGATAATATTTTCTATTTTAAATATATTATTTAACTATGGAACTTTCATAAAAGTGTTTGTTCTGTTGAGTTGATAAAAGTGACATTAAAAACAAAACTTGCTGTAATTTTACTTTGTTCTGTCCAAACTACATTCGCTAAAATTAAAAATATGTATTTATTAAGAGAATTAGACAGTTAGTGTTGAAGCATCAACTTCATGAATATGGTACAGTTCATAGTCTTCTGTTAGCCAAATATAAATACTCATGGCTAGAAATCAGTTATTTTTAAAGCTCATGAAATTCTGCTTTGTCTTAGAAAAACTTTGAATGAAAATATTACTTGTTACCTCCAACTGAAAGTATACAGTGCATACAACCTAATCTGTGGTTGTCATTGCTGAACTTATGGTAAAGAGGCAAAGAAAAGCATTTTTCCCCTGAATATCAAAAGCACACATCAATAAATATCACTATGGGCCACAGAACACAGAAGTTCAACAGACAGAAGCAAACCAGAAGCTGATGAAAAAAATAATAACAGCTAGACTCGGTGTGGGAATGTTTTTACAGAATGAGAAAATGATTTTCAACAATCATTTCCTCTTAAGAAAAGAATCCCGTGTGTTCAAGAAATCCATAACAATTTCAGTTGTATCTGCATTTGAGTGTTTAGATATCAAAGAATTAAATTCCAACTCCAAAGATTAAAAGTATAAGCAATCTTGTACCTTTCAGGGCTTAAAATTGAATTGTAGTATGATAATTCAACATTAATATCATGTAACTGCAAGCCCTCTGTATATTACCTTTACAATAGTTACTTTTTAAAATATCCAATAACTAACTGCCTAAAATAAAACATTCAATTTTCGGTTAAACTGACAGCCCCTCCTTCTAAAATGACCGGAAAGATTACACAATATTAAAATGGAAAAAATGCATTAACTTGATGCCTAAAACCATTTTTTTTAAAGAAAACAAGGGCTCTATGAGTAAAATAGCTGCTAAATACTGGAAACTTACACTATTTCTAACATTGTTTTGTTTTTAACATTTAATTTTTTGATACTTCCTAAAATCTTTAGAAACTTTAACCAATCCTTTATTGTTTATTGCCCCCTTACATAATTCATGTGGAAACTTAAATATTTTGCATTCCTCATTTTACTAAAATTTGAGGATCCATTTTCTTCAAGTCCTAGTACCAAAGGAAGCCATAGGATCCCAACTCTTCAGAATTCATCTTCAAGGACATTTCCTTTCCCATTACATCTTTAAGAATCACATTCACATTGTCTAAGCACAGGTGTCCCATTTAGCCAATGTAAAGTTTACAGTCTGCTCAGTTACAATCGTATTGTTCTCATTTAATAATCCCACTGAACTAAATCAGTAGGTAATATATTCACTCTCTACCATTCAAACTAAACCATGGTGATCTTTGGTAATTTTCAGTATTAGATTTCGTTAAGAAACATCTGATTTATTCTAGAAATTATGTGCCAGTGTTTTCCTTCACATTTGCATTTTCTCCATTGCTTTGTCACTGTCCATTCCTTGGAACCAAATACTTTTACAGCTAGCGGAGACCTTCCAAGGTTTCCATTGTCTCCCCTGCTTCCTCAAACAGCCAATCAAAACCACAGTGTATGAAGCATTGTGCTTTTACTTGGAGGAAATCAAAATACTACAAATGAACAAAAATTCACATTACAGAACTATACTCACAAGTCACCTTGGTAATGAAATGATGAAATTGAAGATAGCATCAAGTGTTTTACTCTACAAATCAAGCAACTACACCTTGAGCCTTAGCATTGTTTTAGTTCCTTTCATTCTCTAGCTCTGAAATAATATCAGTGTGAAATGGCTAAACTAGCTATGGCCTACAGTGGTGCTCCTAGCTTTAAAGGTCAAAAAGCAGTTGTTTAATGTGAGATTCAGCTTATGGGTGATGATGCTTACAGGCGTAGGGAAAGAGGAAAGCCTTGATTGAACATTTAGAAGCTGTAACAGGTCCACCTGTATCCTTAAACGACTTGTTTTTCCCCATCTCCTCCACAAGTTATACTGACATCAAATACAGAGAAAGCAGGGGTTATACTGTGGGGGAGGGACCTACAAAGCAACAAAGAGATAATCTTATAACTGCGTTAGAAACAAATGCATGAAAGAAAAAAACATTAAAATACATATCTAAGGGTTCATTTTGCTAACATCAAATTATCTGACCTTTTCCGCTTGAGTCATACATATACTAGATATTGCAAATAAGGGAAACCATGGGACCTATGTTTCTTTGGGCCTGGCTTACTTCACTTAATATAATTTTTTCCAAGTTTTTCCATTTCCTAACAAATGGG
>NW_012267217.1:7784687-7878750 GCF_000151885.1 Dipodomys ordii
ATATACACAATGGAATTCTATGCCTCCATCAGAAAGAATGACATTGCCCCATTTGTTAGGAAATGGAAAGACTTGGAAAAAATTATATTAGGTGAAGTAAGCCAGGTGCAAAGAACATAGGTCCCATGCTTTCTTTTATTTACAATAACTAGTATATGTCTGAGACAAGCAGAAATGGTCAAATAAGTTGATGTTAGGCGAAATGAGCCCCAAGATAAGGATTCAAATGGTTTTTCTTTCTTGTGATTTTTTTCTTGAAAGTTATTTTTTAAAGTAATATCTGATAACTGTATTACTTATGTTTACTTATTTTCAACTTCACCCTTTGATTAAAAAACTTCACTCATCAACCAAAGAAACTCTACAACAAATCAAAACTTTTGTGTGTACATATTACTTTCCTGTTTGATTTAGTCAATTTAGTAGACAATGCCTAAACCATTACTCAAAATAATTTTTAAATACTTTGAGGAATATTTTCCAGAATTTTTACTTATACAGATATCTTCAGTCATATTCCTTGACACTTTGTATTTCTATAAATCATCAAAAGACTACAAAGTAAATTTAAAGATGTGCCTGAAGAAGCTAAGCAATGTCAGTATTCATTCCAAATAATTTTATAGGAAATACAATCAGCATCAAAGAATTTCCTTAGGGAAAAAGTACTCATCTGACATCTTTTTAACTATTTGAAACACAAACTCTGAAGGAATTTATCATGTCCTTACAGTAAGTAATAGATTCTATATCATTTCTATGTAATGTTTGCTTTTTCATTATATCCTGAAGAACTTTTAAGATCAGCACCATCTCTCTGAGTTTGTGATCACTGATTAATAAAAGTACCTCAAATTTTAATGACAATCAAGATATTATATAGAAAATTTTAAACCTTTCCTGTAAGTGATCATAAAAAATTATGTTGTCATATGTTTATTATCATCTAAGTCTCCAAATCTAAAAATATAATCAATGAGTTGATGGTAAGCAAAAATACTTCTTAAGTTTTACTTAAAGGTTTTAGTCAATATTATACATTATACTTCTTACAGTATAAATCTTACACAAATTTGAATATATTAATACCAGTAAGTTTGCTTTTCTAAATATCAATTTCAGTCTTACTAGATAATTGAATTATATGAAACAATTAATGTTTATTGAAGTAATTTAGATATTCTCAGCATTGTGAAATCATTATTCTAGGAGTTAAGGCAGATAGTTGCTATCTCTTTTTCAAATGATTTTAGGTTTTGATTTCTTTTTTTTAGGTGGAAATATTTTTTTAATTTAGACTTCTGGTAGCATTATTTCTATAAACCTCATTTAATTGTAAAGATAAATAAAATTTAAGACACAACTTGATTTTAATATGTCCATGTAGTGATAAAATGGAACTTTTTCTAGTTTAAATGTGATCTAAAGTAGCTATAATATGTGCTGAGCTTTATAATTTTACCATTTGAAATATTGTCTCTTCAACTATCCTATCTTTTTGAAATAAGGTAATAAATATTCCTTAGTGATTACATGTCATTAACAAAGTAAACACAGTCAAATTAGCAAACCTAATTTTATTTTTTAAATAAACTATTTTTTCAGAATACTTACTTTTTGTCATTCTTGGTATTTAGCTTTTTTCCTTCAGCATTTACACTTATTGCCTATTATTCCTTCAATCTATCAAGAGAGTAAACAATAATAAAAATGTAAATCAACATAAAAAATTTGTCTGGCATTGAAAGAGCATCTCATAGATTCTTTATCAGGTTGTTCATTTTCCCTGTCAGATGTTGAGATCTTCTACTATGCCTCATATTGCACACAAAAATGCAGGTCTACTGATAGTGTCTCCTTGTAGCTAGGCTGTGAAGAAGTCAAAATTTCATTTGTAAAGGCAGTTATCACGAATAGTGTTGCAGGCCTAGGTTATTGGTCCTTATTTAGCCGTCCAAAAGATAAGATGTCTAATTTCCTGACCATGCTTCTTGTGTGTTTATATAACTCTCTTTTTTTCACTGAGCTACTAGGAATAGGTAGAAAAATAGAGACAAGGTCTCCTTGTGGAAATACCGTTAAAAATACATGCTTATGTTCTTCAGTACTATCTAGTTGAGTTACCTGGATGGCAAGATATTTAAAAAATGAGAGAAGGAATAGGGGCTCTAAGACCCAAAAAGTAAATATCCATGGAGCATTTAATAAATCTAAAGAGAGATAAAGTCCTCAGACTTGTTTTGTATAAAATGGAGAACAGGTGTTGAAAAAGACCCTCTAAATATTTTTTGATAAGGTTATTTTGAATGGCATATAAGAAGAGAACATGGACTTGAAATAAAGGCAATCAGATTTTACGGTGGTACCAGAGTCACAGTGTTCAAACTGAATTTAAGTAGCTGAGAATGAATAGTCTAATGATTGCCTAGCTCTTCTCCTGCCATAGTCTTCTTTCTTTCCTCATGGAGATTTTCACATTTTTAATAAAAGGAATTACATATGATATTTTGTGTTTTACTTCCTGGAAAGCTGACTTCCAAATAAACTGACCAGGGAAGTGGAGGAAACATTTTTCTAACATCTATTATTAGAAAAGAGATTGCAAAAAAATATCCTTACAAAACATTCTTTGAAGACTTTTTCTGTGACTCACAAATTCCATTATAGTCTCTAAAAAACTTAAAAAAATGTTATATCATTTTTTATAATTTTAGTAAAAACGTTTAAAAATATGTTTTCTGGACAATTATTCTAAAAATAAAGTTTAGTGGTACAAGTCAATAAAATCTCCAAATTATTGGTTCTTGGAGGATAAAAATATCTCACACATGTTTCTTGAAGTCATTTCTCATTAATTCTTCTAAATATACCTCCTTCTTTAATTAAGATAATATGTTATTAGCATTAGTTGGAGACTTTGCCTTGTATATTTGGTAACTAGGAAATTCCATTTGACTCTTAAAAACAAAATCAGGGAAGCTTAGTCATATATAATTTTACTATTGCCACATATTAAAAATTGTTTTAAGATAGAAAAGCTGATTATTCTTGCAAAAGTAATTGGGGTTGTGACCATAAATTATTTATTGAATGCTTGCTCTGTAACCAGGAATCTTAAACCTGTGACCATATTCTATGCTTTCTCCCTCAGAGCTCTTCAGTATCTTCTCATTCACCAGTACTACAAGCCTCTCATAACAAATCACTATGAGGGATATAGATATTAGCTTTAACTTTGGTAAAGATTTTTAAAATGCTTGTGTGTTTATTCTTGAGAACTTTCTAAATTTCTTCTGGTGGAACAGTTTAGCATGCAAACCGTAAACTTTAGAAGGTTGCAAAGGAGAATCTGTAAAACTGAACTTATTTACCAATTAAATATTTCATTTAACTCTTCTCTCACTCTAGTCATTCTAAAATTAAGACAAATGCCCAAAATGAGATATATTTTTTTCTCAAATGCTTATGCATTTGGTTTTTATTGATCTGCTAATGAGACAACATATTTGAAATCCCAAAGAACTCAGATTCTTTCTAAAATGGCAAAAGTTAACAATTACCAATGGCTAAGCAAAGGACATAGTCATTATTTGGTTATTATAGTTTTATAATAAGTAGTTCATTAATATCAATTGCTTGTAAAAAATAAATTTATTCTTTGTGAAACAAATTATATACAAATATGTAATTTTGTTTAAGTGTGAGATGCAGTATCTCAGTTCAATGGAACAACTATTCCAAAAATATCATTAACCCATTTTACCTTTTGATTTTGAGTCTGGTATTTTAATAAAAATATCAAATACATGATATAGAAGCACTGATAGCAAAACTATTCAGTGTACGTACAAAAGTACAGTTATGTTCCAAATTAAGTTGGCTGACTTCAACAACTTTGATCTGTACATTCATAACAAACATATTTAATGTGACATAAAAGGCAAACAAAAGTTATTATTATGTTAACTAACCAACTTTTGAAAAGCTAGAGAAACAATACCCTCCTATGAAGAAGTGTCAGAATGTTGTTCGCATGTTGACAGGATGTTTTTCGCTTATTATTTAATATAAAGATAATACTTGCTAAAATTGTAAATTTCCCCAAACACAATTGTCTTAGTTGATTTATAGATAGTTAGACCAATCTTTTGTAACTCACTTTTTATGACTTCTCAGCTCTCTCATATCTCCCTTTAAAAGATCATAAGGAAAACAGAAAATTATAAGAAAATGCCTCGTGTTAATACTCTAATGCTAACCTGAAAATTAGTTTTAAAAATCCTTTTCTTGGCCAGGCATGGTGATACATCCTGTGTAGTACCATTTGGGAGACCTAGACAGGGATATCAAGAATAGTTCAAGGTTAGTCTGGGCAACATACACAGAGCCTATCTCAAGGAAATTCCTTTCTTTTGGTAGAAATAAAACAGAAATGAAATTGAAATGATTTCCACATATAACAGATACCTGAATTAACTCTTCAGTTTTCACTGTTTACTTGCTAGACATATATATATATATATATATATATATATATATATATACACATACATACATACATACACACACACACACACACATTTGGCCTACTGTGATGTAAAGCTATTCACTTTTAGCCTGAAGCTTTGACTTATTTATAACCACAAGTTTATATGTAAGTAGGATTTGCTTGTCCTGTCCTTTCTTTTTCATTTTAGAAAGAATAAAAGCTCTGTAATTTAACAGAATGAGGAGAGGTGAGCCTGAGCAGGAAGGAGGTCATGCTGCCCAGATACAGATGACTGACTTTCTTAGGAAAGACTTCAAGCTCACCTTTCTTCTGAGAATTTCTCTGCCAGTCCCTTTTGTTTTCTCAAGAGTAGTTATAAACTTCTTTTAAAAGCAACTTTTTTCTTTATCTGTTTGTCTTTGATTAAGAACACAAAGTCATTTTCTTTTAACAAAGATGCAAATAAATATTTTCAGTAATTGTAACTACAATTTAGTAAAGCAACAAAGGGAAGACTATAGGAGAATGAGTATAGAGCATTTTCCTCCTCTCTCTGCAAGTGCAATATGACCTGAGAATTGATATATAGCATCAGGAGAGCTTTATTTGTTGCTCTTTGCCCTTCACTAAGCAGTAAAATAAATAACATTAAATTTTCCCTAGTGCTCCAAGGTGTATAGATATACAAAGCATTACATGTTTTCAATAACTCTGTTGTGTTCTCAAACTTTTATTACTTCATTTTTCCATCTGTAATGTTTGTTTTGTATTGATCTCACGTATCATTCTTTAACTCCATTTAAAAGAACTTTCAGATAAATTTGCAAAGGAGAAACTGCTAAGAGATTGTTGTTTCATAGCAGCTAATTTGACAGAAAAGATATTTTTAATTACATATATAGTTTTATAAATACCAGCTTATATATCTATATCTATATCAGTTTATCAGTTACATTGTGTTGGTTTAGTCTGTAATAGTGATTTTGCTTAAATATTGCTTCCCCAATATTTTGGATTTCACAATATTAATTTATTTTACCTTTGGAAAAAATATTAAGCAGCAGCATGTGGGCATTTTTGAAACTTTATAAAATTCCAAGTAACCTATATGCTCTGAACATACATACTGAAATACATTTGCACATAAATTATATTGTCTCTCCTTCCTTTTGAGATATGATAACACCATGTAGCCCAGGTTTGCCTAGAACTTGCTAACCTTACTCTGCTTCCAGAATGCTGGAATTATAGGCATATATACTCACTACAATCTTAGATTATTCCCTTTAATGTAGTAATATATCATAATATTATCTGAAATCTTTAGCACACATTTCTGAAACCATTATCCAGCAGCATAGTCTAAAGAAAGAATATGGACGTGGAGGAGATGAACAGACCTCTAAATCCCAGGTGCCTCTTCTCTGAGTGGCATAGTAACAGACCAAAACAAATGCTTAATGAAGATCTCATCTGATGAAATTAAAGTGGTGAAACAGTAATATCAGCACAACTTTTGGTCCATAATAAATACCCCTCCTCTTTACATTTCCCTCACTATTTCTACTTCCCTCATCTCTCTGTGGGAAACTACACATATATCAGCTGTCAGTTTTCTATGAAAAGACACATAGCTATACAGTTGCCAATTCACCAAATTCACAAGATTTGAGAATATATAAGAATACATTACATGCTAATTTCATTTATTTGATTACTTTAAATATATTAATATAAAGTTCCCATTTATACAGCATTTACTATAGTGCAGGGATTGTTTTATAAGGTATCTCTAATTCTCACTGTGACTTGCAAGGTTAACAATTTAGGAGGCTAAAGGAATTGATTAGCTTTAAGAAATTATGAAGATGATCAAATAGAACCAAATTTTCAATTTCCAAAATCTGTCACCCCCCAATAATCTTATCCTGTGAGAAAGGGACATACCCATGGTTGGTAAAATTAACTTATAAATAGCTTCATTATATTGATATGAACTATTTTCTTTATTCATTTTGGTGCTACTGGTATTTGAACTCAGGACTTTGCATTTGCAAGTGAACGCTTTACTGCTTGAACCGTGCCCCCTGTTAGATCTGATAATTTTCCACTTGAAAAGATCCCCATTGTAGTCTTTGAATTGCTCTGAAGAGTTTGCTTTTGAGCTTTTATCTGAATGAACTCTGTAACAGAACCAATCTCTGAGAAACATAGCAGTGATTATGTGCTAAATCTTCTTTAAAATTCAACATATATTTAATTGAAAATATTGGATTTGCTATCATATGCAATATTATTTTACCATTTCTACAACTTTTACTAACTATCCAAATTCATGAATTGTTAACACACATCTACATTCTTATATTTTAATTGTTATTTGTCATAAATTGAATTATTATTGGATTTCATGCATAAGAGCTCAGATATTTTTTATAACAGTAATTAACAACTTACCAAAGGAAGCTCAAAGCCCTTTACCTTTTATTCATTAAGGACTTCCAGTTTCATGTCATTTTTTTTCAGCTTATTTCTACCTTTTTCATCCAGAAAAATAAGCAAAAGCCAGTGTCGCTTTTGAAATGGAAAAATTGTTTCAAATCATTGGCAAAGCTTAATGACTTCTGACTGCTGAGATATGTTAATTTAAGCCAGACCAAATGTTCCTCAGCTGCAAATATTTGGTGTTGTTCACTGGGAACTGGAAAGATTTATGATGGCCCAGTGGCAAAGACTGCTTACATGCTTTCATTGTAATTGTTTGCCCTGTTCAGTGCTGAAGGACTGTAAAGGGAAGAAACCAACTCTCAGAAGCTGAAAACTTAGCCACAAATAAGATGTTATTTCACCTTTGATTTACTTGGAGGATCCTTGTATTGTCTAAATTATCAACTCCCTTTTGACATTCTTGTCCCAATTCTGACAAGATATAACCTGGGCATTATAAAGATACCTGACAGTTACAAAGCAAATAAAGAAATGGCTTGGTTTCATCAATACAAAAGTATAAGACTGATAATGCACAAGGAAGAGCGTTACTAGTAGCATATAATGTGAATATGTCTATAACTCATACTGTAACATTATCATATAATTCTCATAATATGACTTGTCAGTTTTAACATGGTAACTTTTTAACATTTTATACTTCCCAACAATTATCTGTCCCTTCACTTGTAACCAAAGGTACCTTTTGAATTTATAAATGTATGTTACATGAATTTTATAAAGCATAGTTGAAAGTAGCTTGTGTTTTCAGAAAAAGTGCTACTTTGGAATATTTATTTATATTTATTAGTTATTTGCTATTTAAATATTAATGAGTAAATGTTTTAAATACTTCAAAAGATTAAATGTTAATAGAAATCATACTAGATGAATATAATTAATGCATCTTTGGTTTTCATGTAAGACTCAAATAGCTGGAGTCTAGAACAGAAGATTTTGAGTAAAAGAAAGTTTTAAATGATTGACAGGAAATGCTCAACAAATAGTTTAGTAATACTAGGAAAAATGGTCCTGTTCTTATATAGCAGTAAATGTCTATCCTAAGAATCTTTTGTAATAGCATAAACACACACACACACACACACACACATATGATGAAAGAAAAGTCCTTTTTTTAAAAAAAAATCTATCTCATGTATTAGTGTCTATAATTGTAGAACGTAGCTATCATGACATTTCCATGCATGAATATAATGTACTTTGATCATATTAATTCCTTTTATCCTTTCCTATTTCTCCTCTTCCCTTTTTATTTTTCCTTCTCCTTCCCCCTCTTTAGTATTTCTCCTTTTCCTTTCATTTGCTTTGTACCCCTGAAAATATTGCTTCTAAAACTCTCAATCTAATACCTACCTATGTAATACCTATCAGGCAATGATATTTGTACAGGCTTCCTTAGTTCAAAAATGACTTTTGAAGAGAAGAAACAGTGATATTTTCCTATTTTACAGATAGAGGTGCAAAAGGCATCTGCAATCAAAAATTGTGCTTTTGATCCAAATCCTATATTACTTTTCAGCTTAAAAACTCCAGCCAAAATTATTTCCTTCCATTGCAGCTTGATAAGTAATTATAAGTAATGATGAGGAAGACCTGGCATATTCATTCAAGTGCATTGTTGCACAGGCTAGATTTTTTGATCCATATAAAGGTACAGATTGTAAAATATATAATGTTTGAAAATGGATGAATGTGTACTTTGCATGTTTATAATCAGTGGACTATGAATAGTTATAGGCCATTATTCCATATTGGACTCCTTAAATGTCTATGCCTGTATAATAAAAAGTAAAGTGCTGACAAGTATGCAGAAGAAAAATTTAAATTCTTTTCTTGCAATAAATGTGACACAAATTGTACAAAGCAATATTTTTGCCCTTGAAATGTTTAGAAGTATTGACATTCTGTCCAGTAAATTGTGAGCTTGTCTTTAAGATCCAAGCTTCTAAGTTCTTAGCATTTAAAAGACTGACATTGATCTCTTGGTTCTTCAGACTTGTATACCACCAGCAAGCTGGATTTTGAAGCAGGGCCTTAAACCTGTTACCCTTGATGACAGTATCTCATCTTTTCCACCTATCATGCTATGACTTTTGAAAGTACGGTTCCAACCATTAAATAGGATTCTGAGTACACTGGATGTTAAAGCTTTCCATAAATGCAATGTCGTAAAAAGCTCTCCTTATTAGAAAAACATAGTTGAATAATAAAACATAAACCTCAAATCAAACATAGCTTTTGAGTCCAACAAATATTCTAGCAACTACTTGAACAAGAATGTCCGTAATGGTCATTATTGCCCTTTGGTTCTGAGTAGTCAGACAGACCTCAAGTCTTCAATAACTTTACCATTATTATGGAACTATCTCCAAGAAGAATATAGTCATACTTTTGTTAGTTTTAAGTTGTATAGTAATCTTTACAGCATTTAAAATACAATTTCTTAATTCTTGGTCACCACTTGGACACTCAGATAATGTTTTCATTGTTCCATTAGTTGGTTAAAGATTCAAGAGAAGAAATGGCAGTGAGATTCTGTTAAGATTTTTTTTGACTCTCCACCCACAGGCTCTGAGCAAGGCAGTAAATAGTCCATTTTTGTTAATGAAGCTTCCTTCATACAGCTGGGATTGTTTAATATTTTACGAGTGTTACTTTGTTTTGCTCTCAACGATCTCAGGCAGTTAAGGATTTATGAATCGTGTTTTTCTCAGCCCATCTGCGGTTTCCTATCTTCCCTGGCCTTGAGAATATGTTTAAATTTATTAAAGCGAAGCAAAGGCTCATTATTTCAAAGGAGAGCCAAAGTGACACAGTGAATTGGTTATTAATGGAAAGGCACTGCCATAGGGCGATTGAAATTTAATGATATCCTACAAGAAAAAAATGAGGGTGTCACTTTCCAAAAAGTCATGCTAAATGCCAGCCTTTTTAAGGTCCTGCCGCTAATTTTATGCCTGCGCGCAGTAATGTTTTCAAAAGCGTTTAGGAAACACGGACCAGTGACTGTACTGATTATCCTTTTCACCTTCGCGCCTGTTCCAAATGGGTTTGTGCAGTGAGCGATTTAATCTCTAAATATAGGGAACGTTAAAAAAAATAACATTGCTGTTTTTCACAAGCTAAGGGCCTTTTGCAATCCTCCAGAGATGGACTTGCAAATATGCTATCTCCATATGCTCTCAGTAAGCTCTCAAACTGGCTGATCACCAAAAAGAGAGAGAGAAAAATCAATCTTTTTTTTGAATCTCTTTTTAAAATTTCTGTCATTCAAAAGATGTTTTCATGTCAAGAGTGTACAAACTGCATTTAACAATATTCAGATAGCATTCTGCTTGAGCTACAGAATGGTTCGTGTGAGTCATTTTAATTTTTCCTTATTTAACATGATCTCTGAATTGAATTATATCATTGAAGTATCAAAATACTATTCTGTCCATCCCCCTAGCTAATGCAAACCAGTGAACTGTTAGCAAGAACAGCTTGTTGATAAACTTGAGTCATTTTGCTAGAGTTACTGATTCTTTGGTTTCCTATATTAATAGAAATACCCATAACTAATATTTAAAATTAATTCAAATAGCTCTAGAAAAATTATTGACATGCTAAGGTACTAATCACTCTTCAGTATATTAGTAGATTGCATTCCAGCCACATGGATTCCTAAAAGCTCCCTTCCTCCTCTCTAGCTTTTGTTTTATTTGAATTATTGTATATGTGTGTGGATTACCTCCCTTGTGAGTTCTGTCTGTATCTATTTCAAATATACTTCCAAAGTTTGGAGAGAATTACCTGGGTACATTCCAAGAAAGGGCACAATTTAAATTTAGGGTTCTAGTTCAATTAGGCTTGCAATTCGGCACTTTAAGCAATACAATAATTACAAGATGTAAAGATGAACATTTTTAATGCAGGAACAACATTGGATCCAGTTATAATGCACTTTTACTTACGAAGCCTGAATATAAACTAAAATGTAAATGATGCATTTGAAATGCACTGTAGGAACATATAATTTTCTCATAATGCATATGGTAATATTAAATTGTCTACTGGTGTCAGGAGCATTGGGGATGTAGAATCATTTGAGTTGCTTTTCTGGGTTTTTTTTTGACAAACTTAATTATTTGAGAAATTCTGAAGTTAATTTTTAACAATTCAACTGATATTTGAAATTATGTGGTCAGGATTCTATCACTTGTTATTGCACATTAAAGAACTTTTCATTTGTTCTAGGACAGAGTGTGAATGTGAGGGAAATGTTCAAAACTAAGAGATAGTATTGAATCTTGAGGGGAAAAAATCACATGGAAGAGGATGTTAAGGACCCACAATTCAAGTTGCTCTGACTCTTTCCTCTCCTTTAGTAGAAAACTTATCATCCTATAATCTTCCTAACAAAGACATAAACACTTCAGCTACATATATTTTGATTGCTTCACGACAGTTTACTGGAGGCTTAGCAATGACAGATTTCTTCATTGTCTTTTTGCCAAAATTTGTCCTTTAAGTCATTTTTGTTGACTGCCCCTTTTAGCAGCTCACCTCACAATGAGAGAGAAGACAATTAATGGGAGGGTGATTTATCACTGCCAAAAACTGTCAAGGACTTCAGTTGTAGCTGGAGAAAAAGCAATTTCACATTATGGCATTTCATTCTGAATACATTGTATTTACAGCTCACAGTTTTATTTTCAGAGCCTATTATCAGGTGAAACAGTTGCATCTGAAATGTTGTTTGTGACATAGGTGACCTGTTAGGATTTGATAAGTATTTACGCCAGAGCACAAGGGGCTCACACATCTGCTGTTGGCAGAAGCAATGGAAAAAAATAACCTGGAAATGAGGCGTTTGATTTTTCTGGTTCCTACACTCGAGCATCTGTTGCTATAATTAAGTGGCATTCAGTAATTGCAGTGCAATGGTGAAATAAACATATGCATTCTTGCCAGCTTTTAGGATTTGGTGTCCTTACAGTAGGAGAGACAAGCAAAGTGACTTCAATAAGAACAAAAGGGTTTGTAGCCAACTTGAACGATTCACTTTGTGGTTAAAAAGGGAAAACAGAATTTCATCTGAGAAAACCCAGCTATGAAGAGGTGTGCAGTTTTAGAAGAAGCACAGCCCTGAAATATTTAGATGAACTTCTCATCTGTGGGAATGTAAAAATGGATGAAACACCATTCCTTGAGTAAATTGCATTATGAGAGTAGTAGAATAATAGAAATACAGTTATTATTATTATATGTGTCAGGGAAAAGGGATTATAATGAAATTAGTTTTACAAACCAATACATCTGGGGAGTTACAAGAAAAACAAAAGCATTTTTGTCTTGAAACTTGTCTTTTGAAAGTGGTATCATAGGTTATTTGGGGCTTAACCTGTTGTCTTCCTAGATAATTGGAAATGGAGTCTCAAGGTGAGGAAAATATTAGGAAGGGATGTTGCAGAACCTGTAGCATTTGGGGAAGTACATTCACTGGGCTTGTGCACATTTTCCAGGAGGTTCTGAGATTTGAATCTCAAGAAAAGATTTTGAAGAAGTTTCCTAGAATTCCTTGGGAGCTTCTCAGTCCCACACAGCCTGCTTTATATGGTTATAATAGTTCAACTTAGCAAGTCTTGAAAGTGCTGTGTATAAATAGTGTATACAGTTTGGGTTTTTTTAGGGGGTGTTTTTTTGGTGCATGGTATCTTTCTTGTTCCATTTTTTCTTCAGAACAGACTAAAAGAATTTGGATTTGGTTGTTCCACCTTGGTAGTTTGCGGTTTCCTGAAGATGTCACATGATAAAAATCTATTGTGCTATAAATACATACAAACAATGACTTCTGCAAGGGGAGGGAAAAGCAAATTTCAAACCCTCCTAAAAACCAAGTTTTTATCATGTACTTTTAAAAACTGTTTGATGGCGTTTGCTGCTGCTGAAGTCTTATAGTAGCTAAGGAAAACAGAGTTGGATTTCAAGTGTGAAGCTCCTCCTCTGAGAGTTGGAGAGAACATGGAGTTGAAGTTTTCAGTCGAGGCTGGCTGCGTTTGTGATCTGGCATTTTTATCTGAGGTTCTGGCATCAGGTGATTGCTTGAGGAATCAACCATGAAGGGATGAAAATGATGGATTATGGCTTCATAATGTCAAAAAATGTTGAGAGTCTGCTTAGGAAGAAAGCATATAAAAACAAGAGTTCCATGAGCTCAAAAGGTTAAGAGACCATTATGCAACTCCTCTCCCTCCACCACCCCGCCCTGGGTAGTAGATGTTTTTACAGTATGTTTTAAGATAGATTTAAAATTTTTAATTCCCAGCCAACTTGCATTGGGTAGCAACAAGACAGAACTATGAGCATGTCTGTCTTTATCTCTGTCTATATTCAAATCTATTTATTTTATTTTAATACATTTTTATTGTAAAAATACTGTACAGAGGGGTTACAATTACATGGGCAAGACAATGAGTACATTTCTTATCAAGCATTGTAGCCTCCTCCTTTGTTTCCCCTTCCCATCCCTTCCCATCCTCCCCCAGCCTCCCCACCCAATCCTCCCCTCTTCCTCCCCCCCCCAAAGTTGTAAAGTTCGTTTTGGACATAACAACTTGTACATTTCATTGTTGCAATGGGTCAATCTGTATCCCTATTTAAACATTTTGTTTTATCCCTTCCCGTCCCCAAATTAGACTGACATCAAATACAGTGAAACAGGGTTATACCATGGGGGAGGAACATACAAAGAAACAAAAAAAAATCACATGGTACATTATAAATATGTTAGAAACAATAGCAAGAAAGAAACAAAACACTTGTGTCCCTATCTTGGGGTTCATTTCACTTAACATTATCTTATCTGGTCATATGTACATGCTTTTGAACTTTTCTGCTTGTCCCAGACATATACTAGTTATTGCAAATAAGGGAAACCATGGGACCTAAATTTCTTTGGGAATGGCTTACTTCACTTAAGAATATTTTTTCCAAGTTTTTCCATTTTCTAACAAATAGGGGCGATGTCATTCTTTCTGGTGGAGGCATAGAATTCCGTTGTGAGTGTGTGTGTGTGTGTGTGTGTGTGTGTGTGTGTGTGTGTGTGTGTGTGCCATATTTTCTTGATCCATTCATCTACTGAGGGGTGCAATAAACATAGTTGTGCTGGTAGCTTCAGTATGGTCTTGTTTGTGATCATTTGGGTAAATGCCCAAAAGTGGGATTGCTGGGTCATAGGGGAGCTCTAAGTGGAGTCTTTTGAGGAACCTCCATACTGCTTTCCAAAGTGGTTGAACAAGTTTACACTCCCACCAACAATGCCGTAGGGTTCCCTTCTGGCCACATCCCCTCCAGCATCTGTTGTTATTAGAGTTCTTGTTTATAGCCATTCTAACTGGGTTGAAGGGGAATCTCAATATTGTTTAGATTTGCATTTCTTTTATGGCTAGAGAGGTTAAACAGTTCTTCATGTGTCTATTGGCCATTCTTATTTTAATATATCAAAATAAGGACCACTTTTGGAAGGAGGAGAAAAAAACACAGTCTGTATATTTCTCTTATTTTTCAAAAATATACTAATATTAACAAACTCTTACAGAGAACCTGCTAAATTCCAAACACTATTCTAAATATTTGAGATATAAAAGTATTCCGCACTTATTGCAGCTGTCAGGGAAACTCTACTACTATTATCTCCCTATTCAAGGTGAGGATAACAAGGTAGAACTCAGGGCTGTGTCACTGACAGACAGGGAACAAGCAGGCCTAGGGACTTAATAACAGACATTTAGTGCCAAAGCCTTCATCAAGATATTAGAAATAAAATTGTAATATTGATTTTGAGACCAGGTATGGTGGCTTATATTACTAATTACTGAAGAGGCTGAAATTGGGAGGATCATGGTTCCACACAGTGACAAAAATTTATTGAGACTTCCATTTCAATTAATATATTGTGTATGGTCATGTGCAGAGTTGTTCCCAGCTACATGGGAAGCCATATATCAGAGAACTGTAGTCTAAGACTGCTTCCCTTAGGCAAAAATATATGACCATATCCCAAAACTTCTAAGACTCTAAAACCAAATCTGAAAGTGGTAGAGGCATAGCAAAGGTTCGCAGACTGGCTACTTACCAAGAATGGGGTCCCAAGCTCAAATCCCATTCTGCCTCTGTGTGTGTGTGTGTGTGTGTGTGTGTGTGCGTGCGTGCGTGTGTGCGTGTGTGCGTGTGTGTGTGTAAAATATTTTAGACTTCTTTTATTACTATTTTTCTCCAAACAGAAGGATCTTTGTGCCTACGTATACTTATTAATGTCAGGGACAAAATTTACTATTGATTAGCCCAAGTCTTTGAAGCTATCTTTCCTCTATTCCTTGATAGAAATTCCCTAACTTATAAAAATGCTATGTGATTGTTTAGTATAATTTAATGTATATATTTTAGCATGTACTTTCTACATTTAAATTTTTTGTAATCAATTTATGCCCACATTTTTTCTATATGTTCATATGGGAATTCTGGAAAGCTATTTCCTGGCTTAAACTTTTATCTGATCAATTCCTTTAATTTTCCCTAAGAACCTTCTCTTAAAAAATTGCCTTTCTTAAATTGTAGTTTAGAGCATTGGGGAAAGTGTTTCAATTTATTCATGTTTTACACGTTGGTAGTCAAAAATAATTACAAAGACCTGTGGATTGGATTGCTCATGCCTCTAAGATTGGGTATGGTGGCAAGAAACTCTACATCATCAAACTTGCTCTCATCATAATCTCTTGAAGAAAGTATCTTTATTATAATTATGAGCAAGCTGGGGTTGAGAGAAGACTCAAAGATTGTCTTAGGTCCTGAGGATTGGAGTGACCTAGTCAAGAAGAAACCCAAGTTTAATCTCTGGTGCTTTTGTTCTTCACATTACATTTGATTTTGACTCCTCTTTTTAAATTTACTCCTAAAATTAGATAGGATAAAAATGACACTGTATTAACCACATAAATTTTATTTTTTCTTTTTGGTTAACTCCTTTGAAAGGTTTAAGTATGCACAACTATGTATGCTACCTTGGTTAAGACCAAGACATGTGCGTAGCATATGTGAACCTATGTCACATAGTAATGTTTCCATAGGTCACACAGCATAGGTAATGCTGAAAAATTGCTGTGGCCTCAGGAAGTCATTGTCTTCATAAGGTCATATCACAAGGTGACTCATATGATCCAGTAGTCCTGGTGTAAACAAATCTACTACAGGCCAGCCCCATAATAGACAGAGACTATTATTATAAGCAGTACATTATGCTTAGAAATTCTAATGATAATTAACTGTTGTTGGGCTATGTATTTACTATCCTTTACTAATGTATCATTACATTGTAGAATATTCTCACTCACAAAATTATGATAAATAAGTATGCACATTATGCTGACAATTTAAAAGTCCATGCTAGGAGATTGGTCTGTAAAAATCTATGTGTATACAAGATTGTTCTATGAAGTTTTCACATTGACAACTTTACTTAGTGACATGTCTCACACTTCATCTTCACTTTTACCAGAGCAAGGCTCTACCTGAGTTTTCTGTTTGAACTCAAACATTGGGACAATATATTATCTTAGAATTTATTAGTAAAGAGTTAAACACTCCTCAGAAGTATTTGCGTTGGGCTGAGAAGTTGACTCAGTGGTAGAGCGCTTGCCTTGTATGCCTGAGGTCCTGGGTTCAATTCCTCAGCACCACATAAGCAAAAAGAAAAAAGCCAGAAGTGGTGCTGTGGCTCAAGTGGTAGAGCACAAGCCTTGAGCTGAAGAGCTGAGGGACAGAGCCAGGCCCCACGACTGGACCCCCCCCAAAAGAATATTTGTTTTATTCATTTTAAGTTTAATTCATATTTAAAGACACATTTTGAAATCTGTTATGTACTTATATTATTTTCGGATTTGTTTATTTACAAAAATATTAAAATTTTAGTAGAAATGATATTAACTTAAGTGGACATTCTTTTCTTTTTAAATAAGTTTTTTATTGTGAAAATACTATATAGAGGAGTTACAATTACATGAGCAAAATAATGAGTACATTTCTTATCAAGCATTGTGGACATTCTTGTGTAGTGCTAAAAATAAAACCTGAGTTCTTGATCTAGGAGAATCTTGAATTCCTTTTAGAATCAATGGCATAGTCAATAAGGAAAACTGTACTGAATACATTGATTTTCAGTTTCAAATTGTGGAAATGGAATTATTTCGGAAAAGATGATCATACAACTGCTTTAACGAAAACTTCCAAGAAAAATTGTGGTATATACAGACTTGGATAACTATTGTTCTATCTTTCATTGGCATTGATCATCTCTACAAACTAAAGCTATAAATTTGGTAACCAGTTTGGCTCAATAAATTCATTCATAGTTTGAAATATTTTTTATCTCATACAATTGCATTAAAATAATAGGTTAGATCTGATAAAAATAATAGTATCAGCCACTTAGTGATGCACTAAAAACTTGTTAGGAGTTAAATAATATCTCTGGAAAACCAGAGCCAGACTGCCAAAATCAATTCTAGTCAAGTCTGCTATGAATACTGTACCAAATCAGGTTAGCAAACTTTTTCTATATATGTTGGTACAGTAAATATTTTGGCCATAGGATTCCTGTCAAAATCCCTCAAGTCTGCTGTGACAGTAAATAAAGACCCACAGCTTTTATATGAATGAGGATTATGACTCTGCTAATATAGATATTGAAATTTGAGTTTCATGTTATTTTTAAGTGTTATCAAAAATATAAGTGTTTTATTTTATCTTTTCATTAATTTAAAAATGCAATAGTGCATTTCCTTCTCAGGGTAAGCTCCCCACCCCCAACAAAACAAAACAAAACAAAATTAAAACAGGTCATGAGCTGACATATCTGCATTAACCCTGGCTTAAAGTATGTTTGTATTTTTAATTTTTTTCCCTCAGAGTCATTACAATTAACAAAGTCAGTTTCTCATCTTTCAAGGATCTTAGAGGTTCTGAGAATAGAACTCATATTAGCTTGAAGCAACAACAACTAGTACAGAACATTGGTGATCTGAAATTTTAGTCAGAAGGCTCAGACATCTTGTTTTGAGAGCAGATAATCTCAAACCCAACAGGATAGCCCTAAAGAAAATGAGGGAGAGGGTGACACTCATTACCTGACTTATGTAACTGTAATCCCTCTGTACATCACCTTTATAATAACTTTTAAAAAAAAAAGAACAAATGAGCCAGGCACCGGTGGCTCACACTTGTAATCCTAGTTACTCAGGAGGATGAGATTTGAGGATGTCGGTTCAAAGGCAGCAAGAGCAGGAAAGTCCGTGACACTCTTATCTCCAATAAACCACCAAAAAAACAGGAAGTGGCGCTGTAGCTCAAGTGGTAGAGCACTAGCCTTGAGCTGAAGAGCTGAGGGATGGCACTCAGGCCCAGAAATTCAAGCCCCATGACCGACCCCACCCCCCGCAAAAAAAGAACAATGAAAATATGTACTGCTATAAGCCTCTAATCTAAGCACTTGGGAGAAAGATGGTGACATCATGGCCAAACGAGGCATGCAAGAATAAATACAAAAACAAGCACAAACAAATAAGTGATTTAGAAAGCTAGGTAAGCTAGAAAGCATTGTCATTCTGGGAGAAATGAGGATATCCCTATATTAATTTCTAGAATGGTCATAACAAGATGTCAAAGACTGAATGGCTTATATAATTTTACTTTTCTACAGATATGGAGGTTAGAATCCCAAACTTACGATCTCCACAGATCTCCATAGCTGCATTGTCTGATGAAGCCTCCTCTTGTGGCTTATAGATGGTTGTTTTGTCATTATGTGATTATGGATTATGTTCTCACATTTTCTGCCTCCCCTGTATGAGTGTCTCTAGAGTCGTCTTCTTCCTCCTCCTCCTCCTCCTCCTCCTCCTCCTCCTCCTCTTCTTCCTCTTCTTCTTCTTCTTCTTCTTCTTCTTCTTCTTCTTCTTCTTCTTCTTCTTCTTCTTCTTCTTCTTCTTCTTCTTCTTCTTCTTCTCCTCCTCCTCCTCCTCCTCCTCCTCCTCCTCTTCTTCCTCCTCCTCCTCCTCCTTCTCCTCCTCCTTCTCCTCCTTTTCCTTCTCCTTCTTCTTCTCCTCCTCCCCCTTCTCCCCTTCCTTCTCCTCCTCACCTCCTCCTCCTTCCTTCTCCTCCTTTCTCCTTCCTACTCCTCTTTCTCAGTGGTGGAGCTTAAACTCTGGGCCTGGGCACTGGTCTTTAGCTCTTCAACTCAAGACTAGCACTCTACCACTTGAGCCACAGAGCCACTTACAGTTTTGGTGGTTATTTGGAGATAGGAGTTTCATAGACTTTCCTGCCCAGGCAGACTTTGAACTGAGATCCTCAGATCTCAGCCTCCTGAGTAGCTAGGATTACATGCATGAGCTACTGGCTTCTTCTAATAATGACATCAGTCCTATTGACTTAAGGTTTTACTCTAATAACTTCATTTAACCTTCATTAATTTGAAGGAATTTATCTCCTTATAATATAGGTCATAGTTATGGCTTCAGTATATAACTTTGGAGGTTGTCTAAAGCATTCCATATCACTTTTACACTGACAATCCAAGTATGGATTAATCAAGTAATATTACCATTCTTCTCTTTATATACAGATAGGAGAAGAGAGTCACGCATAGAATAGCTTGTATTATCGCGAGGGTTTTAATTTAGTATAGCTTTTTCTGTTAGTCTCATGAAAAGTCCAGATACTGTCTTCCCCCCAAAAAAATCATAGATTGGCAGGTGTTTAATGGACACATATTCATAATCCAGCCCATTGACAAACATTATTTTAAGACTCAGGTAGTTAACTTATAAATTCATTTAAGTCAAAAAGTGACAGTTGAGTTAATTTTGTCAATAACATGTAGATTCATATTATCGGGTAAAGCTTGCTAAGAACCTACTGGAGGCCACAGAAGTAATTTTAATTGAGATTTTTACAACCATTTGATAACAGTGTTTTGATCACTGTAGTTAGGGCAGCATTCCAATAGAGGCCATAAAGTCTGTGACTAAGCCACTGACTAAGCCACCCAGTCCCTGTCATATACTGCTTAATGGTCCATGCTACCAGGAATTATTACTGCTTTCTAGTGATAATTTTTAAGGCAAGAAACTCTGTGGACACAAAAGATGAATATATATGAATATAAGTTGGAAAGTTACATTTTTAAAGACAGTTAATAAATCATTTCATCAGTCCAAGTGGTGAGAGTTTAATTACTCCTTTATTATGACAGTTTTCATGTCTAAACTACAGATAATACAGATAGGAAAATATGTACATATATATGATCCTGATTAATATTTTAACTTTTCCTTGGTTAATGTTTGCAGGGCACTTACAGATGCTAGAATAATCTCTAATGTTTTTGCTCAATCTGCTCTGGAGATGGATGAAATAAATAGTTTAAACTAATTAATGTAACACCAGCTGTTACAAGTGCTTGGCAGACGTCTGTGCGTTTTGATGGGCAGGGAGCGGCTGTTGTACTTGACTTTATTTTAGTACAATGTTGATCACAGTGTAAGCTGGAATAAATGACAAGCCAAAAGAAGGAATGGAGGATGAATTCCATGTAATACCGGATAATATCATCTTCCCTAAAATATATATGTTTTTAAAGCTGGGGATTGGGAGATTGTTGTGATGGACTTCATTAAGTCATAAGGCCCTTGACAGCTGCTAAGTTAAACCTGCTACAAAAATGAAGGTGTGATCGTGGGCACTGTCCTTGGTTTATTGCAGAGGGCTTATTAGAGTTACAGGTGTGAAGTGGCAACTACATTGTTGAGACATTCTTTCTGCCAATTAAATGACTTTTAGAGGAAAAAAATAAATAAAAGAAATTATTGTCATCTGGAATGGGTGGGGAAAGTATTTCTATTAGTTTAGCAAGTTGAAAGGAAGGTATTAAGGTGTTAGTTCTTGATGATTGTGAGCACTTCATTTTCTGTTGTATACTTACCTGTACATCTTTATACATATACATTCCTTCATAGGAACAAGAGAAAGAATTTATAGCTAGCAAAGGATCTGTTGGAACAGCATGGAAGTCCCATCCAGATTGCCTTATGAGAAGGGTTTCACTTGCCATTCTACAATGGAAGACAATGCTTCTCCCAATAGTCTCTTTCTGTCCATAAGATTGAAGGAGTTTAGACAGCTTAACTTCCATTTTCAAGTTGGAAGCAGGATCTTGGTGCTCTGACGAAAACAGTGCTGGTTATCTCAGTATGTGCAGCTGTTAAAATCACATTGTCACAGTACAGAGTGTAACCCAGTGAATTTGTCTAATAAGTTATTACACCATGCGCCTAGCATATGGCGTGTACTCCTGAAAGAATTGATGGATGGAATATGATGTCATCAGTGAGATGACAAGGTTCACAAGGTACTTGACCCCCAAGAATAAGTCCTCACTGGTTAGAATTCTAAATGGTGAACTATGGTGACACTGGCTAAATGGGAAATATGTGCAATTTGTATTTCTTTATGGTAGTGTTTACCCCTTTCAATGAACTCCACATAATGGGATTTTGTCCCTGAAGACTCAGAGATATTGTTGGAGGGTTGCACCCTGTAACCTTCTAAGGATTTCAAATACAAATCTACACATCTAGACTTTAACAAAATCACAGCAAATGTTATTTATGAAGTCAGGTTCAGAGCTTTCCCTTCTTTATATGTATATATGCAGAAAGAACTTAGTTAAGACATCCCATTAATTTTAACATGTTATCACAAAATAGCAAAGTGCTGACTCCGTGAAAATATTCAGTGCATAAAATTAAACTTTTATATTTTCATTAAAATATGTTTCTATATAGACAAGCCCCAAATAGTCCGTCAGAGACACTGATGTTGTCTTTATATTTTAACCATGGCTTTACTTGCACTTACAGGTGACACTCATAAGTACATTAACATTTTTATTTCAATATTATTATTTTAAAAATTCAAATGACTTTAGAATCTCTTCCATACCACTTATAAGTTGTGATCTCAGAATTTGCAATTGCCTGGCAAATATATTCTGGAAAAATATCATAACAAGGGTAATTACAGATATGAGGACTCAAAGGGAATGTAGACAAAACATGATAATCAGGTATGTATATTGCGTGAAATCAAGTGCAAAAATACCTAGCAATTTATAATTGTTCTATGAAGTAAGGGTAGCCTGATTAAAAGTTTTCCAAGAAGGAAACATCTTAGATGTTCTAGGGAGAGGATAAAGCATCAAAAGCACAAATAGCAGATATTGTATGTGTGTGTGTGTATATATATATATATGTATATGTATATATATATGATAACAGGGACTTTTAAGGACTAACAAAAATAAATTGCTCTATGCTGAGCAACATCACACTTCTCATTCAGTTATCATACTGAGGTTATTAGTAGGTATTTTAAAAAGAAAAGAAAAGCTCCTTTCCTCCAAAGAGAAATAAAAGACATGTATACCTATAACCATTTAGTGTAAGGGACATACATTTACTATTACCATATTATAGGCAAAGTTAAGTGTTTAGTCTCATATTTTTGTTGTAAAAGATCTTATCATATCCATATATATTATTGTCATTAAAAGGGACCAGATCATCTCTACAGCTCAAATGTTAATAAAGTTATAAAAATAGTAATTGTAGGAACTAAACAACTTGAGCTAACAGAACTTACTCCTGGAAGTTTATTCGCTTGTTAACTTTTCATGACCTTTTGGTGGCAACAAAAGATGCATAAATGCAATATTTTAATTAAATTCATAATCTTATATAAATCCTAACTGTAAGGCATGGAAGCTTTCTTTAGAAAAAGTGTAACCTACAGTTGCAAGTCTCATAACACTGAATTAATTTTAGAGCAATTATTTGGTAATATAGATTATAATTTAGATTCAGTCTTATCTCTTTGGACATATCAATGTGTGTATGTTTAAGCCAGCTCTAAACTCTATAAGTTTATACTATCATGTGTTAATATTGCTTTGATGATTAGCATAATTAAACAGTATCCCGTCAATGTATATCAAGTGATCAAAAGAGCTTACTCAATTATTTGATAAATTATTCAGGTAGACTTGCTATTTTTAATATAAATGAAATCACAGAAACCGTGTCTCATACCACATTGACACTCAGTATTGATTATATGGCTAAACCATTTTCAGTGGCTGCTTCGGCTTAATCTGATCTCTTTTTCTGTCTGAGACAGATAAAATATTAAAACAAAGTAAATGAGTGCTCACTGAACTTGCCATATGGCCCCTGAGAGGACAGAGGGGTCTGGGCATCCTATGGACTTGCCATATGGGCCTAGAGGGAAATAGTAAGTATTACACAGAGAACAAATCTACCATATGGACTGGGTGGAGCACTTGAGACTAAGTACTTTCTTATATGGGGACACTCACACAAAAGGATAAAAAAAATCCACATGAATAATATATTATACAAAGCCCCTTGAAAATGGATCAATTGTTTAGATTTAATATGATGCTTTCAAGCAATGTCCAGAGCATATAAATAATCATGGTGTACTTTGAAATGGCAACGAGGATCATCAATCATTTACCCCTGACATTTTTACGTTGCATTTAACATCTGTTCCATAATAGCATGATACAGTAATATACTTAACATCATATTACACACTGAACCTAAACAAATAAATAAAGCACTAAATTAGAGTTCCAGAAAGTTTTCCTTGCTTCTAATATTTTAGCAAAGATGGTATTATCTATCCTTTTCATCATTTGAATTTTCTGTTATTATACAGAGCAGATGAAATTAAGCAAATGGCAAAAGCAATTTTCTTGGTACAATCAAACCTCATTAATTTGGTTTCTGCTAATATGGAATTTATGATAATTCAGCTTGGGCTTGATAAAGTTTACCTTTGTACTAGATATAAAGAAAAGATTTGCTAAGCCAATTATTAGTATAAACAAGATTACAATGAGCATGTTTAACCCACTTAAGAGAGAGCATACCTTTCAAGGTTTTTTAACACATTAATTGAATGCAAATACATATTGCTAATAACAAATGAGTCTAATTTAGTCTGTGAGCCTAGTCTTATAGGTACCTGTATTTGGTAACAGATGGTTCTAATTAGTGTATTTACTTCTAAATTCTGTACATATTTCTTTGTGATGTCTATTACTTCCATATTTGCTGAACTTAGACATTTCTACAAACAACTTTCAACAAGGCATCAATTTCTGCTTTTTAAAGGCATATAGTCATCTTAAAAAACATAAACTTGAAACTAAGATTTCTGGCTTTTGTTCCAAGTCATGATAATTCTTCTGTGAGTTTATTAATTTTAAATATATATATATTTATTTTAAAGATACTGTACAGAGGGGCTACAGTTACATGAGTAAGAGTACATTTGTATTTCCCCTATCATCCCTTCCATCCCCACTTCCCCAACTCCTCTGTCCTGCCCCTCCTCCCAAGTTGTAAAGTTCGTTTCAACAGTGTCTTATACATCTCATTGTTACAATTGGCCAACCTGTATCTTTGTTTCAGCATTTTGTTATTTCCCACTTGAAACAACAGGCCTTTAAGAATCCACTCAGAAAAGTAATGAATGTTGTGTTTCAAATATAGTCAACTGTGAATGTATTTTAAATTGTATTTCAAGTTATCAGTGTAATCTTTTGTGGCCAATTAACATGTGAAATTATTAACATTTATTCAAACAGGAGTTTGTTTTGTTCAGTCTATGACCTCATTTAATGAGTTTAGTAACACTTTGGGATACAAAAAATGTTTGTTATAAAGTTACCAAAATCTTTGAATTTTTTTGGTCCACTAAACCAAATGTTTGTTTCCTAACAAATTCAAGGGTCTGCACTAAGATTTCTGTTTTCCTCTAAGTATTTTGTTGTTGTTTTCAATATTATTTTCCCTCTTGCCTCTTTTGGAAAAGACTAGAGATTCTCCTCTCTTGTACTAGTTCCCCCCTTTGTCACAATGTTGCATGTTAATTGAGAGTAAACTGAAGGAAAAATCGTAGTACAATTCCAAATTCTAAGAATCTGGAGATTAAGAAATGCAATTCAGTAGCAGTGTTTATGCTGAAATATGTATACTGCAAAAAATAAATCACCTTCAAGTAGGTGATGGCTAAGAGATGGAGGCTTACATATAGCAGGTAAAAAATGCAATTAAATGGGTATATGAACACTTTTGTGGGTGCTTGAACAATAATATTGGGTTCCATATTAGAGTTCCATAGCAGGATGTTGAGTTTGGAAACCTTTAGAGCAAAAAAACCCAAAGATACTATGTGCAGAGAAAAGACACAGCTTCTGTTATGCAATAGGCTTCAGTTACAGTTTAAAGACTAAATTCTTTAGGGAAAAGAAGCAGGAGTCCACTTATTAGAGGGAGCACCCAAGATTAGAGTAGATCATAGAGAAAAATTGATGTTGAGTTTGTTGGTTTGTTAAATCCCTTAATTTAGTATTCCTCATTTTCTTCTTTCTGCTGATGAACAAAAGAGTATAGTTCCAAGAGAGTGGCAAGCTAAGTGTCCTGTGTGTATGTATGTTAAGGGGCCAGTAAGGCTGAATAATTCCTGTTTTCACTCTCCCTCCTTCACAGCTCTCTCCCTCACCCTTCCTCTCCCTCTCCTTCCTCCTCCCTTGGCCTCCCTCTCCCCTTCTCTCTCATGTCCTCCCTTCCTCTTTCCTTCCTTACCTTCAATTTCCTTCTTCCTTCCTCCTTCTCCTTCCTTTCCTCCATCCCTTCTTCCCCCTCTTCATTCTTTCTTTCTTTTCATATCTCTGTTTATGGATTTTTAAGGAAGCAATTGTCACTGAGGTTTTATGGGAAGAAAAGGGAATGATACCTTAGAAGCAAAGCAAAGGTTTCAGTTATGAACAAATGATCAACCTGTTGGGGTCCATGATAAGTCAAGAATTTGGAGGTCTGAAAAATGTCTACCAAGAATTGTCAATATATACATCATTATTAATGCTCATAAAGGAGTTATTTTGCCTGGGACAGGGGTATTGTTGACCAAGCAAATCATGGAGAGTTGCTTTGACAATGAATATAGAGAACTCTTGAAAATAGAATGGAAATCTAATTAGAGCAAAAGATGATATCAGAAAAATGTTTTTAGATTAGAAGAGACATATTCCAACATAGCTATAGGCAATTAAAAACACTCAGAAAATAGTACAGACATCCCTTGAAAAGATGACACAGTTACAGTAATGATATCCATATTATTTACTAAATGTGAGGCAGAGTAGAGAATGGCTTACTCAGAATCTGCACATTCTGAAAAAACTAGATTTACAATTTAGATGGAAATACTTCAAATGATGTCATCTAACATATTTTTTCCATTTCCCAATGCCCTCTGTTATTTCTGTATCATTTGTATATTCTTTATATTGCTTTGAGTTGATTTTACTCTCCCTTATCAGTTGGTGAATTCTTCCAGTACCGATAGACAGAAAGCTTCCCAATACCTAGTGCATCACATTCCTGTGCCCAAGAGAATGTGAGAGAAAAAGTGGAGACAGTATGTATCAGAATCTAGATTTTATTGGAAAAATATGCTGATTGGTTGAGGATAAATCGAATGATGAAGTTTTATAACTAATTAGAATGGAGCTAATCAGTAACAATTTACCATATTCTGTGTCAATAGCCTTTAGTTTAACAGCTTTGAAGTGGATAGCATTATAGCAAGAAGGAAACAAGTAATGGTAAAACATTTTGCAGAGATTATTTGATGAAGAACACTTACATAGAGCAAAGCTGTTACCAGAACTACTTTGAAGAAAGGTGTATGTTAGAGAAATAAAGATGAGCATAGTTGAGAATTTGGGTAATTATGTCTGTTTTTTTTAAATTTTACACAAACCTAGTTTAAGAAACGGCATCAAGTCATAAATCCAACCAATATTTTTTAGCATATTCTCTTCAAATACATCTTCCCTAAATATGAAACATTCAAAAGAAGTATAATAAGTCATACTTTTCGTTCTCATTATCTTTCTAAGAGAAAGTAGAGTAATGAAAGTATTCCCTAGGATTAATAAATCCCCAAATTGTTTGTTGTCTTTTTTTTCTGGTACTAGGGCTCAAATTAAGGGCTGATGCTTGTTTTTCTTGATCGAGGCTAGCACACTATCTCTTCATCTGCACCTCCAATCCAGGTTTTTGCTGGTTAATTGAACATGGAATCTCAGGTACTATACTGCCTAGACTGGCTTTGAACCAAAATCACTTAGGTCTTAGCCTCCAGCGTACAGACACGAGCCATTGGTGCCAGGAAGAATACAAGACAGATTAAGAGATGGGGAAATCACACTGGTCTAGATTAAAGTTTTTCAAGCCACTGGAAATGAGTTCTCAGATAATGAGAGGGCAATTATAGCTGAATTTTTTCTGGTCCTCAGAGAAGATAGGTGATCAATACGTAAGTATACCAATATAGTTAAGATATTTTGAAACTGTTGGGAGACACCTTTCTCAAAAAGAGTAAGAATCTCCTTAATACTGATCATGAGGGAAATTCTGGAATCATAATTTACTTGCCTTCCAGGGAAATGTACAAGAATTGATAGGAAATGTATACTCATTTCCTTGCTCATGTAACTGTAACCCCTCTGTACAGTATCTTTACAATAAAAAAGAATAGATGGGAAGATTTCTGTATACACATATAGATACAGTATTTTTCTTTTCTTTTTCTTTTTTTGTCGGTCATGGGGCCTGAACTCTGGGCCTCGGCGCCGTCCCTCAGCTCTTCAGCTCAAGGCTAGCACACTACCACTTGAGCTATAGTGCCACTTCCTAGATACAGTATTTTTTACATTGGCTCACAATAAATAAATAATAGAAAGTTAGAAACTATATTGGTATTTGGAGAATTGAATCTAAAGTGGAGAGAGAATTTAGAACCTTGCTGTAAGTTTTGTATTAGTCATAATTCTGTGACATATGCCTCAAATAACTTATATGGAGAGAAACTATATTCTGGCTCACAGTTCCAGAGTTTTTGGGCAATGGCTTTTTTGCTTCTTCATCACTTTGGAAGGAACATAATCAAGTTGCTCACCTCATGGCAGCTGAGAAGTAAAGAGAAAGGAAGAGTCCAAGGTCCAAATATTTCCCTGAAAGGCATTACTTCCAGTGATATTCTGTCCTTCTCCCAAGTGTCATCTCATTACCACCTTCCAATTGCTTCATGGGCTGATAATCAAACCTTCAACACATGGTTTGGGAAACATTTAAGATTCAAGAAGTTGGAGAAAATAAGTCATTTTCCTCCAGTGTTATCTCTTCTTCCCATATATTAAGAATTTCAGTCCATTAGGCCATATCCTAATGGTTTCACAATCTGAACTTAGCTATTTCCCTCCTCTAATTCAAGGATGTCTTCAACTGCTTTGATATTATTCCTCAGATGTTTGTTAGAGTGGCTACTTTATTGTAATGTATTTGCTTTTTATACATAACTATTTCTGGAATGCAAAATTTCTAATTTGTCTCTTTTATCACTACGCCAGTTGACAAAGAAAAATGAATTCACACTGCAAGTTACTTTCATTTCACAAAAAATACTGATTAAATTTAGTAGTTGGGAAAATAATTTTGTTCTATCATTTATTCATATTTGTTTATGTGTCAATTGATTGATTTGACAGTACTTGGGTTTTAACTCAGAGTTTCCTTCATTCCAAATAAGAAACCTAATACTTGAGACTACCTTGAGCTCATAATTTCAGCCCATAATAATGAAGGAATATCAGCTTATTTAAGTATATGATGACATTTTAAAAATTATTATTATGCTAATCACTAAATTTTACATTAGCATTAGAGGGCAATATGAGTTTTCCATGTTGATCAGCCTGTAATTTATTAGTCTCTTGAACACAGCAGGTCAGCCATAGGCTACAGAATCACTGCCAATATCTACATGAACTCACTCATTAGCTAACTCCTTGTGTGCTCTCTACACTAACCACGCCCCTCTCATCTACAGGCTCTACACCTCCCTTCCTCACTACCTTTCTCTTTTTTCCTTTTTTTAAAATAAATTTTTATTGTGAAAATATTGTACAGAGGGTTACAGTTACATGAGCAAGGTAATGAGTATATTTCCAGCATTGTTGCCTCCTCCTTTGTTTTTCCCCTACCATATCGTCCCTCCCACATCCTCAACTACACACACCCCCAACACTCCCCCCCCAATTGTAAAGTTCATTTTTCAACATAGCATCTTGTACATACTATTGTTGCAATGGGTCAATCTGTATCCCTATATTTTGTTTTTTCCCTTCCCCTCCCCAAATTATACCAACATCAAACACAGTGAAAACAGGGGTTATACCATGGGAGAGGGACATACAATGCAACAAAAAAAATCAATGGTACCTTATAAATACGTTAGAAACAATAGCAAGGAAGAAAAAAACACTTGTGTCCCTATCTTGGGGGTACATTTCACTTAACATCATCTTATCTGAGCTTTTCTGCTTGTCCCAGACATATACCAGTTATTGCAAATAAGGGAAACCAAGGAACCTATGTTCAACCACTTTGGAAAGTAGTATGGAGGTTTCTCAAAAGACTCCACATAAAGCTCCCCTATGACCCAGCAATCCCTCTTTTGGGCATTTTTTCAAATGATCACAAACAAGACCATACTAAAGCTATTAGCACAACTATGTTTATTGCAGCATTATTTACCATAGCTAAGATATGGAACCAACCCAGATGCCCCTCAGTAGATGAATGGATCAAGAAAATGTGGTATATATACACAATGGAATTCTATGCCTCCATCAAAAAGAATGACATTGCCCCATTTGTTAGGAAATGGAAAGGCTTGGAAAAAATTATGTTATGTGAACTATCCTTCTCTTACCAGGTTAGATTACTAGCCTATACTTTATTTTCAACCTGGATTACATAAGCTTTCCAGGATATTTAAACATTTCTAAAGGTCTATATGAATATGAAGTGTTTATGATATAACACTTGTAGTTAATAGAATATTTTAAGGGGAAAAAAGGTTCATTTTGTTTGCCTATTTTGTTTTTGAGTTAAAAAAAAATGAAGCATCTGGGCACCAGTTGCTCACACCTGTAATCCTAGCTACTCAGGAGACTGAAATCTGATGATTGTAGTTCAAAGCTAGCCAAGACTGGAAAGTCCATGAGACTCTTCAATTAACCACCAGAAAACCGGAGGATGCTATGGTTGAAGTGGTAGAAAGCTTGCCTTAAACTGAAGAGCTCAGGGACAGTGCCCAGGCCCAGAGTTCAAGTCTTACGACCAACAAATGAAAGTAGGAAGAGGAGGTGGAGGAGGAGGAGGAGGAGCAGGAAGAGGAGGATGGGGAGGAGGAGGAAGAGGAGGAGGAGGAGGAGGAGGAAGAGGAAGAGGAGGAGGAGCAGATGATGACGACAAAGGGAAATAGCCATGGTTTACTGTTTTTCTTAAACATATCACATTGAAATTCTTGTAATTATTATCCTATATATCTAATAACATCATTTTCATTTTCTGTGTCCCAAAGATTGAATGGCTATAAATAGGAAGTTAATGTTAACAGAATCTTAGGTACAATAGAGGCCTAAGAAGATACATTATATTTTTATGCTCTAAGAGTTGCAAAATAGCAGCTGTGCTGTTTAAGAATCCACTTCTCACCAAGAGAAGAATGCTGACAGTGACATAAACATACACTCTTAACTTTTTATATTTCCCTAAATCCTAAAAAATTAGTGCTCTCCTTTGCATTTTTATATGATGATGGCATAAAGCAGCTAGTTTTAAAGGAAAAAAATCGTAATCAGTAGGTAAAAGGGATATAAAGGTCACTCAATTTCACCTTCTGTCAATTCCTGGGGAATTGTTTCTGTAATAATATTCCTGACAAGGTGATAATCAAACTTTACACAGACACTGTCATAAGACGGCTACTACTGCACAAAACAGCCATCAGTACTTTTAAAGACTTTTAAAGAAACAAATCTTACTATTTGTATATAATCTCTAGTCATTTTCTGCATACATTAATAGTTGTAAATATATTTTACTAACTAGGACAGTATCAAAAATTTAAATTTAGAGTTTTGACTATCAAAGTAAGGTTTCATTCCTATGTAAACTGAGGTCAGCAAAAGGGGATTGGCCTTACTGTAAGCATCAAGGGCTTAACTATCTAGTTTGTGAAATAAATCGTATGAGATGCACAGCCAATATGTGACATGCCAGGCAATGAGGTGACACAGATAGAGTTGCCTCAACTCAGTGAACAAGATAGAGTTCCCTCCTTTTTAATTTCTGATTTTGTTTTTGTTTTTTTCATATTAAACTCCTCTAAAGGAATTGAATTTGTTTGATTTCCATTTTCAATGAATCTGGACACCTGAAATAGTCAATGCAAAGGGTAAGTGAGTTGCTTCAAGCCAGTGAAGTTAGGGTATAAAGTTATCAGCTTTTACCTCAGGAGAAATTCTCCTTCACATGCCATGCACCTGTTTCAAGAGACTGTGGCAAGGGAGTTGTAAGTGAAATATTTATTTTTGAAGTTACCACAATATGACTACAGTTGAAATTTTGTTGAGTATCATGCAGTTGTATTTCACAAATTATCTGACTTACAGATTATTGGTATCTAGCTTAGGACAGCATCTCAGCAGCCTATTGCATGCTAACCTATCAGAGAGAGTATTCATGGTTGGATTTCCTGCAGGCCTACACTAGATGATGCTGGAGTTCTAGAACAAATATCTTTTTTAAAAGAAGGTATTATCACGTGTGTCTGTAGGAAGAATCCAAGTTAGGGGATCTTGGCTGTTTAGAATGCCTCATTGTCTAGCTTGTAAGCAGTAAGGGCATAAATACAAATAAAAGATGAAATAAAAAATGTCCACATTGTCTTCCTACTCTGAAATAAACCTTTTTGAGTACTAGTTTCTTTTTTAATTTTATAAAAAGTGATTTTATTGTCATTATGAAGGTGATGGACAGAAGGGTTACAGTTACATACATCAGGTCGAGTACATCCCTTTTAGACAATGTCACTCCTGTCTTTGCTCTCTCCTAATTCTCCCTCCTATTCCCACCCAAAAGTTCTATAGTTCATTTTCAACATATTGTCCAGTGAGTACTACTGCTGCATTTATTCACCCTTCATCTCTCCATTTCTGTGGAGCACATGCTGCTTATATATATTTGAGTACATATACCTAATACATTTTTAATGGTGATGAATAATTTCTATTTTACTCCTTGGATGTTTCAAGAGCATAAGCCCTGAGTATAGGTCTGAATCTAGGCTACTCTCCTTACTAGCTAGAATTTCTTCACAAGTTAATTAACTTTTTTTTTTACCTCTATCTACTCATGTGTAAAATGAGGATAACACTAGTTTCAATCTACCAGAACTGTGTTGAGGATAAAATGAGTCACTGCATGCAAAATGCTTAGGACATTGTTTTGCCCTTATATGAAATGCTAAATCTGTACTCGTTATTTTGGTAATAAGGACCATGATCATATTTATGCCCTCGACTCTCTGAAAGAAGAAGGAGCTAAGAGATTCTTTAATGAGTAGCTTCATTTTTCTCTATTGACATTTCTTAGATAAAAATTGCCAAAACAAATGAAATTAGAATGATGAATATCTATCTGCCAACCCACAACTTAGTCTTTACAATGACCATCAGAATGCCAACCATTTTCATATTTCCTTGACCCAATTTTTCCTCTTCCCCCAAGAATTTGAAATCAAATACTGGACATTAAATTTTTTCTTGATGTTATTTTTTTCCTTATGCTTTCATCATTTATTTTACTTGGTATATATTCAGTATGAGTCTCTTCATGATAGGGATATATTACCTTAATCATAAACAAATTACATTAATATCAGTCCTACAAAGTAACAGTTACCTATTAATATTTTTCAGGCTTGGTATTTTTACTCCTTTTCAGATATGTATGCATGTGTGTATTCATGCATATTTTTGGAGTTGTTTCAAATACCTTCCCTTGTGTATCCTTTATGTTTAAGCTATAACTTTTAAAGAAAAAAGAATCTGCAAACGTTTAGTTTTGGTGTTTTTTTTTATCAACAACTTACTTGTTTTTTTCCACCTGAAAAATAATGAATTTGGCCAGGTAACTTCTTAAGTCACCTCAGATGTGTTATAATTTCATGATAACTTTAATCTAAAACACATAGATGAATCAGTTTTAACAACTGACTACTAATCTACTATTACTATTATCTATTGTAGAATAACATTTTGGGTAATGTTCTGTTTTATTCACTTAGAAACAGGATTTGTTTTCTATTTGAAGATGAAATGAATTAGAACTGGGCAGAAGAGAGGACTATCAAACTATAACACTGTAACAGTGCTCAGATTTTCTCTTCATTTTTGCTTTTCTTTTAAAGTTATATTAATTTTGTTTATGTGACAACTCCTGTTCCCTCCCCTTGAAAATTCTCAAAGCACATTTCAGAAACTCATTTTTGGCAGATGTAAATTTAAGTAAATTGGCCAAGGTCACAGCACAATAAGAGCAGAGTTATCAAGGGAATGCAGTTTCCTGCTTTTTCCACCATCCATGAAATTAGAGTAACTCCACCCCTTAAAATGAAAAGGTTTACTTTTTTTTCTTTCTAAAACGATAAACTATGATTTGCAAATCTTTTTTATGCCATTAAGTCAAGCTTTCACAGGTTGTCTTTGGGGAATGTGAAATGTTTATGTGTGTATTACTCGACTACTATAACTGCACGTACTACAACCTATACAATTTGATTGGAAAAGGAGAGTGTAGTTTTTTGTTTGAGCTGAACCATCAGATTTCCTTTTTTATGCAGTATGACATGATGAAGAAGCCATCTGTAAAAGCAAAACTAGTTCACTTTCTACCAGCAACATAGACTGTAAAGTAGATTATTAAAGCACACAGAAATAGAAAATTAGATCAGAAGTGATGTTTTACTGTGAGGTCTTCTTTGGGCCTTATAAAAATGAGAAAGAACTAACCTTGTTCTATTTCTGAGTTTTAAAAAAAGGCCTTTGAGCAGGCATATCACCTTTAATTAGGTTTCTGCTTTTGGGAAGCATTTTACCAGCCCCCTTTCATTTATTTTTAATGATGTTATCACTAACAAGCAAACAGTCCCTTAATAAAACAAAAACAGTTTCTATATAAAGCCTAGTGTACATGTCCTGAGTCAGTCATCTAAAAACAAATGTTATGATTGTTTGCCTTGTGCTCTTGGAACTCATAATGGCCCTACAGTGCAGATATGCAAAACATCAGCCTAGGAGACATAACTGCATCTGTTATGTCGCTTTCAGCAAAAGCTTTCCCATGTTCACTTGCAGTATCAGCACTGAGGGTAGGTCTACAGGGCCATGGAAAAGACAAAAAAGGTCAATCAAATGGTATATTTTTTTTCAGCATAAACTAGGCAGGTCCTTTACAATCACTCATGATTTTCTACTTTAAGCAAGAAGGAGAGGTGAAGGCAAATGTTTGCAGGTTCTGTCAGTACATATTTGTGTGCTTGATATCAAATGTACACAAGGTAGATGAGTGCCAGTGGGTGTATGTGTGCATGAGGTACGTGTAAAATTCCACTGCATTTTTTTTGCCAAAAAATTCTAAGTTGTAGAGGGAATGAACACATTCATTACCTAATAATTAAGTTCTATTTGGGGTGAGTTTACTGTCAAGGCTATGTATGTTTAGAAATATTGGTAGAGAACTTGATCTTAGGATTTTCTGCACATGTGAATCTCTGAAATACAAATTTATCAGCTAGAACTTTGAGACTGACTTTTTAAAAGAATAGGAGAAAGTATACTTTCCTCTTAAAAACACAGTTCTTTGGGGCATCAGGTTATCTAATTTTCTTAAGCTATTATTTCTCCCATGGATTTCTTAGATAATTTCTTGGCCTCCCCTGAATTAGTCTTTACCCAAATCCAGTCCTCTTTTAACTCCAATGACTAAATAGAATCTCTTCTTTTTTTTAACTTTACTATTGGGTACCATTTGAATATTTTGTCTGCAACATAACCTTATTGAGATTATTCTTGGATGTATTAAAAAACAAACAAAAAAACCTCTTCTCAGAAGCATCTTCCTAAACCAAGATAATGTCCTCACAGTTGACCTGTACTCAGTAGGATAGTTTTCTAGTCAAAGGTACTTTAAATTGTACTACCATGCTTCTGGTATAACTTCAAGACAGGGAGAGACTACTCATTTCTGCCCACCTGAAATCCAGCATTTGCTTCTCTTTATCTTATACATATAAAAAACAAAGTCTTTCTTCTTTATTTAATAAGAATTTACTCTGTATAAGGTAGCTGAGATTGTAAGAATTGATTCTCCCCATCTAAATAGTGGTCAGCATCTTAATGAAAACCATGTAAATGTTGAGGAATACCTACAGGGTTAATATATTTGCATAAAAATGTGCAATAAATACTTTATAAATTAAGTTAGTCAAATTGTTAATTCAGTTTGTTTTTAGTAAAATTCTTGCCCTCATTTACTTGCTATATTCCTTCTCACATTAGCATCTTTACATTATTCACCAAAACTCAAAATACAGAGTAAATGTTATTTGAAGTATATCCACAAAATCCTCTTAAGTATCTTCCTCACATTCTATGCAATCTATGGTAGATTTTTTTTTTTGCATAGGTCAATATACATTTCTCAAAGACTTGCTGCCTCAAGAAGAATTGATGAGCCAGTTTATACTTCTTTACCCTTTGTGAATATAATTCTATCACAGTTTTTAACTGTTCACCAAACTACTCATTGTTTATCTATATAAAGCAACTAATGTATAGTGAAGTAATTCTGATACTATGATGATATGGCTTTAGCGAAATATTTATTAGACAGAAATAATATAAAGACCAAGAGAATTTCCTTAATGCCAGAGTGAATTCAAATTTCCAATGAGATACTTATAATAGACTTAGTTGTTCCATATACTATTTCTTCATACTTGATGTTAAAATAATACCTTATATTTTATAATGTTTACATGTATAATTTAATTAGATTCAAACTGTAGTGTTTTTTTTTGTCTATACTAACCTTTGAAATAACTAAGCCAATTGCGCTAAAATCACTGGAATTTGGTAGAATCATGACCAGAATTATACTTTCTGTCTCTAGGATGATTTGCTTTTAAATTTAGCATGAATGTGCTGCAGACAGGATTGTGTAATCAATTTTACTAAAAGGTCTCTAGCACTTTTATATAGGAATTTGAGAAATGTTCTTGAAATTAAATATAAATAGTAAGTCTTATTTCACAGTATTCCTAGGCTTTTTATATACACTGCAAGATTCATAGAAGTCTTGCCTATAAATTTGAATGCAACACTTCATATTTCCTTCTTTTCTAAGAAGTTGACAGTAGAAAAATAAATTTGTGACCATTTCCTGACCTAAGATTATGTTCTGGGTTCATAACATTTAAATTTATTACTATTTTTCCCAATATTAAACTCAGAGTGCCTAGAATAAGGATAAGACAGCATTGGGATTATGACTGAGTTCAGGATAATCATCTATGTGCCTTATGTCTGGATATAATTTTCAAATGACTTCCTGTAAGCACCAATATTTAATTTTAGATTACTCATGCACTTCAGTTATATAATTTGCTTCCAGAGTTTACAGAAACTCATATAAACATGTACTTCTATACATTCATGATGGAAATTTATCAAAACAAAGTTTATATTTTTATTACTAATTATTCACTTCTTACTAGAAAGTACCATGTTTTCAAATATTTCTATATCCTTCACAGTACCAACATAGACATACAGATTTAAGCTAATTCTTTGCTTTGCCATAACCATTAAATGTAGAAAATTTCTATTTATTAACAATATTACTTTTTTCATACTGACATGAGTAATTTGAATCTCTTTGAAATGGATGTATTTCTAAAAGAAAATGAGTATTTTCTTCTTGGAATTCACAATTTAATGAAAACCAATAGGGATTCACACACATGCACTTGAAAGAACATATAATTCAAATCCAAAGGGAATACTTATGAAAATAACAACTGAGTTAGATTTTATTAACAGGAAAGAAAACATTTTAAAAGTAGAAGCCCATTACTGGTTTAAACAAAACTGTTCCTTAGGATATCCTGCTGAATTGTTATGTGTGATAAGATTGGAGGGGAAAATAGTTTGTCTTTCAGAGGCATCAATCTTACTTATTGATGTTCATTTATGAGAAAAGTGACTTAAAATATAAGTAATACATGACATGAAGTGATGAAGAGAATGAACTATCATATTTTTATCCTTTACTCTTTTAATCATTTTATAAGATAAAGTTGTGCTTTCCCTTACTGTCTATATTATTCCTGTTCATTATATGTTCTTATAATTGTGGATATATTTATTGTACCATTATTATATAATTATTGACAATATTAATAAACTTTCCTAGAAAAGAAATCATTTGCTAAATTTTAACATGTTCAGATTTTGCTTTAAACCCATGCTGTTCTTTGTAGACTCAGTTAAAAATCTTTATGAATTTAAAAATAACAGTTTGGTAGCAACTTGAAACTTCTGAGGGCTACCTAACTTACTTCACAGTGGTTACCTTTCTTTCATTTTTTTCTCCTTCATTATTGTGTCTTTTCTTCCCTTCAAATCTCTTTTGCCTTTGCATTACAAGGCTAGTTGTCATTGAATTTAGAGCTCATCCTAAATCAGGATGAACTCATCTTTTTTTTTTTTTTTGTCAGTCATGGGGCCTGAACTCTGGGCCTGGGCACTGTCCCTCAGCTCTTCAACTCAAGCTCTACCACTTGAGCCACAGCACCACTTCCAGCCTTTTCTGCTTATGTGGTGCTGAGGAATTGAACCCAGGGCCTCATGCATGCAAGACAAGCACTCTACTACTGAGCCACCTTCCCAGACCCATCTTAAGATTCTTAATTATATCCTTAACAAAAAGCTTTTCTCAAATCAAGTAACATTATTAGATTTCTAGAATTGGATATGAATATATACAATGGTCTCCTTTCAACCCAAGTGAGCAGTATAAAGGAACTCCCTGGATAGTTCTTTTAAGTTTTCTTTTAATTTAATAAAAAATAAAAATTCATGGATTACATTGACAACTGATATAATAATCTAAAATCATGACATCTGGATAGCCAACATTCTGTTAGAGATAAACTCTTACAAGTCTGTACTCAGGCTCCAAATGGAAGGTATTTTGTGAATGTATATTTTATCACAGCACCCACTTTTGAAGTCAACAGAAATTATGTGATATCAAAACTACCACATTCTCAGACTTTTCAAACTTTGTTGTAATCCTCCTGTAACATTTAGAATATCAAAAGATCCCTTTTATTTGAAAACAAAGAGCCGTTTTCTAAATCTTTACAGTCCACCTTCTTTTGAAAAGTGTGCATTGATCCTAAAAATTATTCCTTTTCTTCCAGTTTTAAGTAGTCATTTTTCTCTAAATTTGTTCCTTATCTATATTAAAAGCTTGATGTTGTATTTCCACCATAGAAATATTAATAAATCAGTAAAATAAACAAATTTGTATCAAATTAGAGTCCATTGTCATATAGCTAGGATTGTTGGACCAATATGGCATTGCATGAAACAACAGAGAAAAAAATATCACACATGAACATACATACACATACACTTCCCCACACACAAGAATGATTTAATCCCTGACTAAGATAAACAGTGTCTAATGACTAATAGTGGAGGGAAAAGTGTTTTACTATGTATAAGAATTGTCTGCTTAATCCTGGGAATCTCTGTAGTCAATGTGAGTTTTCAAGACTTTTACATAGTGCATATTTACTTTGTGCTCCCATTCATTATTTTCAGGAATTACTGGCTACCTGAATGTAGGCATAATGATGATTTAAAGACCAATGCTCACGAAAGCCAATTATAGACACTCACAAATGCATTCAATAAATAATCATGGGAGTGATAGAATTTATATTCAAATGTATGTGTATGTGTATTTATTCCTGTATCCATACATTTAATCCTTTTATCCTTGGGCAGTATTTAAGAATTCAGACTTCATAGATGATAAAGCAGAACACAACCTCAGGTGGTCATCTGGTCTATGCCTTTCTTCAAAAGACAAGCAATTATTATCAACATGATCTATTAAGCCACATTTTCTTTAGCATGTGACAGCTAAGGTGATGCTGATCAAAAATATTGCTCCCCATTCTTAAACAATTTCACATGCACATAGATGTTTAACAAGTGTCTTCTCAGAGCTATTATGAGAAAACACTAGCAACCTTGGTCTAGTGGAGTAATTTATGACAGCTAGGCAAATGGCATTCAAAATCACCTAGCTCCAGCTAGCCATGGAGTAGCCATATACTTGTCTAAGGTCTTTTCTAATCATGATCACAAGTATAATGAACAAAATATACTAAATACATCCTATCTGCTTTAATCACTTACTATTTTTCCAGTCTCCTTTGCCAGTAAGTTCACAGAGGAGGGAATGGAAGGAGAAACTGCAGAGGAGTGAGTGAGTAAAAGTGAGACGCATAGTTAATAAGAAGTCTGTGTTCTTACTTCCTTTTCCAACCTTCCTTTACTTTCAGTTCATTAACTACAAGTGTGGAAAGATGAAGGAGATGAATTTAACCTGTTCTGACAATAGTGAGGGATAAGAAAGTATAAGAGTTTCTATAACAGTTCTTCCCAGATAGAGCTAATTGGAAAACATGTTGAGTAGTTGGGTGTGGTAATGAAATATGAAAGAATGATCATGAAGAACAGTGAATTCAAATTATAGTCATAAGGCAAATGTGTTGGAGGTTTTATCCACTTGCAAAATTGAGAGATAGTATCAGTACTATGCAAATACATTATTCTGATTAATTTTCCTGGGGTAAAATATGAAGATATTTATAAAATTGAGAATCCTGCCCTGAATACATTTTTCACTTTGATTTCAATAAACTAAAATAAGCCACAGCTTGTATCTGTCTCATTGGAAATTACAAAATGGTTAAACAATAATCAGGTAGAAAGATTTCAGTGCCAAAGTATAAGTATTCATTTTGGCCTTATTCTAAATTGCTTTGAATGTGGAGGTGTATTCAACAAGTATAGTAAATGCTAATTTATTTTTGTTATTAATTTAGTTTCCTAATTATTGCTTGGAACTTCTGTTTTATTACTCTTTCTTCAGAACCTTTTCATTTTGTAAACAATTGTAGGTTTTCACTATAAAAGCAAAATATGCTGAAGTTCAAAAGGACTTGAAGTTCAAGGTCTCATGATTTAATGGTAATGAATAATTTGGTTATACTTTATGAAAAAAATATATTTAGATTCTACTTTTTAACTCTGAAATGAAATATTGTAATTCTAAGTTGTTTTTAAGTTCTTAAGAATATATTTGGAAATATTCTTAACATAAAAAGATTAGTTAAGAAAAGAAAACATTCTAATATGCAAAGCACTTCTTTTACATGAGGCCCTAGAAATATTCTATTGTCAATCCAAACAGCACAAACTAAAATGAGATAATTGGGAAGGTGCCCATAAAGTCAGCCTGAATATATTATCACAACTATATATGAGATAATATTTGTTTTAAAAAGATTCTATGGCACTGTAAACTCAGTCTCATTAGAGACTGCATTTAAAAGGCTTATAAAGTTACTCATTAATGTTATCTTGTTGTATCTCCACAGCTTTTTCATTAAAGAAAATTCAGCAGAAAGCATTTTCTCCTGATAGCAGGAACCAATTTGCAATAAATGTTCTGGAAACCACTAGGGAAGCCATTACTGAGGTCTAATAAAAACAGACAAGCGTAACTTGTTCTATATTTTTGTTTCAATCACATACAGATGAGACCCCGCTTTCTACACCAACTGCAAGAGACAGCCTTGACAAACTTTCTCTAACTGGGCACGGACAACCGCTACCTCCAGGTTTTCCATCTCCTTTCCTGTTTCCTGATGGATTGTCTTCCATAGAGACCCTTCTGACTAATATCCAGGTAGGCCTTTTGTTTTTGCAGTCTGCAAGAGAGGGACATCAAACACTCAGATATCAATATTTCTTTCTAAAATTCAACGTATCCCAACTAAATCCATTCATGTTATTGACTGGACCATGGTGTTCAACTTTGTCCTAGTAATATGCATTTCAAGTTACCACATGAATAAAATTATTTTGAAAATACTCAACTACATATATTAAGATATATGAAATACTTAGAAGAAAATGACATGGGCATTAAAAAAAAAAAAACATTTTGCTTCCAATGTTCTCTTCATTGCCAGATACTGGGACGGATTTAGCTGTTTAAGTTTGTCTAGTTTACTAAATGACGGCACACCAGTTCTAATAAATATTTACATAACTTTAATCTGCAGGCCTTTCAGTGAGGAAATGATATGTTTATTCATTTTAAATATGTCTAGTATAGAAGAATAAAAAAGCCCCTCTTTCATAAATAAGTTTGTTTCAACTAATAGAGTTTCTTCAAAGAATAGACTTCAAAAAGCCATACAAAACTTTCCACGGATATCCTATGTGGTTGTCAGGATGTATATTTTACGTATAGTACATTATGAATCAAAAATACGTACAGTTAACAATAACATAGAGCATGGAGCCAAGATAATAAGAGTGTTTGGAATAGAAGAAAGCATGATTCTCTTGCCCACACGTGAGGTGATCATGTGGGCCCCAGATGGAGATTTTCACCATCTACTTCTCTGTAGTTGTACTCACTAACTAGAAGTAGGAATGAGCTTGCGGATATGGCTACCCATGTTTTATTTGAAATTTCTACTCCAACATTCTATCCTCAGTGATATTTTCCTACTATATTAAACTTTCTCCCAGTAGAAATGTAATTAATTTTATTTACCTCTCCAAGGACATAACAGAAGGCCTTTAAAAGTGTAACATATCTTCTCATCTATTAATATGGCATTTTTAATACTAATGTAATTAGAGTCTCCAGAACTGTACTCAACATTAAGGTTTTATATCTCAGTAATTGAAATAAGTCATTAATCCAGGCTAAACTTAATCATTTCCAAATAATTGATTATATTTTAAAATAAACATATGACGTTTAGCCCCTACATTTCACCCACATAATTGTTTTCTATGAGGTAAAGCTTTTAGTGAATGTCTTTCTGGTTAAATTAAATGCTTTCAGAAAATATTGCTCAACATTTCTCAATTTAAGAAAAGTAGGGGTATAATTTGTTTTCTTATGTGTGTAACTGCTTGAGAAGCAAAGGAAAAGCTCTTTGTGTGTTATCTTCATCAACTGAGAGTTCTTAAACCAAACCAGTGAGAATTAAATTCCCTTTCAGCCCAGGAGCCATATCTGGGTTTTGTCAATGTAAACAGGCATACCCCTCTGAAAGTGGATTTACTCTTGTACCTTGCCCTATGCTAACCACTGCACTTCTTGGTAAACAAAAAGGGGGCCGCTGAGTTATTTTCACCCACCTACTCTATGCCAGGAACACTCAGACTAAGAGGCAACCAATATCACCTCAAATTATTTCTTTAAAAATGGAAAGAAAAAAAAACAAAGAAAGTGAAGAAAACACCAGTTTACAATTCCCAGATTTTGAAAAAATGTTTATTTATTGTACTGGCTCCAGGACTAATAATCTCCTTTCCAATTATATATCTTTAAGACCTAATTTATAGAGGTAAGGTTCAATAGAACCTAAATTATTTCTTTCTACTCTCAAATTATAAGTGTGGTCTGATAAATTTAGAATACCTGTAATAGGAATGCTTCAACTAATCAGTGCTTGCTCATTTCAACCTTACACTCATGTACCCCAAAACACAGACATGTTATATATGTTTAATATATACAAACATATGTATATAAAGTAAATTAAAGATAAAAATATTACTGAGATCTGGAGGTACAACTCAATTTGTAGAGCACCTACCTAGATAGCTTGAAATCTTGAGCTTCCACAGCACCCCTTCAAAACAAATAAATGTTACAGAATTTCATTCATACATACATTTATGTACACACATACTGAAACATGCATGTATAGTGAATTTATGTTCAGAAATGATTATACAATGTATTTTACGAAAGGTCACAGATGCTAACTCTGATTATTACCACATTTATTGAATTATGATCATATACTAGGTATGGTAAAGAATGTTTAAAAAGTCATGACCCTGAGTTATTAAGCATATAGTATAAATGTGTTTGCTGTCTAAATTTTAGTTTGGGTAGTTAATTCTGCCTACCTCGATTTCATCTTGAGTTTCTAATACATGTAATGAGATTCTCTGCTTTCTCTGTCAAAATTGTAACACTATAATAGTGCTGTAGTTTTTGAACCCCATCTTTGTTTGGGGAATTTTTTTAATTAAAATTGAGATCCCTGGACTCTTCAAAATGATGTACTTAAAACCCCACTGCCATAAAGTACTTTGATGATAGATGATAATATGATGATTTTGAGTGACTAAATTTGTGATGGTTACTGTAGTTGTCTTCTTCATAATACCATTATCAACACTGAATTTTCAAGTCATTTCTTTCAGCTTTGAAATAGTACATGTAAACTGGGTGTCAGGCTTATACGTAATCCTAATAATCTAAGAAGCAGAGACTTAGAGGATTGTGGTTTGAAGCTAGCCCAGAGAGAGAGAAAAGTTCAAAAAATTCTATCTACAAATTAACCAGCAAATATCTGGATTTAGGCAAGACAGAGCACCTTCTGTGAGCAAGAAAGTTGAGCTAGAATGTGAGGCCCTGAGTTCAAGCCCCCCCCCACACAAGCAAGACTTGTAGAAAATTATTATATTTACATATAAAAATTGAACATCAGGTTTTTGTTAGCTATTTTAGCTATACAGCTCTTTCTTGACATTGAATTATTTTTACAAATGTAAAATGACAATAAAGTCACAGCAAAGGAACAATTTTATATTGATTAATGATATGAAAAGTTTAGAGATTAATAACTGTAAAATTAGACAGGGTAGTTTTACCTTACTTTTTATAAGCTTCTATGATAATGTATCAGCTGATTCTATCTGTGATTCTAATTTTCCTTAGTCTACAAAGCCCTAGTTCCAAGGGACATTATTCCTTCTCATTCTTCAAAGACACAGGGAAATAGTGAAAGGGGAAAAAAAAGTTTAAGTAGATGAAGTTGTGAGTTAGTCTTTCTCAGCTCACAATATGGGATATTGGATAATTCACCTAATTTCATCAGAATGAATAGTTACTAAAGTCGTTTTTGGACCACAGCTTTATACACACTTTCATCAGTGTATTATTGAGCACAAATTTTTATGTTTTTTTATTGTAAAAATACTGTACACAGGAGTTACAGTTCTATGAGCAAGGTAATGAATACATTTCCTATTGAGCATTGTTACCTCCTCCTTTGTTTTTCCCCTACCATCACTTCCCTCCCCACCTCTCCTACTCCTCCCTCTCTCCACCCAAGTTGTAAAGTTCATTTTCAACATAGTGTTTTGCACATCTCATTGTTACAATGGGTCAACCTGTATCATTATTTCAGCATTTTGTTATTTCCCTTCCCCTCCCAAAATTAGAAAAATGTATATACAAGATGCAGGGCACTGACATCAAATGCAGTGAAAACAGAGGTTATACATGGGGAATGAACATACAAGAGAAACAAAAAATCACATGGTACATTTTAGATACGTTAAAAACAATAGCAAGAAAGAAAAAGCCACTGTGTCCCTATCTTGGGGTTCATTTCCCTTAGCATCATCTTATCTGGTCATATGTACATATTTTTTGACCTTTTCTGCTTGTTCTAGACTTATACTATTTATTGCAAATAAGGGAAATCATGGGACCTATGTTTCTTTGGGCCTGGCTTACTTCACTTAATATAATTTTTCTAAGTCTTTCCATTTCCTAACAAATGGGGCAATGTCATTCTTTCTAATGGAGGCATAGAATTCCATTTTGTATATATACCACATTTTCTTGATCCATTCATCTACTGAGGGGCATCTGGGTTGGTTCCATATCTTAGCTATGGTAAATACTGCTGCAATAAACATAGTTGTGCTGGTATATCAAGGAATTTTATTGAACAAGTGATTCGAAAACAAACTTGCATAAAATACAAAAGCTTCCTTAAGCCAAATAACCTTTTACTCTTGGATGTAACTAGCATGTTAACACCTTTTCTTTCATAATATTACTTGGAGTTATCTTATGCAAGTAGCTATTTCTACTTTCTAAACGTAGGAGGTGGTAGTCCCATTACTAGACTATTTGCTGTGAATCCCTCACACACATAATTTTCTGTTTCAGCTTTGTTCTTTTTTCCTCTCTCTCTCTCTCTCTCTCTCTTTCTCTCTGTCTGTTTCTCTCTCTCCTTTCTTAAAGTAGTTTTACAAAGCAGTTGCCATGAAACAAAGTAGTTCATGAACACAATGCATCTTGATCATTGTCACCTTTTCATCATTTTCCCTCATCCTTCCCCTACCCATCTCTTCTTTCAATTTTCTTAATTTTGTAGGATATGCATTAAATTCTCTGACTGCATTCTCCTCTCTTTCTTTCCTCATTCATGTGCCTCCTATCCTTGATACCATCCTCCCTTTTTGAGTACCAATTCTTGGTGGTCATTTTGTCAGACTATTAGCCTTTCTAATGACTTACACCATTGAGTTCTCCCCTAAATCTACCATTCTCTAGTTAATACACTTGCATAAATTACATTTTTATTCTTCTTAACTAGTCATACAGAGGGGTTACAATTGAACATGGCAGTTTATGAGTACAATGCATTTTGATTGCCCCTTTCATCAGATTCCCCCACACTTTCCAATCACCCATCCCTCAGCCTTTCTAGTTTCATCGAATATACATTGAGTATAGGCTTATTCTCTGGGAAAAAAAGAAAGAATAAAAATAATTTCACTTATAAGCTGGACCATGGGGGAAAATTAAACAATTGAATATTACTATAACCACCATGCAACACTTATGCAAAGTAAATTTGAGGCCAACAGCCATTGCTTCTTGTCATTGCTAGGTACCAGAATTAGCATAAAATTTATGTCTTCGAAACTGTCACTATTCAACTTTAGCATCCCTAGAACTAAACTTCTCTTCGAGACAAATTCATGTTTTAAACTTTGTTTTTAAGAGTAATTCAACCCAGCATTTTGTTAGATATTGCCTCTCTAAAATGAGAACCAGCATTTGTGTGGTCTTTTGCAGGCCATCTACCTGGAAAATTTATAGAAGCAACACAAATTTGTAACCATTAGAATCATTGCTGGTTAAAACTATGTCCTCATGGTGTGGTGGTCTTGCGTTCACTTCCCTCTATTGTTTTTCCCAGTCCCCTATTACACTGAACTTTAATCAGTTTCTTGATTTTTTTGTTGCAGAACTGTCCTTTTGCATTTGTATCTTGTTCATATTAAACTCTTACTGATATACACTGACTTAAAGTCTAAAACTTTAATTTTATAAACTTATAAGTAGTCCCTAAAAGGTATAGGATTCTACAAGGTAATGATTTCAGGCTTAAGCAAAAAAAAAAAAAGAAAGAAAGAAATGCATTGCCATTTTCCACATTAGAAAAAACTGTAAAAATAATAGTAAACAAAAATGCTCTTAGCAACTATGTTCTTTATAAATTAAAATTCCTATCATACAATGAGTGATACAGTTTAGCATTATTCAATTTGTTTATTCATAATGATTGTTTCATGTTTAAAGAACACCAAAATATTGTGTTTTGTCATCCAAGGACAATAATAGTTTAATAGTAATTTATTTTAAACAGCTACTGATAATACAACCAATCAACACATTAAGTGGTGCCAACATTGGCATCTTGCTAAATAATCTCTAGACATTGCATGGAGAGTACATCTTTCAAAGATAAGTCAACAAGAGCAATCAGAGCAGAAAATTAGAATTTGGTATCTTAGAATTAAAATACAGCTAAACTAAAGTTTTAATTGGGGTGATCTAAAAGGGCACTTGATGTAATGATCTCTTTCATTTGTTACTAATTGTTTGTTCCTGATGAAGAAGAAACATATACAAGAATGTTGCTAAATTGAGTTAAGATGGCAATTCCCTTACATTCACAGCTATGCTTTATTGTTAAACAACAAAAGATTGGGGAGGGGTACACTGCCACATAAAAATCCTTCTCCATCTAGTTTCGTATCATAAGGATTGTACCAGGGTATTCAATGTCAGGTAAAACAGACGTGAAATAATACGGATGTGTTTATAGAAAATTTTAAAAAGTACCTATGGAAATGCAAAATGCTACATTGTTCTGCTGAAGTTAAGGCTACACCTTTGTTCGGTATCAGTGTCAGGCTACAGTTGAAACCCCTGATTCAGACTGCTCCCTTGACTTGTGCAAAAGGATTATATCTTTGATTTAACCTACCAATTGTATCTATTTCTATCTCATATATAATTCTAATGGAAAATTTCAGTCTGTAATAGTCACAGACCTAGACACAATACCTTCTATGGAAGGTAGCATTTTGTGGTGTTGATTGACAAAGACAAAAAATTCATTTCTAATTTTTACTAGTCATTGTAGCATAAAGAATGTTAGCCAAGAAATATACTATTATTATGTTTAACATGTTTTGATAGCCTCTTTTTCAAATATCTTAAATTACTTCCAGATATTTAAAGTCAATTTAATATGTAGATTAGTTGCAAAAACAGACATTTTTCACTATATGCACTCTTGAATTATTACACTATTAAATAGTATCTTAAAGTTATACTCCTACTATTGCAACCATTTTGTATGACTTAAAAAATAATGTGGTACTCAGCTATTATGCTTGGAACCCACTAAATATGCTATATTTTACTAATATGATTTCTGTTTATGAAAAAATGTAAGTCCTGTATATGCTAGGCACCTTCTAGGCTCTGGAGCCTTCAGGAGGAACAAGAGAGATTATCACACCTGGCTCAGAGATTTTAGGTGAAGAGACACAATATAAATCAGTAAATAAATTAATATTTGATAGTACTACATTATCATAAGTGATACAAAGACTTTTAATGCAGGAATAACAAGATGCAGCTGAGAGCTATTTCAAATTTAATGGTAAGAAGGATTATCCTGAATGGGAACTTTAGGCAAAGATGACATTAAATGAGGATTTGAGTCATGCAGAGACCTGAAGGAAAAGCATTTGTGGGGGGAAGAGTAAGAACAAAATTCTTGGGGGCAACACAAATTCTTGGGGGAACACAAAGAATGTAAGTTTTTACCATGCAGTAGTGTAGTGTAATCTTGGTATGAAGTGGGAAATTGAGCTACAAGACAATTGGGAGACCACTAGCTTCATATAGATATTCTCAGCTATGCCAGAGCACTACTTCTGGAGTAGTGGAATTTAAGACAAAGTTTGGTCCTTCCCTCATTTAGTTTTGGGGCTGACATTCCAGTTAGAAACAGTGGAATCTACATGCCATAAATATTTGACTTCCTAAAATAGTTTAATTGGGTTTAGAAGTTCTGTTCTTTAGTTTTAGTACTTGTCTTAGTGAATGCTGGGTGAACGCACAAGAACTGAAGGATCTGGTAAATAGGGTTTACTCTTTTAAATTTAAGTGATGATTGAAATGTGCTTTGAACCAAAATATAACCATTTTGAATACTGTCTTTGTGCAGGGGCTATTGAAAGTGGCCATAGATAATGCCAGAGCTCAGGAAAAACAGGTTCAACTGGAAAAAACGGAGCTGAAGATGGATTTTTTAAGGGAACGAGAACTAAGAGAAACACTTGAGAAGCAGCTGGCTATGGAGCAAAAGAATAGAGGTATTTTTGAAATTCTAAAGAACTCGAACACTCTTACATAGTCGACACAATAATACATGTGATGTTGGATGTTTTATTTTTTCTGTGGCTTTTTGTTAACTTGCATATTAAGTAAAATTTAAGAGAAAATTTGAATCTTGTGCTTACTGTATTATTGTCACAGCATGTATTTTCTTTTCTGTTACTACTTCAAGAAGTATCATTGATCATTTACTTTTATTGCCTATAATTCACAGCAATTTCTTATTATTTAAGTTTGAGCTTTGATAAGAAGACTGCCATGAAGAAAAATTTTATACTCATTCACAATTGCCCTTTAAAAAACTGGAGTTGAAGATATAAAGATAAAATAGAAAATATAGATTATTGAAGTGAAGCAGGTTTAGTGAGATATTTATCAACTGCTATTGAAAGCTGATGAATATCTGAGCAAATGAGTAAACTTAAGTGTTTATATAATTTTCTTTCTCAGTGCTTCATTTTCATTCAACAAGGTCAAGTCCATATAGTAGAAACCTATATAAGTTCTTATTGGGTAAACGTAATGATATTATTGATAAGTGAATCATGTCTTTTATCACATTGTACAAAACAACTATAAATTAGCTTGAAGGCATTCAATTTATGCTTCTTTTACTTATGAATTTGAGGAGTATTTACAGCCAACATCACCTCCCCCCACTCCACCATTTCCTTTTCCTCAAAGATAAGATTCTCCTGAAGTTCTAGCAAAGAAGAAAATCATTTTTCTCTCATTGAATAGGTACCTAGTATTCATGTTTCACACATTCTTCTTTTATATTTTTGAGATGGTCATTTCAAGATCATTGCTTTTGCTTTGCTTTTGAAACAATAGGAGGACTTAACTGATCATTTCATTAGTATCATGGGGCACTAGGTAAGGGGTTCCTGATATAATCCTGATTTAAGAGAACCTTGTATTTCATGGTTCTTAGCAATATAACTTTCACCTATTAAAATAATTAAAGCAAGATAAACATTGATAAAGGGTGCATTTCAAGTGAGTTTCATATTTGGTGTAAAGGGTTCATTCTGTAGAGCCATCAATCATTTAATAGTCATATCTTAACTTTATTCTACCAGGGGAATTCTTGTTGTTTTTAGTTCTTCTTCTTTTTATAAGGCTGAAAGACAGATTATTTTATTTCTAAAATAATGCTATGCATACATGAAAGATCTTCAGAATTTTATTGGTTGCAACACATGAAGTTTTACATTCTGTTTCATTCCTTTAACCACTAGAGGGCAAAACATTCATAGACCAAACCATGAACTTCCCATTTAATTAGTTATGAATGGAAATTTTAAGGTTATAATGATGAATATTTACCTCTTGTGAATATGTCTATTGAAGAAGGGTAGTACTTCTTAAAGAGCACATGAAAGCCTTACTTGGTTCAATCACATAAGACATAGACAACGAGAGGGCAATGGCAGGATGCTGGGGAACGAGTTTTAGTATTATAGGAATGGATAATGTAGGAATCAAGAATTACTGCCTCTTTCTAAAAAGACATGGTCACATTTGGAAAGGAATGTGAGAAAGTAATTTTGTTAAGCATGATTCTTACACTATTAAATAAAAGGAAGTTAGCATTTATATGAAATGCTTGAGTTGATTTTCTTACTATATTCAGTGTAACTTTGGTAAATGAATTTTGAAGATACAAGATACAGCAATGAAAAACTCGAGAAGCTAGTGAAGTGCCATTTACCAGGGGTGACAATAGTAGCATTGCTAACTAACAACATTAGGGATGATAAAAAAAACCCAAAGCAATAATATATGTACAGATTAGAAACTGAAACTAAAATTCTTAAATTATGACTTTGTATTTTTATGAAATGGTATTTTTATTTAGTAGTAGTAAAGAAGCAAACACTGTTCTTGCAATTATTACTCATGATAAAGTTTCTCTTGTTGCTTTTGTCATATCAATAATATTGATCATTTTCATAAAATTCGCAAATTATAAAAATAATTTCAAATAAAAATTCATGTGTTTCCTTTGTGATAATGAGTTATTAAATATTTGTATAGACAAAGTTATGGTTTAGGTATAACATCAGTAGGGTTAAAACAAATTTTGAGAAAAAAATTTATTTTTGTGTGCATATATATATGAAAACAAATGTATACTAATCACCTGCCTTTTTATCAATACCTACTTATTATATAAAACACATTATTAAGTATATTATAATTAACAGTGAGGTTGTAGAATCCACCAGATAGGTGCATGAAAAGAGAAAATGTAACCACTTTCTTGAAATATAGTGCTACACATTTACTATGGAGAAATTATTCTCTGAGAGTATAATTTATCTAAATTATATGTATGTATCAACATATAGGTATATCCTGATAATAATAGTACTTTGTTCCTTTTATAAAGACATTTATTATGTTTTCTAAATTTCCAAAAATGTTGTTGCAAAAGTAGTTTGTATAAAACTTTTTAATCCAGCAATTTTGGGGAAAATGCATCAGGAAATGGAAGACCAGTTAATAAAAACTGGGTTTTCACTATTCAATCCACTCTACACTATTCTTATTCAAAGTCTTAGAAGTAAGCCATAAAATATATTTAATTAAGCTTCCTTTATCACTACACACAAATATGTATTAAAATTAGCACCCCATTAGATTTATCTCTACATAGGACATTTAAAATCATTCTTGTAGCATAATAGTTCAAAGCTAAAATAAAAATTGTTTCTTGGGAAATTTTTTAGGTAAAGTTGGTTTTTGAACTTCCATTTTACATGTTAGATTCAACCCATCAGGCAAAACATACTGATTAAAACGAAAAATACAGAAAATTTATAAATTAGCAGCAATATTACAACATGTTTTTTTAAAGTAATGTGCGTACACTCTTTTCTAGCTATTGTTCAAAAAAGACTAAAGAAGGAAAAGAAGGCAAAGAGAAAATTGCAGGAAGCACTTGAATTTGAGACAAAACGGCGTGAGCAAGCGGAACAGACACTAAAACAGGCAGCGTCCACGGACAGTCTCAGGGTCCTTAATGGTAAGAATGTATATGCTTCTGCATGGCCAACGCTGATTTTTAAAACTCAAAGGGCGATTTAGACATATGTTTCCTCTTTTATATTTTTGTAACTTGTAATTCATTCATCTATGCTTATACCTGAACATGTACGTGTCAAGAAGAAGGTGTTGGAGAAATGCTTTATTGCATAAGTGCTTCTACCTTTTGTTATTTAACCCATCTCTGGGACCTGGTATTGGCTTTTGTGCTTAACCAAATCTTTTTCTACTGAAACATGATAAAATATTAATCTAAGACATTCCACTCGTTTTTAATCTTAGGGGACAATATCACATTCCTCATCTGTTCCAATCTCTTGAAAATTCTTACAGCTATAGTTTCTGTTCAACCTTTAAAAAATGACAAAGATTTATGTGATTTTAGTTCAGCATCCAAGTTAACAGGTTGCTCTTTAAAAAAAAAAAAGGACAATAAGAATCAAATGAAATATATGTCACTTGTACGTTTTTGTGCTTTTAGACTCTCTGACCCCAGAGATAGAAGCTGACCGCAGCGGCGGTAGAACAGATGCAGAAAGGACAATACAAGGTAGGAATTTGCAGAAGGCTATAAATCTAGATCTTGCTATATGAGTTTTTCCTCAGCTTTAGCCTGCTATTCAAGCATGTAGCCTACCATCTGGGCCACATCAAAACAAGTTCAAACAAGGTCAAGTTCATCTTGCTTGTTTATAAGAGTGAATTCATTTTGTGCTGATAGATTTTCTTTAAATTAATAGGTCATTTCTGTTTATACAATCTAATTAAAAAGGAATAATTAATTTTAAACAATGTATGATTTAATCTTAGTCACAGTAAATGTGCTTTATTGAATGTTTGAATCCTAGTCTAGTGCTAGAAGTGTTTATAAGCTTCATACTACATAGACAGAAGCATGGATTAAGCAAATAACTGGCTGTTAAAAACTAAAAAGGTCTAACTATTCATTTTTTAACACTTATAGCAAGGTGCATTCAAAATAGTTTGCTTGAATGCTAATATTACGTATGATTGTTTAGCCTTTGTGTAGATTCCTGTGTGTTCTGTGTGTCATTGTGTACATTTTAATAACACAAATTTCCTAAGAGAAAGCATATATAGAATACTACAGGGAGTTAAAGACTTGAAAGAGATAAATACACACATTGCTGAGAGCAAACTCTGAGACAAGAACAAAACCAGAAGGTAGCACTGAGAGTCAAGCATCTATTCTAGACCACACACTCAGTTAACAACATGCTTACCTAACAGAAATGAAGAGCATTTGTTTTCTGATTTAAAAGATAATTCTTCATAGGTAAGCTTATCCATCCCAATTGTTTTTATACTACATTTGAAGCTCAGTTATTTTTAGAATATCACATGTCATTAATTGTGTTAGCTTAATCAGCTACAGAAGTGTCACTCTTGGCTTAGCATAAGGGAGATTTACATTTATCTAGCCTAATTTGTGCCGTAAGTCACAATTCAAAAACTGAAGAAAGACTTCGAGGGAAAATCTTTTGCATGTATTTATTTTACCTGAGATCCTAATAATTTTTTAATATTAAGTCTTGAACTATATGTTCATATGAGACATTTCCACAGAGACACAATTGTATGCACACAATTGTACATGTATATACCTTATTATTCTTCAAGACTATATATATATATATACATATAATCTTGTAAAAATTACACACACACTTGAGCAAGTTTTATTAACAAGAATTTCTTAATATCAGGACTGATAACCTCAATATGGCCAGAGACTATATCAATCTTATTTTGTACATGCAAAGACTATTCCTGTGCTAATGTAGTAAAGTTGAAGTGTGCTAAGAGTACACAGAAGCTTCCAAGTAGGTTTGATATATAATTAGTGGATAAAAATTCTCAAGTCAGACATAGCCAAAAATTATAGACAATATATTTCTACACATAATCCTGATTTAGTATTAATAAGTAATGATTAAGCCAGTTTTCAGAGTTCACATAATATCTCTGCCATAAATCATCAAGAGTTAGGTCATGAAAAATGGAGCTAAAGTTATCTTTACTTTAAGTTATAAAATTGACATCTATTCAAATTTACACTTTTTTGTGACAGTAGTACTTGAACTCAGGACCTCACACTTGATAGGAAAGGATGCTACCATTTGAGACAATAAATGCAGGCTTTAATATGGACAAAATCTTCATGTATGAGGTTGAAATATTGACAATATTCATTTTCTATTATGATTTGCTTCTTCTGAAAAGCACACACTATTAATTACAAATTGTCTTCCTTATGTGTTCAGCTACTCTCAGTTGAATGACCCCTTAAACTCACCCAAATAATTACATGATTGTAGAAAAAAATTCTACAATTATGCCTAGTAATTTAATGCCAAATACAAATTATTATGGGAGTACTTTTGTTTTTAATTATAACATAAAATCATTCATACCACCTGCCAATTTTTGCAGTTTGCTTTCAATAGGACTCTTTCTCATGATACATTTTTTTAGATAATATTATTTTTCCCAATCAATGTTTTCCCTGCTAGTTGCTTAAAAGTTTATTTCAACAGCACTTGTATGATTCTACAACTATTAAAATTATAGCATAAAAAGATCTTTGTTAACTTTAACTTCATTGATTATGCTCATTTTGTCCTTAATTTTTTTCTTTTTTGCCATACTTAATGTGTTTTTATTTTTTTAAATATGTTTTTTATTGTAAAATTACTGTACAGAGGGGTTACATCTACATGAGTACAAAATAATGAGTACATTTCCTATCAAGCATTGTTACCTCCTTCTCCTCCTTTGTTTTTCCCCTACCATCCCTTCCCTCCCACCTCCACAGCTACACCCCTCCCCCCCCACGCCAACATTGTAAAGTTTGTTTTTCAACATAGCATCTTGTACATCTCATTGTTAGAATAGGTATCCCTATTTAAGCATTTTATTTTTCCCCTTTGCCTTCCCAAGCTAGAGAAGTGTTTATAAAAGACTCAGGGCACTGACATCAAATACAGTGAAAACAGGGGTTATACTGTGGGGGAGGAACATACAAAGAAACATAAAAATCACGTGGTACTTTATAAATACATTAGGATCAACAGCAAGAAAGGAAAATAAAAAACACTTGTGGCCTTATCTTTGGGTTCATTTCACTTAACATCATCTTATTTGGTCATATGTACATAGCTTTTTCACCTTTTCTGCTTGTCCCAGACATATACTAATTATTGCAGGTAAGGGAAAGCATGGGACCTATGTTTCTTTGGGCCTGGCTTACTTCACCATTGACTAAATTAACATATTTTAAAGCTCCCAAACAATATAAATCATTGAACAGAAGATAGAGAAGAAACAAGTCTTCATTAAATTGAATTCTGTCTACATACACACACGCGCGCACACGCTCGTGCGTAGACCAGAGTTAAATAAGTAAAACTAAAAGCTTATTACTAATTTGGGAAGTTGTCTATGCCATGCTTTTTCAGACAGCCACAAGAAACTCCTGTTTCGTAGTTCCAACACAACCTCCTGCTTCCTTGGCTTGCCCAGCATTATCATATTCTTTTTTTTTTTCCTTTACCCAATCCAACCATGACTGAATTTTTTCTCTCTTCCAAAATAAACTAGACTTGATTGCGAAAGGGGGAAAAAGGACCCACTTTTTTTTAATGCTTCTCATATATTTTTAACATTTAGCAATAATAAATAAATGCTATGTTTGGCAAAAGAGTGATTCACCTAGAGGTTGGACACTTACATACTATTCAAGTGCCAAGTAATTACCCTCTTGTAAGCACCTCAGGTTAGACTAAATATTGCCTCATTGGCATTTAATACCACCATTTTATAAAACTGAAAAAGTGAGAAAAATGAAACCAGAATGGTTTAGAAAATATTCTTGAGGGAGAGGGAGGTGATCTCCAATTTTTTTTCTTTCTAAGTACGTCTTTATATATTACTGAGATTTCTAATAACTAGTTCAAAATCTGTTGTTAGGTGGTAGATTAAAAATACAAAATGGATATCAATGAATACCTTGGTTCATTATCTGAATTGTGTGGGAATTAACTTTTACGCTGAGTCAACATATGCACACATTATAATTTTTGTCAGAGCTTTGAAACTGTTTCTGCTTTGTATGTTTTATTCTCTATATGTTCTGCTTTATGTGTTTCTAAGATCTTTAGGCATGTACTGATATATACACTGGAAGTAATGAGTTAGACATTGATGAAATGGGAGCTATAGAACCTTGTTTGAAATTTCTCAGACTTTAGTTTAAGGGATGACTAGGAATAAGTAAAGAATTACATCAATCTGACTAGGAAGTTCAGAATCACACTACGGAGAAGCAGTATGTATAACTCAAGGTGGTGTATGGGGGGTGGGTGTTACAGTTACATAAGTAAGGTAATAAATACATTTCTTTTTTTTTCCTTTTTTTTAATTTTGAAAATACCATACAGAGGAGTTACAATTACATGGGCAAGATAATGAGTACATTTCTTTTTTTTTTTTTTTTTGGGTCCGGTCATGGGGCCTGGACTCTGGGCCTGGGCGCTGTCCCTCAGCTCTTCAGCTCAAGGCTAGCGCTCTATCACTTGAGCCACAGCGCCACTTCCGGCTTTTTTCTTTTTGCTTATGTGGTGCTGAGTAATCGAACCCAGGGCCTCTGGCATGCAAGGCATGCGCTCTACCACTGAGCTACCTTCCCAGCCCCTAATGAGTACATTTCTTATCAAGCATTGTTGCCTCCTCCTAAGTACATTTCTTGTCAAACTTGTTACCCCTTCCCTCATTTTTCTCCCACTTTCCCTCCCCCCCCCAAGTTGTACAGATCATTTCCAACATATGGTCTCGTGAATATCGCTGTTACAATGATTTTCCCTTGTCCTTTCTGTTACCATTCTGTTGTTCCCCTTCCCTTCCTTAATTCAAATAAATGTATATACAATACTAGGGTACCAAAATTAAATACAGTGACAACAGGGGATATACTATAGTGAGAAGAACATACAAAAGAAACAAGCAATTACACAATACATTAAAAACAGCAACAAACTAAATCCTCTTGTGTCCATGTCTTGGAGTTCATTTCTCTTAGCATCATCTTATATGGTCATATGTACATAGCTATTGAGATATTCTGCTCATCTGCTAGGGTTATCCTAGATATTTATATATCATAAATATTTATAACAGACAAGGGGCTCATATCTAAAATATACTTAGAGTTCAAAAAAATTAAATCTCCCCAAAAAAATCCTCCAAGAAACAACTTCTCCATTAATAAGTGGACTAAAGACTTAATAGAGACTTCTCTGAAGAGAAATAAGAATAGCCAATAGACACATGAAGAAATGCTTAACATCTCTGGCCATAAAAGAAATGCAAATCAAAAAATTGATATTCCACCTCATCCCAGTTAGAATGACTTTAATCAAGAAATCTAATAACAACAGATGCTGGAGGGGATGTGGCCAAAAGGAAATGTTACTGCACTGTTGTTGGGAGTGTAAACTTGTTCAACTACTCTAGACAGCGGTATGGAGGTTTCTCAAAAGATTAAAATAAATACAGAGCTCCCCTATAACCCAGCAATCCCACTTCTGGGCATTTACCCAAATGACCACAAACAAGGCCATACTACAGCTGTCAGCACAACTATATATATCACAGCATTATTCACCATAGCTAAGATATGGAACCAACCCAGTTGCCCCTCAGTAGATGAATGGATCAAGAAAATGTGCAATATATATATATATATATATATATATATATATGAATTCTATGCATCCATCAGAAAGAATGACATTACTCCATTTGTAAGGAAATGGAAAGACTTGAAAAAATTGTGTTAAGTAAGCACAGTCTCAAAGAAACATAGGTCCCATGGTTTCCCTTGATGTACATTTTTATACCATTTTATTATTTGCCCATTTGACCTTAGTTTGGGGTTATGCAAATATTCACTTCCATGCAATTTTTTATATTGAATTCTAGTTTAACATCCTGTAGTCACACCTACTCTGTTTCATAGTTTATATTGGTTTAATACTCATCATACTCATTTTCTTTTCTGATTTGAAATCTTCAATATTCTATCATGTTTCATTTTATGTTTTTTATTGTAGCAATAATGTACATAGGGGTTACAATTACATGAGTAAGATAATGAGTTAATGAGTACATTTCCTATTGAGCAGTGTTATCTCCTCTTTTGTTTTTCCCCTACCATCCCTTTCCTCCCCATTTCTACAATTCTCCGCCCCCCCCACCAAGTTGTAAAGTTCATTTTCAGCATAGTGTCTTGTACATCTCATTGTTAGAATGGATCAACTTGTATTCTTATTTCAGCATTTTGTTATTTCCCTTTCCCTCCCCAAATTAGAAATATATATATATATACACAAGATGCAGGGCACCAGCATCAAATACAATGATAACAGGAGTTATACCATGGGGGAAGAGAATTCCAAAGAAACAAAAAAATCACATACTACATTTTAAAGATGTTAAAAACAATAGCAAGCAAGAAAAAAAAAACACTTGTATCCTTTTCTTGGGGTTCATTTCACTTAACATCATTTTATATGGTTATATGGACGTAGCTTTTGACCTTTCTGCTTGTCCTAGACATATAGTAGTTATTGCAAATAAGGGAAACCATGGGACCTATATTTATTTGGGCCAGGCTTACTTCACCTAATATAATTTTTTCCAAGTCTTTCCATTTCCTAACCAATGGGGAGATGTCACTTTTTTTGATGGAGACATAGAATTCCAGTGTGTGTGTGTGTGTGTGTGTGTGTGTGTGTGTGTATGTGTGTGTGTATCCCACATTTTCTTGATCCATTCATTTACTGAGGGGCATCTGGGGTGGTTCCATATCTTAACCATGGTAAATAATGCTGCAATAAACATAGTTGTGCTGGTAGCTTTAGTATGGTATTGTTTGTATCATAATGTGCTTGAATTGTGAATGTTGGTTTTCTACCTAGCTTTTTTATACAATTTCCAGAATGACTAAAAAAGTTGACTTTCTTAACTGTCTGTTTTGTTTGCATTTTTAAAGTCAGAACCTATCATTTTAAACAAAACAAAACAGTTATTAAGATCAATAGAAATATAAAGCATAGTTCCTTTGACATCTGTAAGTTATGCTTGCAAAATCTTGACTTCACTTAAAAGTACATCCTTTTATTTACATCCAATGGCCATAATCAAAACGACTTGGCTAGACTCTTTTTGACTGATCTCAGATCACAGAAAACCAAGTATTACTCCAACAAAAGACATAAAAGACTTGCCTCTTACATTAGTAGTCTTTTTTTTTTCCAATTTAAAAATATCTTCTACTTCCTAGGTATTTGAAGATGCACAGTGAATTTAAAAATTTTCCTTTTGTTCAGTAATTACTTTGAAACATTAATGGTATGTTAATCACATTTTTATATTGTCAATACCTTAGTTATGGGAAAGAATTTTAAGATAAATACTTTATGTAGAAGGGAAAACAAACTTAGTTATGCTATAGATGATTTTCTAAAGATCATGACGACCTTAATGAATTAGAACTGTAAGTCCCACATCACTGCACAGTTTTCCTGACTGCTCATAGATTAAGATTATCAGAAGTTATCTGTTTCTTCTTTAAAATATATTATTAATGTTGCCATTATTATTGTTTGCATTATTATTATTATTTGATGAGAATATGATGAACTTGCCAGGAAGTTGCTCCACCATTTGAGCTACTCCCACAAGTCTTTTGCTAACTTTTTTTTTTGATTAGTGTCTCCTGGATATGTTCTAGAGGGCCTAAACTATGATCCTACTATTTACACTTACCATGACTGGGATTACAAGCATGATCTACTGCACACAGCTGAAATACATTACTTTTATTTTACTTGTAACTTAAAGCTGTGAAGTATCATTCTGCAAATAACTACATGCCATTGCTGTAAAGGGAATTGTTTTTCTGTTGTTTTTATTTTTAGCACATGATCTTATGTTGTAACTCAGGTTGACCTTGAATGTATTTATTTCACATATTTTCTTTACCTCAGGAATCATGAATTTTTAAGTGGAAGCATGTACTCATTAAAAAAAGTGGATTCATAAATGAGATGAGCCTTCCTTTCTTTCCTATGCAGTGTTCTAGTTTAAGCACAGGTAACCATAGCCAGGCTCTAGTGGCTCACGCCTCTAATCCTAGCCACTTGGAAGTCTGAGATCTGAGCATCATGGTTTGAAGCCAGCCTAGAAAGGAACAATCCATGAGACTCATTTCTAATTCACTACCAAAAATTTAGAAACGGATTTGTGGCTCAAAGTGGTACTGTACTAGCCTTGTACATAAAAACTCAGGGGCAGTGCTCAGGCCCTGAGTTCAAGCCCCAGAACCAGCACAACAAATTAAACAAACAGATAAATAAGACAAGATAATCTAAGCTCAGAGTAGCTAATTCCTTTTCTCAGCATCACAATACCAGGTAGCTGAATTGGTAGCACTTGAATTTAGATTTATAACTCCCCTGAACCTAATTTTTCCACTGTATTTTCTTTTCTTTTCTTTTTTTTTTGTCGGTCATGGGGCCTGAACTCTGGGCGTGGGCACTGTCCCTCAGCTCTTCAGCTGTCGACTAGTGCTCTACTATTTGAGCCTCAGTCCCACTTCCGGCTTTCTCTGCTTATGTGGTGCTGAAGAATCGAACACAGGGTCTCATGCATGCAAGGCAAGCACTTTACCACTGAGCCACCTTCCCAGCCCTTTCCACTGTATTTTGTTGCCTTGCCTTCCTTAGCTTCTGTCTTTTAGGATGACTATCTTTAGCATATCACTCATTTAGATAGCACATCTCCTGTTAATGATTCAAAAAGTTCTAAATGATCGACTATTAGGGATTGTTCTCAGTTTGAAAATGTATCCTCTCTTGCTTTCTAATTTTTATTAGCAATTTTGCCTGCACTATATTTATAGACATTTCTACAAGCTGGTAAGCAGAAAAAAATGTAGTGATACATTAAAAAATAATATTAGGTAAAAGATTAAATTTCATACCTGCAATTCAGCCTTTAATGAACTTAAGATACATTTAAAACATTGATCAAAAAATTCAGCTTCTACTTAATATATGGTACTTAAAGAGACTCTTGCTTACTTTTGATATGATTTATGAAGAGATATTATTAAAATCCCAGGACTCACAGATTAATACTGCTGAATTGAACCATATGTAATTTATTACTTTTTGATATTTATTGAAATTTCACTAAAATTTGATCATCATGTAAATGTTTCATACATATTTCCATGTCTCTTACTTAAAACCACATATGTAACTTCCATATGGAAGTGAGGGTCCTTTAGACAACTTGACAGAACCTAGCAGCTAAGAAATGCCTGGAGTCTGGTAGAGACTCAAAACTCTGCTTTACTTTTGTTTTTCTTGCTTCTTAGTAATCACTTAACCTCAGAGGGATGTTATAAAGACTAAATAAGATAATCTATGTGAAGCATTAGCACATACTGGGCAGTAGTGAATAAATAATCACATTTTAACTGTTAGTCATATGAAATTTTAGTGTTATGAGTTAACACATTTGCCATGGGTGCTGGCAACTAGTAACTTCTGAAGCTATTATCACTCTAATATATAATCCACATTTCCTTTATTTGGAAAATTGGTCTTTATTTATTACACAATGTCAAATTCATCCCATGTCTATTGTTTATGGAGTCTTTTATAAGAACGTTTTTTTCTTAGTTACTTTAACCAAACTTTCCACATTAAAAAAAAGTCTTCATTCAGATTTAAGGGGGAGGCAAACGGAGATTTTGTTTTTCAAAGAATAAACAAAGAAATAAAAATATGTGACTTAAAATTAGATTCTGAAATGACAGTACTATATAGTGATTTTGTTTAATCATTTAGGGATTACCTAAGACTATGTTTTAATATTAAAGCATAAATATTAGAATTATATTATTATGAACAAAACAATACAATAATAAATTTCCTTCTAGTCCCTTGGCATTGATTCCTGGTGCTTGGCAGCATTTCAATGCAACTGATCAATTCAAGACTACATTGACTGAGTTGAAAGAAAGTGATATTGATTTTATATTGTTCCATACTTATCACTAGTTATTATTAACTACTCACTTAATTAAAAATCAGGCTTATTACATAGAAAGCTTCACAGATTTTTTTGTATTTTATAAAAATTACAATATCTTCTCATAGTTTCAATCTATATATTTTCACTCTTTAAAAATAACATTACAAAATAAATCTTTTTGGAATGTAAACAGATATGCCCAGATTCCAAATGCCACAATTGTCTCATACATTTTGTGGGATTTTTAAAAATAATCAAACAAATTTTACATGAAATTCAATATATTGGACATGAAATAAGACACTGATAAATAAATAAAGCAAAATTTATTATAACTGCTATTATGTAAAAATACTTCAATGTATTATTTTTATAGAGATCAGTGTTAAAATTCCTAGTACTTTTTGTTTCTTAACAAAAGGATTTATTGTAGTCATTATGTCTATATTGAGTTGTTTTCCCATGTTTTTGTGATCTTTTTTTCAATTCTTAACCTACATCCTACATATTAGAAAGAGCAAATTATGAGAATATAATTAGCAGCTTTAGTTTATAATATATTTGATGTTTCCTTTTGAAAAGTAATATGATACTTGTCACTATTTGGTGTTTAAGGGATACAAAAATCACTTCTATCTGGGAATAATTGAATAATGGATATGAATTGACATTTTAGAGGATTGGGAATAGATATTGTGCAAAATGCAATTACATACTTAAGCAGACAATTATTTACAAAAATATAGTAATATTTTACTGGCTAATATAAAACACTGGGTTAATTTGCCTTGTTTATGAGCATATTTGTGAGTTGGCTTGGAATGCTGTCTGAAATCCTTAAATCAAAGAAGAGTAGTAAATGGAAACTCAGAAAGGTATTAGCAGTGGACACTAAAGATCGATGCCAGATCCATTCTGATCAAATATCATAATTAAGATACAAAAAATTGGTTAAACAAAGCGGATCTGTGAGATCTGGGGATGCTCTTAGTTTAGAATGTGTTATATTCATCTGTGTTTCAGAGTTGCAGACACAAAGAAATTTGGGGGATATGTAATTAGATTACCTTTATAAAAAGAAAATTTAATTTTGAGATAAAATAAAAACAAACCTTTATAAAGCTCCACAAGTTGAATGGTAATAAATGTTCAATTACAATGCTTATAGTTTTAAGTTAACGACAAGCTTTAGGGCTGAGGCAAATGTGAGAGATCAAGTAGCATGCATACATATAGATATAGATATCCATATATAGAGAGATCTTCTTCCCCCTATGGTGTATTCCATTGTCACTGTATTTGACTTTGTTACCCTGCATCTTGTATATACATTTATCTAATTTGAGGAGGGGAAGGGGATAGTTATGGATATAGATAAATATCTATATAGATAGATTTTATTGGCAACATTTTCCTATTTTTATAAGTACCAAATAATTTAAGAAGTTGTTTCTATAGATATTATGGTCAGTGCATTAATTTCTTAATTTTTAAAGTTAATTATATTCATATTTAAGTTAAATTTATTTATAATACATTTACTCTTAGATTTTTTTCTTCCTTCTTGGCAACTAATTTTCTGTTGAAGGTTGTAACAGTAGAAAATGTTCATAAAGTCTACCAACGCTGAAGGAAGATTAAATTTAGTATTATATATTAGAATTAATTTATTGTTTCATAAAAAGCCTGCTACTTTCTGTGTCTGTCCTCAAATAATAAAAGTAGCCTGGCCACCTAAGAAAATCATTAAGAATCAAAATAGCTTTTTTAAGATGAAGTATAAATGAGAAATAAATTTTATTTTTCTGTTATTGCATTTCCAGAGCCCAAAGGGCAACCTGAAAAAAATATCAATTATACAAGAGGAACAACCATGTTTAAGCCTGCCCATTTCAAGTATAAGATTTTCATAAAGAAAAATTTAAAAATCGCATGCAAATACACAGTCAAGGAAAATGTTACCAATTTGAATAGTAGGTACTTATTTAGATCTTTCACTCATATGACACATTTTAATATAAATTGTCTTTCAGAAAAAACTGTGAGCACCATCATTTAGACTATAGATTTAAAATTGCTTATGGTGTGTGATTCTCTCTCCCATGGTTAGGGACAGAATGCAGACATGCCACAATAATGTTTGTTTTATTTTTTTTTATTTCTACTGTTCGAACCGTATTAATGAGAACATCATTTTGGAGAACTAATTATTTCTATTTGTCTTGTGTCACACTTTCTAATTCCCCTATATTAGCACAGCCAAAGCAAATTAATTGCTTTTCCAGCAGTTGAACCTTGTCCAAGAATGAGCTCACATTCCCTTCCAGTTTCCCTGTTTGTAGGAGTGCATTGTGTCAAAAATTTCTCTTGATACTAAACATAGTCTTGAGAATACCTTTACAGATTTCTGTGTGCTCACTTGATGAAATTTATAAGTTTAAGTGACCCACCAGGAAAGATAAAGTTCTTAGCTGCAAGATTATACATCAAAACAGTTAAAGTGAAATTAAAATTAAATGAATGAATCTCACTGAAGCAAAAAAAGCAGTAATTAATGGTTCCCTTAATTGTCTTCATAAAATATTTGCATGGGTCTAATTTGCATAATTTGCATGTATTAATTAATCTTTCAAAGGAATTTTGTGCTGAGAGAAGCCAAAAATCTCTTTGTTTTATTTAAGATCTAATGAAATATTTATCTTCTTTAATGAACTTCTCATCTTCATTAAAATAAAAATTGCACAAGTTTGTATGTTTTAAATGTTTTTATAATTGAAGTATTCAAAAATCCTCTTTAGACTTACAACAGCTGAAAAACAAACACATTATTTAGCATTCAGTATCATTTTAACAACAGCAACACTCAGCAAAGTCCAATTTCACTTTCTTAAATGTGACAAAGCATTTGTAAATAAAAAATATGACTATATCGTTTTAAAATTAAGACTTATAAAAGCCTGGACATTTCTTTCAATGTCAATGGCATTTTATGGTTGATACTCTGGGCACCTGGAAAGTATGGATAAGAAAGGATCAGTGTGTTAAATTGTTTTGTAGATGGCTCATTGACTGAAAGCATTTTTATCTGGTTCATAGAAATGAGGGCATCAAATTCATTTGTTATTAGCAGCAACTTCTAGATAATCATGAGTTTTCTGGCAAGAGCTTTCTTGTTCCTATCCTATTATTCTATTCTATTCTATTCTTACTATTATTCTCATACTATTTGCCTAGGAATCGAGGGTGGGGGTATTTGGTTCTGTTCTCCCAAACTGAGAGATTGTAGTGAAAACCATGAATCTTTCCTTGGAAAAATGTAAGTTTAAAAATCTCATCAGTTGGCAAATGTTCAAGGAAAGTGGGGATTGTTAGGAATCTACCAGATACACAACAAGGGAAGGGAAATGAAGATCTTTTAATATAATTCATTCTTTTGCATCAGTGTTTGAGCATATTACAAGGAGGAATTTCAAGTAACATGTCTAAAGTAAGTTACAGTACATAGCAATTTTATACTTCCATTTTTGTTGATTTTTATGGCAAGCCCAGTTCATATTTGAAGCATATGAGCATAGATTATTTGGCTTCAAACAGTGATCCCAGAGACCTATAGTACCTTGGTTTCTTATCTCACCATAATATATGAAATAGGAAAAGGTTAAACTGGATAAGGAGAGTGGAATACATGTCTAAGGATTAAGATTCAAGATGCAAATGTATAATTCAGCCATGTGATAAAATTCATTACATTGACTTTGGATTTCCTGTCATATTCATCTTTAGTAAAGAGGCATTTTTACTTATTAAGGTCAAGATTATCTCTTACTCTTTCAACTTCTTTCAATTTTCATTTTCTTCACTTGTCTCTAAAATACAACAAAACTTACTTTCCAATAAAAAAATGAGAAATGAAGTTGTTTCTAGGGACAATTGATAACTCAGGTATAAGATGAATGACAATGTAGATCTTGTTTAGCATTCATTAAGAGTGTAGTTTATTTAGATAACTGATTTCAAAAGGATTGAAATGAATACCATTTAGTGTTAGGAAAGCAATAAAAAATTTGAGAGTGATTGGGTCTAACATCTACAGAACCATTCATTTATATAACAACTTTAGTAACTCACTTTAAGTAGGAAAAGTACCTGTTATGGCTGATATGTTTATCCAAACAAGATGGCAGAAACATCATTTTTATTTCCTTGAACATATACATACACAAAAAAAAGAAATTCCACATTCTTTCTAGACAAACAGATAGAAAGACAGACAGACAGACAGACAGACAGACAGACAGATAGATAGATATTTGACAGATGATAATTAGAGATATAGATTCTAGATCCAGCATTTAAATTGCCACGCTGCTATTTATAATTTGCATAGTACAAAGTATAAATAAATATTTAATTTTGAGGATTTCTATGCTGTGAAACTTAAATAATTATAATAATTTCTAACCTACAGGTTTGTTACATGGATTAATTGACATATTGCAAAGGCCAAATAGTGAATAGTTTTGGCAGTGTTTACAATTGTGTAATTATAATAGTATTCATATTTATTAAAAGTAATATATATTGAGTGACTTTTAAAAAAAATATTCTAGGTTAATGAATACTTTTCTCCTCATCCATGACTTAAATTGATCAGATGCTCCTGAGCATTTGACAAATTTATGCCCTGATGTGAAGTTCAGTTTTTAAATCCATTTATACAATATAGTTTAAGGATTTTAATTTGCAGCCACATATCATATAAGATTATCCTTTCCAAAATTAAAGACAAATTACTCACTTTTATTATAAGTTTAAGATGGAAATATTAGTTTCTTAATTTTTTAAATTGTATTTTGGCAAATTTCTCTTAACATGATTTGTGCTTTTACATAGTGTCAAGTAACTACAGTGTCTTCTAATTCATATATAATCACACTCCTGAGATAGTAAATCTCAAAACATAGTTCTACTTAAGCTTACTAATTATACCTATAAAACGATGAATGATGGCTACAAATTATTGGATCTGACTTTCATTCTTTATTTATTTCTCCCTGGGAGAAGAGTGTTGAATGGAGAGATTTTAAACCATAAATTATTTCTATACATATTCAGTTGTGCTCATGTTTAACTTTGATTCCATACTGTAAATTCTTACATTTACTTCTAAGGACATATAAAGCCATTATAACAGATTAAGAAATATTTATTTACTGTCTTTGATAAAATATTTACTTGTATTAATAATCTTAGTGTCACAGGCTCATGATCCTAGCTTCTCAGGAGGCTGAGCTCTGAGGATAATGCTTCAAAAGCCCAGGAAAGAAAATTCTCCATGATACTCTTTTTTTTTTTCAATTGTGAAAATACCGAACAGAGGGGTTACAATTACATGGGCAAGATAATGCGTACACTTCTTATCAAGCGTTGTTGCCTCCTCCTTTGTTTCCCCCTTTCCATCCCTTCTCATATCACCTCCCACCCCCACCCGATCCTTCTCCCTCCCCACCAAAGTTGTAAAGTTTGTTTTTTGACATAACGACTTGTACATCTCATTGTTGCAATGGGTCCACCTGTATCCCTATTTAAACGATTTGTTTTTTCCCTTCTACTCCACAAATTATACCAATATCAAATATAGTGAAAGCAGGGGTTATACCGTAGGGGAGAAACAAAGAAATCATCTTATAAATATGTTAGAAACAATTGCATGAAAGAAAAAAAATTTGAATACTTAACTTGGGGCTCATTTCCCTAACATGAACTTTTCTGACCTTTTCTGCTTAACTCAGACATACACTAGTTATTGCAAATAAGGAAAATCATAGGACCTATGCTTCTTTGGGCCTGGCTTACTTCACTTATATAATTTTTTCCAAGCCTTTCCATTTCCTAACAAATGGGGCGATGTCATTCTTTCTGATGGAGGCATAGAATTCCATTGTATATATATACCACATTTTCTTGATCCATTAATCTACTGAGGGGCATCTCTTATCTCCAATTAACTACTCAAAAAATGGAAGTGATGCTGTGACTCAAAGTGGTAGAGCACTAGCCTTGAGCAGAAGAGCTCAAGGACAGTGCCCAGGCCCCGATTTCAAGCCCCATGACTAACAAAATAATAATAATAATCTCAGTTGTTATTATCTTTTTAAATACTGAATTGCTTTATATACTTTTAGGCCTATCTGGCTCCAGGTTATTATTGTTAGTCTTTTGGTTAATGTTAATGAATACATCTAGCACTTAAAAAATTTCACAATCTAAGCCTTTTCTTTGGTTAAAATCTGGGAATAAGGAGAATTTTCTCAAATGAAAAAAAGGTAGATAGAAAACAACAGGAATGGAAACACCTTCCTTGTCTATCCTAAGAGATACTAGGTCCATTTAAATGTTGCCAAAATAGGACCATAAGGTCAACATTACCATATTCATTTCTAAATGTGTATTTTAAAAATACACATTTTTATGTAATATTACAATTTAAAAAGTACTGTAACATCCTTAATTCTATTTATGGTAATTGATTGTAGTAAGAACGAAAATGACCATTTGATCAAAAACAACTGGTAACATAACATGTCACCTTATAAGACAAATTGAAAATAACGGATCAGTCACAAATAATGGGAAAAAACTTGTACAACTTTTCTGAATAAATACAATGACAATGACTCTTTCTGCTAATTACTCTTAATTCAGACATCCTTTTTTCTTCCTCCTCCTCCTCTTCTTTCTGTGTGTGTGTGTGTGTGTGTGTGTGTGTGTGTGTGTGTGTGTGTGCCAGTACTAGGACTGCACCTCAGACCTCAGAGCCCATGCTTTGTCCCCTAGGTTTTTTGCTTAAGACTGGAACTCTACCATTTGAACCATAGTTCCACTTCTGGCTTTTTGTGATCAATTGATGATAAGTCTCAGGAACTTTCTTGTGTGGGCTGACTTGGAACCAGGTTCCTTCAAATCTCAGCCTCTTGAATATTAGAGTTACAGATATGAGCCTAGACCCTTTGAGATGATATTTTAAAGCTGATGTCTCCTTTTAAATTTGTTCAATTCATGTTAATCCCTTGTGTGAGGCACTTAAAAATTTTAAGTACCACAAAGAACAAAAAATTACCCATGGAAATTAAATTACTCTCCATTTATCAAAATGAAAACCATATAAGGTAAAATGTTACTAATCATATATTGTAGCTAATAGATTTGTATTACCTCAAGAACTCAACACATCCTGTTGAATGAAAACATGCATACAAAGAGTGAAGTGAACATAATAGATTAAATAATGTTCACAGTATGAGTTTTTATTTTCATCGTCTGTCTTTGGAATAAATTTCTTAAAACTGTTGATTTCTTTCCCAGATAGTACCCCAGTAAGGTGTGTAACATTTATAGTTGCTTTTCAATGTTTCCCCAATAGTAGAATCAAAATGTAACTGTAATAAACCTTTACTATATTATTCTATTATATGTACAGATTTTATTATAGACTTACAATGAAGTTCTAAGATATATGCAAAATGTAACTGGTGATATTTTACAACCTACTAACACAACAAACGTTTGCAGGTGACCCTCATTGCACTGAATATTTAGATTTAATTTACATTAAACTATGCAGATACCTCCTTACTGACTCTCAGAAAGACATGGGGCAAGTACAAGTCAAGATCATGACATTGGTTAACAACTAGCCATCCATCCAGAGGCGGAACAATAGCACTAAAGAATATCAGACTCTCAGCTGTGATGTTAAACAGTTGAACAAACCTCCTTTTGTAAAAAAATAAATAAATGAAACTAAACATAAAGACTGAGCATATTGTATAGAGGTTACAGTCTCTCACATGATGGTTTCATGTGTGCAAAAGGGTCTGAACTCCCTAATTAAAAAAAAAAAAACACTGATGAAATTTATAGACCCAGTACACAGATTACAAAAATTAATGCTTGAGTGTTTATAAATCAACCCAGAAAATTTTGGTGGATTTTTTAGGTTGCTTATTTATTTCAGTATAACTAGATTTTTGTTTTTTTGTTTCTAGGAAGCCCATAAGAATTATTTTCCTAAATGAGAGTGTAAATATTTAGATCGGTGAGTAATTGCCTGCTTGGATCTCAAAGGCAATTCTTGCTTGCTTGTTTTGAGTGGTATTTCAATGTGTGATTCTATTCCTTTGTGAGAAAATTAGAACACCAGCATTTATTTAAACCCAACAATTGAAAGAAAGGCTGTGAATTCTCTCAACTCAGTAGGCTCAATTACATGCTATTTTTACAGAGCAAAGAAAATTCAAAACCCTTTCCAACTACTTTCTTAGAGCTACAGAAATATAGTTTGCATACAGTTGTGATTTTATTTCATCATTCTAAGCCATTTTATTTTTTAACAGTTGCAGTGTGTTAACACAAAATATTGGGAAGTAAATATGCATGTAAGTTTAGCAATATGTCACGTGTCCAATGCTTGTTTAAAATGGTTTAAAAGACACTTGAAAAATAATGAATAGTGTATTTTACTTTGGGCAGAATTTATAATTTATGAGTAAAATAGACTAGTAGCATGACCAAGATATAACTATATGCTATAAAATTTTATTTTTGTGATCTTTTTATTATATATATATATATATATATTTTTTTTTTGCCAGTCCTGGAGCTTGAATTCAAGGTCCTGAGAGCTGTCACTGAGCTATTGTGCTCAAGGCTAGTAATCTTTCACTTGAATCAGAGCTCTACTTCTTTTCTGGCTTTTGGTGGTTAATTGGAAATAAGAGTTGCACAGAATTTTCTTCCTGGCTGGCTTCAAACCATGGTGCTTCCAGAGCAGCTAGGATTACAGGTATGAGCCACCAGTGCCCAGCTTAATTTTTATTCAAAATCAACAACTTGTGATTGTATACATCGCATACAGAGCATCATGAGTTATGAATCTAATATAGAATAATTAGACCAAAGTCTTGATACAAGATTCATAACCTCAAATACTTAGCATAGTTTTTTGATCCTTGACTTATTTTTTATTATCTCTAGTTGTACATGAGTTACCATTTAACAAAGCAATTTATTAATACAACTCACTTGATCAGTATTACTCAACATTCTCACTCACCCCTCCTGACCTTTTCTTAGTTGTTCTTTTCTTAGTTGTTTGTAATATACATGGAATTCTTGATTTCTCCCCCTCTTCATTTGTCTACTGTACTTAGCATATTTTTGTAGTGAGAATATTTAGAATATTTTCTTAGAAATTTAAAATGTGCTGGGTGCAGGTGGCTCACACCTGTAATCCTAGCTACTCAGGAGGTTGAGATCTGAGTATCACGTTTCAAAGCCAGCCCAGGCAGGAAAATCCATGAGACTCTTATCTCCAATTAACCATCAGAAAACCGGATGTGACGCTCTGGCTCAGGGGTAGAGTGCTCAGCCTTGAGCTGAAGAGCTCAGGCCCAGAGTTCAAGCCCCATGACAAACCAAAAAAAAAAAATTAAATGTGCAGTTCTTTACTTTCAACTTTAGTTATCTTATTGCTTTATGAAGTTAAGAATTTTACCTGCGATTTTTGTCCCCTTTAACCATGATCTTCTTCCTCTGACTCCTGCTTGAGCTTTAGAATCATGCTTCTCTTTCTTCTTCCATGAGTTCCTTTAGTCCGAGTTCCTTTAGTCCTTGATTTCTATATGTTTGTAATATATTCAATAGTTGTCTTTCTGGTGCAGACTTACTCAATTTAGGATAGTGTTCTCCAGTTCCATCTGTGTTATCACAAATTGTAGAATTTCTTTTTCTTTAAAGCATAAGTAGAATCCCATTATATGAACCTTTTCTTTATGCATTCACCTACTGATGCACACTTAGGTTGAGTCTACAAGTTGGCTAGTTTGAGTAATGCTGAAGTGAACATGTGGGTATTGATATCTTTTGGATAAACTAATTTTAAATCTTTTGTGTAAATACCCAGAAGTAAGATTGATGGCTTATTGACAATTCTATTTTTTCTTTAATTATTTATTTTGGTTTTTAGTTTAGTTTAGTTTCAGCTTTGATTTTGCCAGTACTGAGCTTTGCTTAGTTTTCTTGCTCTCTGCAAGTGCTGTAAACACTTGAGCAACAACTCCATCTTGACTTTTTGGTATTCATTGGCAGTGGAGTCTCACCATCTTTTCTGCCTAGACTGGCTTCACGATTATGATCTTCCAGGTCTCAAGTTGCTGAGTATCTAGGATTTCAGGTGTGAGAAAGCAGTGTAAAGCTATTTTTAGTCTTGTGAAGAAACTTGATGATCTCCCTCCTCAATTGCTTGAACTTGGCTGTTTCCCTAATGGCCCTAATTTAAAATCCTACCAACACTCTAAAAGTGTTTCTTGTACTACGTATTCCCAGATTTTGCTAATTTTTTTTTTGTCTTTTGGTTTGAATATATTCTGACTACTGTGGTTTTAGCTTATAGTTTCCTTGTTGAACCATTAGTTGGCCACTTTTATGTCTTCCTTAGAGAGATACCAGTCACATCAATTTCCCATTAAAAATTGCGTGGTTTTTTTTTTAATTTGTTTTCTTTCTTGTTTCTTTCTTTTGTAATTTTACAATAATTGGCTTTCTGTCTTTAATCTATTTTGAACCGATTTTTGTACAAGATGTCTGTTTGCAAAGTCAAAGACAATTTTCTTACCCCTATTTAATGGAGACTATCTCTGTGTTGAAAATCAACTGGCCATACATACATAGGTTAATATCTGAGATCTCTAGTCAGTGCTATTGGTCCATGTGTTTTTTTATGTTTTGCCAGTGTGGTGTTGTGCCAAGTATTATGGTATAGATATTGTAGTTTGAAATCAAGTAGTGTGATCCAATTGGATTTATTATTATTCTCAACTATTTTCTCACAGTAATTATATAATTTATTTTTAATTTCTTTTTTTTCACTTGTTTTCTCCTAACAATCTGTCTACCACCATCTAGAGGCTACATTTTCATATGAGTGAGCCATTAAATACAAGTATTTGGATACATTATGAAGTTGTAATAGTTCCAAATCATAAAGTTATATTATTGTGAAACTTTATAATATACTGTTCCCATTTATTTCTTCTAAACAATTTTTTCCTTTGGTCTTTCTTCCTGGATCTCTTGTCAATACTGTAACTATCATAAAATCTTCACTACATTGTGTAACATAAAATAACAGAGAACGCTATGAACACTTGTTCAAAATAACTATCAATCTGTCAGGAGATCATTCTGTGAATGATTCTGTGAAGTGTTTGAGAGGAAAAATTAATAGCATTCTGTGAAAAATGATTAACATACTTTCTAATGCATATAATACCAAAATTTCCATGCCCACATTTAGTCATTTAAAGACCACAGAAGAGTTGCATTAAAGTTAAACAGTATCTTAGGGAAAGAATTTCACAAATTATTATTATGTTATATATTGTTGTAGCCAAATAACTTATCAAATGCTTACATACCCCAATGCTGGATAATTGTATCTTTCCTGAATAATTAAAAATCTAATATTTGTAGTAACTCTAGTAATTCTAATAATCTACACATTTCGTTTATTCCTGTCAATGTTGCTCTGGAGGATGAGATTTTCAGCATTAGAACTGTATGTCTAATTTTTATTTACATAAAATATAAAATATTTTTGTATTTGATTTTATTATAAGATACAGAATTCACATGTTTTTATGTGTTCATCTTCTTAGAAAATATTTTATTGTAAAGAAGCTATACAGAGGGGTTATAGTTACATGAGTAAGGTAATGAGTATATTTCTTGTCAAACATTGTAGTTCTCTTTTTGGAAAAATTTCTAAAAATACATTTCCAGCTTAAAGAATTCAGTTGCTGTAGCATTCTTCTGAAGCTAAAAATTGACTTAATAGAGAAAAATCTTGAAATCGAAAGTTTTGATATTTCCCTCCAAAGATATAATAGAATTAAGCTTCTCCTTTAATAAACACTTGAATCCCATGCTTCTGTAACATAAAAAAACATTTCAGAGCACAAAACATTTCATTCCAGTTAAACGATTGATAAAGAATAACTTATTTAAAAATCTCTAAGTCTATAACTTCTGTGAAGTTAAACTACCAATATGTTTTACCAAACATAAGAGAAATCTATATTATGGTTGCTTCTGAAGAGATCAATAGATAGATCTGTAAATACTAAATTAGAAATTTGGTCACTAAATTTGTAATCAACATTAAATTCTATGACACATAACCATTATAGGAGATATTCTTACAAAATGAAAAGGAAGCTATAATGAATGTTGTTAATTGAGGAAAGGAGTAACGAGGGCTCAAGTTTTGGTGAGATATGGACCAGACGGAGAACATACATTTAAAGTGCCAGGAGTAAGCTAACTTGAAGAACAGAAGAGTAAAAGGAAAGCAGTGGATGCTAACCTAAGAAAGAGTTCAGATTAGAATACAGTTTGGGACTTGGTAACAAGGAATTTGATATGATTTTTGTAAATGATGCATTGAGGTGGAGCTGTAGAAGTATCTGCAGAGAAACGAAGCTGGAGTTTAAAGGAGAGGTCCAGACAAGACATAACACTTCAGACACAATTGAAGAAAACTCCTTTACATTAAAAACAGAAGTGCTTCACATTATCTTGAGACAAACATCCCTTCTCACTCCACCTTTTCCTTAGAAAGACATAACAAGAGCAACAAATGTATCATTGAGGAGCAAAGACTCTTCAAGTGGCTAAGAATTAATACATTTAATTCGCTACACTATTTAATGTGTAATTATATTATCTAACATTTGCTAAAAAAATTTTTCATTATTCATGGCAGCTGGAAAACAAGGATTAAATTTTGTCCCTGACAGTGACTATAGAACACTGAAACAAAAAATGTTCACTGCCAGCATATATCCATGAAATTAGAATAGCAAATGACAAAAATACATAGGAAGATGCTATTTTGACTTATTTATTTAGTAACTTTGTTGATTCTGCAGATTTTATCTGTGACAAACTGTCAGTTTCAACTCGTACATTAAGAGACATGTATTTTTCATGACGTTCTTTCATATGGCAATATGTTGGATATCGGCCCTTTCAAGTAATCAAACTACATTGGATTGAGCCATAAACAAAAAAGCACCAATAATTTACTCTCATGGTAAGCTTTTTCGCCTGATGCATAGATATTCTTTGCAATCATTTGAAGAATGTAATGTGTTTTTATCTTGTGAAAGGAAAGTAAAAAGTATACTTATTCTTTGCAATATGTAAACAAAGGAAAAATGATCATGAAACAGCATTCAAATTACTTCAACAAAGTGTGTATTATACCAAAAGAATATTGGTGACACACTTTACTCTTATCATTTCTCAACATGTTCAGTTCTGATGCATTTATGAAATAGACTCATCAAGTGTCAATTTAAGGCTATAGTATTAGAAGAGTTTTTCAGAGTCCTGAAACAAGGTAGCTGATAGTGGGATCTTCATACAAACACATCAGTAGGTAAATGGGAAAGAATCTTTACACAGAGTTACAAAGTGCTGTTCTTATAGCTACCTAAGTACATTCCTAAAATAAAATAAGAACTGAAGTCTGTCTAATAGATATGGGAAGAAGTTAGTTTTGTTTGTTTGTTTTAAAGTAGTTTTGGGCTGGGAAAGTGGCTTAGTGGTAGAATGCTTGCTTTGCATGCATGAAGCCCTGGGCTCGATTCCTCAGCACCACATAAGCAGAAAAGGCCAGAAGTGGTGCTGAGGCTCAAGTGGTAGAAAGCTAGCCTTGAGCTGAAGAGCTCAAGGACAGCACCCAGTCCCAAAGTTCAAACCCTATGACCAGCAAAAATAAATAGATAGATAGATAATTTTTAAGTAGTTTTGCTTGAAAACTTTGGAAATATCTAAGTGCAACTGTGCAATGCGTTGTAAAGAATCATACAGAGTTCCGATGGCAGGAAAATAAAGATTTTTTAAAAATTTAAAGTGGTTTTGACATAGCTTTAACAAATTACTCAAGTTGATAATGCTTCTTAAAATTTAACCTTAATTCAAGAGATAACGATCTACATGATGACTGAACTTAATTTTATTCATGTCACAATTGCTAGTGATGGGAAAATAAGGCAATACTGACAGTAACCACAGCCACAAGCTATTAATTTTAATGGAAATGGTGGCCTAAGTTACCATGACCCAGGGCAGAATTTCACAGTGGGCATGAAATATACATATATCAGCATTTATCTTCTTCTTAAATATATGCACATTTATTATAAGATACTTTGAATTTTAGTTGGGAAGTTTTGTGTTTGTTGTTTGAGATTATAAAGAAATATGGCAATCTCAATGGAATGAGAACAAAGTAGAACTCAAGTAAATTAAAAGTCTACAGTGCTTAGTATATTCCCTGGGTTCCTGAATTTCTTTATTTCTAGAGACAGTGATAATTTGTAAGAGGCATTAGGATTATCCATTAGCATTGCATATTTCTGTGATAGCATATTTGGTGTTTTTCCATTACTTTCCATTTAGAAAGCATTTAGTGTCTTATATTTGTTACTATTTGTGGCCAGTTTGTTGATATTTTCATGATTAATTTGTGAGAGATTCAGTCTGTTTGCTTAGAAAGCATTCTTTATGGTAAACAGCAGTTTTAAAATGCAAAACATAAGAATGAACAAAAATTGATTCTGAGTCATTCTACCACTGAATCAAAATTTCCGAGGGATGGCAAATACCTTGTCTTGGTTTCTGTTCAATGTAGTATCTTTGTAGATTATTTTTAATGGATAGATGTGGGATAACTTTTTCTCTTTTCCTTTTGGAATTCAATAACTGTGACAAAAATTTAACGATCCTCTAGGTTAGTCTTGCTGTGTGTTTGAATGGCATGAAGGCTTCTAGGAGAACTTATAAGGTTGAAGTTAGGTTTTTCAATTTGTTCTATGTTGCAGAAGATAGGAAACTGAGGTCCATTAGCATGTGATCACCACAACAACTGAAATACTTATAACTTTGACCATCAAATTGTTTCTTATGATGCTATACAGAAGATTACTTGAAAACTTCAAGGCTTAACTAAGTTAATGGTACACATTTGTAATCCCAGCACTCAGAGTTACATAGTGAATTTAAGGTGAGCTTGGCCTACAAAGTGAGATCCCTCTTTCCCTGTCTCAAAGCAAAACAAAGCAAATGAAACATTTGTAGAACCTTTAAATTTAAATTAAACATTTTTAAAAAGCGATCATAAGTTTCTATATGAATGACTTAGGTGGATTTTCTGCTTTGTAGCAGTTCTCAGGCTGTAATCGGTGTTAGCAGAGCCTGCTCTCAGACTAGTTTTATACAGGCTCCATTGACAAGCTCACTCATGGGGCTGTGGCAAGTCTTCTATCCTCAAAAATGTCTGACCTCGACCTTCAGTTCTTTGCTGGCCATTGACTAGACTTGTCATCAACCATTTGCCACATAAGACCATCCTCTGGGAAGCTCACCACCTGGCAGCCTGCAGCATCAGATGAGACAGTCAAAAGACCCTCATTAAACTTTTTGCATTGTTGCATTAAACTTTTTGGAAAGAGAAGTGATTACAGTAATCAGAAACCTTACTGGCTATTTTATAAGCTGCCTCCTCAGAGGGCTATAGAAAGTAGCATTAAGTTACTAGGTGAGAATAGGATTAGAATAAATGAAATCATATAGTTCAATTATTTAATGGACCCAGAAACTGTCTAAAAGAATACCAGATGTCTTTGATGGTCTTTGATGCTAATGTCATCTTTGACTGGTAAAATTTACCTGAATAACTCTTTTTTTGGACTGAAATCCAGAGCAAACATTCTCACACTTTTTCTTTAGATTTGATCCTTCTATAAGCATTCTTTCTAATATGTTTGCTAGTATATTCTCTAATATAATTTGCACATCTTTGATTTCATGACTTATTTGTGAACTTTGAAGTTGATTGCACAGAAGACTACCTTTTCAAATTCTGGAATGGCATGTGATTATTCTCACCCACATACTGTCTAAACAACATTTGATGATTCCCTTAGAACAGATATAAAGAAAAGCCATTCCCTAGCAAAAATCATTTCTTTTATTGAAATTCTATTATATGAAACAAAAATTAGAAAAATCTTTCACTGAAATTTTCCTATCACTTGTCAAGTTTAGCCCCAGACATGTATTACAGTTTATTACTGTGTAAATATGTTAAATATGGCTCTAGAGACTCCAACCTTTATTCACTCACAATTGTTTCCCTAAATAAATATAACCTTTATTAAAATTACCAAATCAGACAACCTATATATGAAAGAAAAAACAATAAATGCTAATTTTTAAAATCTGATTTTTTCCCTGCAATTTTAAAGAACTTTCAAAAGCTACCTTTTGAATTGCTATTCTCCTTTTTTTTTCCCCATAGATACCATAACAGTATTCTAAAAATTTATTGTTAGAATTCTGTCTGTCTTTTGAAAAATCCCCCTTTCCCTTCTCATTAGTATCATATTTTTATTAGGCAAGGAATCACTTTTATTGTAGGTATCATTTTAAGCATAAAAATTATTTCTTCATTACTTAGACTCAGATTTCCTTATTTTACCCTATCCCTGTTTCTTCATCTTCTTTTTCTCGGACAATACAAGAATGACAACAAAGAAAAAAAAGCACTATGTTCCTGTCTTGAGGTTCATTTCACTTAACATCATCTTATCTGGTCATATGTACAAATCTTTTGACCTTTTCTGCATGTCCTAGACATATACTAGTTATTGCAACTAAGGGAAACCATAGGACCTATGTTTCTTTGGGCCTGGCTTACTTCACTTAATATATTTTTATGTACCATGTGATTTTTTGTTTCTTTGTATGTTCCTTACACACAGTATAACCCCTGTTTTCACTATATTTGATGTTGGTGCCCTTCATCTTGTATATTCACTTCTCTAATTTGGGGAGGGGAAGGGAAAAAAAAAACCAAAGAGCTTAAATTGGGATACAAGTTGACCCATTGTAACAATGAGATATACAAGACACTGTGTTGAAAAACGAACTTTACAATTTAGGGGGGTAGGGGGGAGTGTAGTTGAGGAGGTGGGTGGGAAGGGATGGTAGGGGAAAAGCAAAGGAGGAGGCAACAATGTTTTTTTTTTAATTTAAATTTTAATTTTTTGTGAACATACTGTACAGAAGGGTTACAATTACATGGGCAAGATAATGAGTACATTTCTTATCAAGCATTGCAGCCTCCTCCTTTGTTTATTTACCCTTCACATCCCTTTCCAGCCCCCCCCCCATCCTCCCCCCCTTCCCCCGCACCAAAGTTGTAAAGTTGGTTTTCGACATGACAACTTGTACTTCTCATTGGAGGCAACAATGTTTGATCAGAAATGTACTCATTACTTTGCTCATGTAACTGTAACCCCTCTGTTCAGTATTTTTACAATAAAAATGTATAAAAAAGAAATACAAGAATGGAGAAAGTAATGAGAATTTTCATTGTGTTTCACTTTGCTGAAGTAGGGAGGTCTCACCTTCCAATCAGGACAAGGTAACCTAAGTGCAAACTACCCCATTTTCACTTGCTGCTACATTAACCACTCTGATGGCATCTAGCTTCTCCTAATGAGTGCTTAATTAGAACACACATGCACACACAAATACTTTACCACAGTAGAAATATGATTTTTCTTTATTTTCATTAACAAGACAGTACTTTAAAGAGCCCTGTCCTCTGCTTTTCACTTTCGTGTTTGATAAACTTTAAAAGACCACTTAGTATTCGTTTAAAACAAAGTTCACAGAGAAGTAATTTTCTCATGGTAACACACACTGGTTAACATATACAGTCCTAACTAACAGGTAATAGAGTTAAAAAGACTTCATGAACTTTACAAATATAAATTTACCAAACATGATGGAACAATAGACCTGAGTCTGGCTTATGTCCCACTCGGTCCAGTAAGTTCCATGAATTTGAACTGTTTCTTTGAAGAATTCTATTAAGAAAAATCACCAACTAGTTCTTTACTTTCTAATACTTGAATAGGACTTATGAAAAGCCTGATAGCCAAGCATAGAACAAGTTTATCATGTGAATTATGGCCATTTAACTGGTGAGATAGTGAATAATGCAAATTTTTATTAATAAAATCAAATAGTACTAATATTAAACTTTTATTTCACCAAGGAAAACTATTTTAGATTTGACAATTGATTTTCAACATAAAGAAATGTAAATATCTGAGGAAATAGATATAGTAGTCTGATTTAAACATTATGAAATGTATGCACATATTGACATATTACACTATATGTGTAATTTTTCTGTTTTCAAATTAAAAGTAAGTTTAAAATGAAATGGAATTTATATTGAAAAAACTTATGACTTATAGATGAGATCAGAAACTTATCATTTATAGATATGATCAGAAACAGTATAAAGCTGTCATATAACTTTTACCAAGATTAATTTATTAGTATTTCCCCATGTTTCTTATTTATTCTATCTAATATTTGTGCATTATATGAGAATAAAATGTATATATTATGACCCTTCCCTTTTGATACTCATCCGTTTATTTCAGGGAGAACTAACATTGAGTTTCTTCTTATGTAAAACAGTCTATTTATTAGCACAGCAAATATCTTATTTACCCAATACATTTATCTTGTCTGACATCCAAATTCCACATTTGTTGTTTGAACCAATAGTTTCCTTTATTGTATTTGTTTTCTCTCATTGTTGAATGCATAGTAGGAGCATATGCTATGTTTACTTGATATTTCTCTTTAGTCTCTTTAATCTGGCATGTTCTCTTAGCCTTATAAATATTTAGAAATTGAAATTTTTATGTGATACTATCAATTGTTTTAATCAAATGTTTCTTATTTTGCTTAGAATGTTTTCTCATGACTAGACCCAAGTCATGTATTCTAAGCCAGTTAATTACTATTGTGAAATTATGATAGTCTCATGGTTTAATTTCCAGAAGCATGTAATGTTTCTCTTTTGCTCATTTTGTTGTTAGTTTTTTGTTTGTTTGGGGTTGTTGTTGTTGCTGCTGTTGTTGTTTCTTGGTCCTGGGGCTTGAACTCGGGGCATGGGATGCTGTCCCTGAACACTTTTTGCTCAGGGCTAGCACTCTACCACTGAGCCACAACACTAATTCCAGTTTTCTGGTGGTTACTTGGAGATAAGTGTCTCATGGGGACTTTTCAACCCAGGCTGGCTTTGAACTGTGATCCTCAGATCTCAGCCTCCTGTATAGCTAGGATTCCAGGCATGAGCCACTGGTGCCCGGCATGTGCTCTTCATTCTGATGGTTCCTTCTATATATACTTTATAGAGCATTTCTCAGATACTATACAATGCTCAGTATGCTTGAAATAAATACACAAGGTGTGATGTTATAAAGGAAGTTATAGTCAGACTAGATAATTGCTGTAAGATATGAAACACTGAGTTTGTTGGTATAGTAGATACAACTTGGGATAGAGTTTGTACCTATGATAAGTGGGAATAACAGCACTTAGTTTCTAGAAATATCATGCCTAGGCTCCAAATTTCATCTACAGGAGTGTAGACAAGTTATTTAGCATAAAAATATTTTGTCAGAGAGCTTCTCAGCATAAAATTTAGAATTACCCATTCTCTGATACGTAGACAAACACCAGCTTCATCTCTCATCAATTGTAGTTTGTTGTGATAATTAGGATACATTTGTAAGAATACACAGCTGGACTGGGAAGTTGGCTCAATGGTAAAGTGCTTGCCTTGCATGCATGAGGCCCTGGGTTCGATTCCTCAATGCCACATAGGCAGAAAAAGCTGGAAGTGGTACTGTGGCTCAAGTGGTAGAGTGCTAGCCTTGAGCTGAGGAGTTGAAGGACAGCACCCACGCCTACAGTGCAGGCCCCACGACTGACCAAAAAAAAAAAAAAAAAGAACACACAGCTATTGAACAGATATAAATACATAGACCCATAGTGTCTAGATCTTCACTCAATTGGGGGTAGATTCTTCTGCATGAAATATCTTTAATACCCAGAGAAATAGGATCATCTTTTGTTTGAAAGTAAACTTCTCTTTGTACATCAATGGCCTCAACATTGTTGATTCTGAAAATTAGGCAAAGGCTTTTTCTTTAAGACACTGACAACGTCAGTGTTTTAATATACATTATATAATATATACTATAATATTACAAGTTAATACAATCATCAAGGTAATGCATATTGCCTAAGACTTAGTGACTAAATATACCCAACTTGGCGAAGATTCATTATCTCTGTCTGTAGATCTTCTATTGCCTTCTCAGCTTTCATGGCTTGTCTCAATGTTCAGTTTCCCATCTAGAAAGAATTTTGTGACAGAACAGCTTGCTCTGTAAGGTTCCCTTCTAGGTCCATAATTCCAATTTTGTTCTGCCTGCCTCACATTGTTAAAGTTCAAATTTCTCCATGCAACGTTATGCTTACTATTAGAGTCTAGTACACGGTACAAAGTTCTTTCATACAAATGAGAGCTTTTATTCACTGTATTTGTCTAAAATGAACTTGTGATTATTGCTTTAGATAATTTAACCTAGCCCATGTCTCTTCTTACAAGAGAACCAAAAGGAATGTCTAAAACTGTTCTTGGTGGTATTTTGTTTTAGTTAATCTTCATTATTAGCCATAATTCAGAGCTTTAAGGACTGGAGGTATAGCTCAGAGGTAGATCATATTAGAAGAGCTTTCTTTAAGCATAGAATTTGCTATTCTTTATTCAATAAAAAATAATAGACAAATAGTGTGGGACTTTGAGTTTAACAAATAAATAAAAGTACTTTATACTAACATGTAATAAAGCATAGTCTATACTCTAATTTCAAATGTGTTGTAGTGTATTTGTCTTTAGGTAATCCATTACTTAATTATACTAGTAGATCTCAATTGTTCAGACATAATGTTCTAGCTATTTTGCTATTCTATATGACATCATTCTCTAGAGAAGCACTAGGGGCTTATGGCGGAAAGTATACAAAAATGGTCTGGGGTCTAGTCTTCCCTAAACTTGAATTATCTCTATGGCCTCAGATTTCTCAGCTATAATCTTTAATTTACAAAGAAGTAGTCATCAAGTCAGATACTGCTGGCTCACATCTAAGGCTTCAACTACCTAGAAATCTGAGACCTAAAGAACCTAAAGCTTACCTAGGTAGAAAAATCCATATGATTCTATCTCCAATTGACTAGCAAAATGTCAGCTTAAAGAACGAAAGTATATTGAGACTACAAGGCCATGAGTTTAAGCCCTGGTACTAGCACTAAAAGAAAAACAAACAGACAACAAAAACTTAAAACATAACAACATAATTAAGATATATTGCAACTTTTTCTACTTTCATTGTTAATTATACGCAAACACAATCTTGAATATATTATCATTCAAACATCTGGGAATCAGTTGAACTGTTATTATCTCCATCTCATGAAAGGATGTTTACTCTGTATCCTCTTATAAATGGGTTTACACTGAACAACAGTCTCTCAAAGTATTTCTCATGTGCAATGTAGACTTTGTGTCGCTGCTTCTTTGCTTTAGCAGTAGCAGAATGTTCTCACTCTAAATATAAAATGATTTAAAAAAAGCAAGAAACAATATTTTCTTTAATTAGCTTCTTCCTTTGGGGGTTTTAGAAAAGAGGTTATGACTTGACAAAGATCCTTCCCATCTGTTCTGTTTGTTTGCTTTTTATTTTGACTTCCTTTCCTTGTCTTATCAAATATCACATGAATCATTAACATTTGTTTTCATCACTTGTTTTGATTTCCTTTGCTTCACATGATTAAGATATTATGTTGAGAGAGGTTCAGGGCTACCATATTTTACATTAACCTCATATTCTCTAAGTAAACTTTCTCGATATATAATCTTATATCTTTACCTTGTGCTGTGTCAGTGTTTTCCTTCAACTATTCAGTAGGGAGGCATGTGCACGAATACCTGTTGTGTGAAGGTTGCAGATTTCATTCGAGTACAGGTGTCTGGATTTAAGTTGTGAGCAAATAGATGTGATCTTTAATAAAACTACTTCCCAACTGGAAGTTTGATTTATTGAGCACTTTACTCAAAAGAGATATAAGAAATCCTTTTACATGTTTCCAAGGGCGGTCTACTAAAAATATAATGTATATCTTGTGTATTTTGTGATGCCTTTAATGATCATACTCTCTTGTTAATGATATGACATTATTTTCACACAATGATGAATTGGACGCTTCATATCACCCAACTAAGCAACTTGAAATTGTTCCAATTAATTTATATGTTATCCTCTAATTTAAATAATAATCTATAATGGAATACACACTAATCCAACTCATAGTTTCTAAACTGGTGATTAGGCTATTTAATACACTGGTTTTTATAGGTGAAATAAAGGATACACTGATTTTGTCTACAAGCTTTAAATATTATCAATGACTGCAGGAAATAACCTTAAAATCAGCCCTAAACTTAGATTGATGTGAACACCAAAATAGAGATTTTGTTATAGACTCTTTATTTTTCTTTTCAGTCACAACAAACAAACATGTAGATCCTGTATGTTTACTGGTTCCCATTGAACAGTTTCAAGTGTTATATTAAGGCCTGAGACTGGACGAATGGTGGATCATCAATGGTGGATCACTTCCCTAGCATATATAAGTTCTTGAGACCAATACCCATCATGGAAATAGAAATATTAGAAGAGGAAAAAACAAGAGAAAACAAAGCAAAACGTTATACTAAGATCATGTTTTACAAAGAATTTAAAAATGTTTCTTCATTATAGAATCTGTGGTTTCAAATCTGCATAATAATCTCACATGGCATACAAAATTTCACACCTGTGACAAACTATTCAGTAATTTAGATTCTTTCTTTACACCAAATTATGGCTGTACAAATCAAATCACAATGAACTTGAAACTATCAGGAATTTGTAATTTAAATAGTTTCACTCAACCCCTACTCCCAACTGCTTTTAATTAGAACCGACTTTTTAATTAAGTACTCCCACAAACAAAGTTGAGGTTGATGACTTTCCTGTCATATCATCCTCCCTTACAAAAGCAAATAATCACAGTGTCAAAGGAAGGCTTTTTTTGAAACAGAACATAAGAATTCTATCTCTATTTCCATTGAGTCTGGAGAGACCAAAACCAAAGTTACCCCTGGGAGCCCATCAAGGTTCTGGTCCCTGAAACAGTGAGTTGAAGTCAGAAACACTGACTTTTTTTTTTTCTCCAGTTGCACAGTTACAGGGAAAGTAGTATAATGAAATAGACACATTTGGATTCACACAGGTATCATATTTCTGCACCTCTATTTGGTAGTTCTGTGAAAATACAAAAGGTAATTAATCATGTTCAGCCTGGGTAATTTTATTTGGGAAAGACACTGAAAGTATCTTTTCTTCTGCTAGTTGTTGGTACATTCAGAGTTAAAAATCTACAGTATCTTGAACACAATAGGTGCTTCACAAACATTAGCTATAGTTATAATGATAATTATTTTCCTTATGGCCAGTTTCCTTGATCATAAAGAGAGGCAAGGTGTATTCATGCTCTGCCATGCTGTATGTGTGTGTGTGTGTGTGTGTGTGTGTGTGTGTGTGTGTACACACATGCCCTCATTTGCTCACATTCTATATTACTGGAGCCTGAAATTAGGATGTAGATGGTGCCCCTTAGTTTTTTTGCTTGCCTAAGTTAAATTTCTTTATTTTTAATATTTGATTTAGAAAACTTATTTAATATGGCAATAAGTACTAGTAAAACTAGTAGCAACATTCAGTATTAATGACAGATCACAGTTAGGGGCCCAAAGGGGGTAAGGTATTTTTAGATCTTCTATCTAGCTTAGATAGTTAATCACACTCCATATGCCTCTTGAAGCAATAGTGCACATTTAGAGTTCAGGACTTTAATATAATTTAAAATAATTTAGAAAACTTTTGTTTTCTGATCACTCTTCCTTCTATTGTAGATAAATTGAAGTGTATATATAATTTACCCAAAGATTTACAAACTTCAGGTCATACTTTGGAGGAGGCATGTTACCACATACTATATGGGAATATGCTTATGTTGTGTATAAGGTTTTACATTAGATTTAACATTCCCCTTTTCTTATTTCTCCTTCATTCATTGTGTTCAAAATTTGGTGTGTTTCTATTTTTCCAGATTATTATGGGTCTTATTTTTCCATTGGTAAAGGGGAGTAATCTATTAACAACTTGACATGTATTTGTTGAATTAGTCTCATTTCTAGAAGGAAAAGGTACAGTCCACTGACAGTGATGAAATAACTTTGGTGGCAGAAGCCACCATCTTAAGTAGTAACAAATGTGCACATAGTTGCATTCCATGGCATACTTACACCACCGAGGAGTAAGGTGAGGGCTCAGTCTTTCCTGATGCAGACACACCTGAGTGCCTTCACAGAAAATTTGGTTCTGCAAGCTTGCAGGAAGTAATTGTCATTCCACACAAATGAACAAGTTTTGCATATCAGTAGCACACACACACATACTCTTATCTACTTTCTGAGTGCTCTGGAACTGATATCAAAATAGCAAATATATATTTATGAGAACTAAAAGTGCTATGTTCTTCCTGATCATATAAACTCAAGGTAATTATGAAATTAATGTTCAGGATATGTGACACTGTTCCTTCCTAAGTTTCTGAAACTAAAATGAAGACCAGAAGTTTTATATCAAGCTATGTACTTTGTTGCTACCTATGTGCCCCAAAGGCTGTGATATTAATTATCTTTATTATTTATTTTTAGATGGGAGACTGTATTTGAAGACTACTGTCATGTACTGAATCTATCTGGTTGAAGAAATCAAGTTCATATAAAGAACTTTGCTGTCAGACATTTGTCATTGGCAAGTTTGGAAAAACTAAGGTCCTTTTAAGGAAACTTCTTCCATTTTGTGTAGTAATGTTCTTTAACATTTAAGTACTCTACAAAAACCAAACAGTTTCCTCCATTGATTTCGTCTGTGATTCATACCAGAGACCTGCGAATGTTTGTAAATGTACAAGTATCAAACTTCTTAGTTAATATCTTCAACTTTGCTGCTGGACACTTGTATACAGAGTTCAAGGCAGGTGTGACTAAGACCTAGCCTTTTTTTTTAAATGGAATGAATCATTTCCCTCTTCTGAAAATTCTGTATTTGAGCACATTGACAGACTCTTACAGCAGTGGTCACTAGACTTACAGAATTATGTCCCACCACACCATCAAGAAAATGTGGAAATGAAGTTGTAAGGGACATAGAGGATTATGAAACAAACAACAAAAAAAGTAATATTCTGTTACATTCAGTTTTAAACTCCGAATTGTGGGTTTTCTTCCGAATTTTTTTCAGATACTTTCAAAAAGACCAACAAATGGATGGTAACAACTCAGTGAATTATACATTTTGCTTATCTGAAAAGAAGCATTGACTATAAGCCAAAAGGTTTCACCGATGGTCTCTTTTACTTAAAAATTAAAAAAAATACATATATATCTAATTGTAACATGTTTTCATTCCAAACTGGTAGTGGTATATAGGATTAAAAATAATAATGTTGCTTCCTACTCAAACTGTTGGTCACATGTACAGTATATAAACATAAAACACACGAGGAAGGTATTATGTATGCAGTAGGATACTAGAGTTTAGGAAAATGACAATTTTAGAAAATATGTTTTTTGTCACCCTGTTGGTCAGAAAGAAGTCTTTCTGGTTTTAACGCATGCAGGCATGTAAATATTTGTCTGGAGTCACAGTATTAACGAATGAGATCTTAAGCTTCTGGTGACCTGAGAACTCTCAGTCCGCCATTTCTCTTTGTGTATCAATCCCTAGTCAGTGCTGCGAACTGCACTGTTGAGAATGGATTGTGGCTGACCGGTCAATCCCAACACCAGAAATATTTTTATATGTTAATGTCATATTATGTTAATGTTGCTACAAAAAAAAGAAGAAACAAAACTTAACGAACCTGTGTTGTATCAGTCGAATACCAATGTAACCCTGAGTGATAAAGTTGAACTGTGTTTTGCCTCCCATCACCGCAGAGGGGTGGGTGGGTTATGTGTTATTTTCACTGTCTTTTTGAAAGTTACAAGTATGTGTTTTCACTTTTGTGCAGATAACTGGAAGTAAAGCTGCAAATGATGCTTATTATATGCTAGTTATGTTCTCTCTCTCTCGCTCTCTTTTTTAAATACAACTAGAGTTCCACCTTTAAGGACTGATATAAATCAGTACTGTTACTGTCCCTCATATGATATCCTGTCATCGTAAACTTTTATGATTCTAACATTATTTATTACCATAAAACAACAAAATCTTAAGTGTCTAAGCAAACTAGATGGAAATGTTTAAAGATTGTATTAATTGGGTAATAATTACTTGGTTAAGAAAAATGTAACATTATAGATATTCTGGCACTAAGGTTTTTACACATTTTAGGTCTTCCTTGACATGCCAGAACCTTCATCTTTGATGTAACAAACTATTAAACAATTTAGTCCATTATTTGAGATATTATGAACAATTCCTATTTTAGCTTGCTTAAAAGGGAGAAATATTTTCCTTTAAATAATGTTCGTAAGTGCTTTGTAGAACCTTGGTTTTCTAAGTAGAGTTTGTTCCATAATCATCTTTCATTATTGAGCACAAGAGATTCTCTTCCTAGTTCTGTGCATTTTGGTTTGTTTGGTTTCCCATATGCAGTCTTTAAAGGATTGTAAGAACACTTAAGATTGAATGAACTTGTGGCAAGCTTTGGAATCATACACTTTTTGAAACTTTTTTTAAAGAAGCCTACAACTTACATATTGTCATAGAATCAGCCTTTGCTCTCCTTCTGGCATAGAGTCACCTGTTACGTGGGGTTAAATAATTTTGAAATTCATATTTTCAAGACCTTTGAGAATGCTTTAGTGTCTGGTTCAACATAAAAGGATATTTCAGCAAAGATTAAAGAAAAAAATGCTGTCAGCTGTATGTTAAGAGAGACTCTTTACTAACCTGTTGTAAATATTACAATTCACAAAATGTAATTGTAAGTCTGTAACTTAATCCCCCCTCCCTTTTTTCTTTTAGTTAAACTAGTTGGTTTAGAAATTTATGTTTTTGGCATAAATAAGTAAAATTGTGCCCACTTTATGGTTTCCATGCTTTTGTAATACTACAAATATTAATGTCTAGTTGTTCTATATTATAACCACATTTGCGCTCTATGCAAGCCCTTGGAATAGAACATACTCATCTTCATGTAGGACCTATGAAAATTGTCTATTTTTATCTATATATTTAAAGTTTTCTAAAAATGATAAAAGGTTATTACGAATTTTGTTGTACAAAATCTGTACAAAAATCTGTTTTTACATCATAATGCAAGAATTGGAAAATTTTTCTATGGTAGCCTAGTTATTTGAGCCTGGTTTCAATGTGAGAACCACGTTTACTGTTATTGTATTTAATTTTCTTTTTCTTTTCAACAATCTCCTAATAAAAATGTCTGAAATCTCCCTGTGACTTTATTTACAGTTCGTCTTTATTAAATTTTCGTGAAATGCAGAGCATTGAAGGAATATTTACTTTCTAATGGGAGGCATCTAAAAACAACATAAGTCAGCTATTTGCAATGGGAAGGAAACAATGCTCAATGATTTTATTTAACATGCAACTGCTTCTATCTCTAATATGAATTACTCTGGTGAAAAACATCATAAAAGCATACTCTGTAGTTATTGTTTAACAAGCAGATTTTCCATATTTTGTTTCTTGCCAGCTAAGCAAACTGCCCCCATATACATGATTTATTTATGTACATTTCACAGTTTATGAAGCTGTTATTTGTACCTTTTTCCTTTATATTCTTATATTCCCATGATTCTTATTTCACAAAGCTTTGTGCTGAATAATGTAAAGTAGACATGTTGATGGAACAAAATATATTATTCCCATATCTATAAGAGTGTAGATTTGTAACTCTAACTCAGTGTTTTGCTTTTGCTTTTGATTCTATTATTGGGGAAAATGCCTTCGGTAAAATATCCTTTAATATTATATAAACATTTTAATCAAACTAAAGTGCAACATTTGCAGAAATAGTAGGTTGCTATCTCTGTGAATATTCTAAATATTCTCAGGAGAATGGAACATGCATTTCTTTTCTGTTTAAATGAGTTATTTCAATGAATTCTTCAAACAGCATATAAACTAATTATGATACTTGTTTAATAAAAGCCTAAAATGTTTATGTGACCATTACAAACACATTTTTTGTCTTCTGTCATTATGTGTTTATATCAGTAAGGCTTGAGTTAGAACATTATGAAATCTCAGTGGAATTCAGGGATAATGTAGCCTTTCCCATGTGCTTTTGCTAAAATTTGTGGTCGGCAAAGTCCTTTATAACTGGAACAAAGTATTGAACAAATATAAATTCTAGATATTGCAATGCTAAAATACAGGGAGTGGACTTGTTAATAGAATTAAAACATTATTGTAAGTGGAAATGTTAAAAAAATGTTAAATTTCCTCATGCAGGTTTTGGTTTTCTATTCAATATGCTTGAGTAGGATATAATAATAGACTAGGTCCCCATAGATCAAGCATTTTTATTAATAAAGTTTTTCTACTGCACATAGCACTGTGCAGGATGCTATAATGACTGATGTTGAAAACATGTTTGTTTGGTTTTTTTAAATCTCAATTGACCTTATAATTTGATCAGAATTTTAAAATTTTTATTTGTTAGTCATGGGGCTTGAACTCTGGGCCTAGGCTCTGGGCCTCAGCTCTTCAGCTCAAGGCTAGTGCTTTACCACTTGAGCCACAGTTCCACTTTTGGTTTTTTGAGTGGTTTATTGGAGATGAGTCTCACAGCCTTTCCTGCCCGGTCTGGCTTTGAACCGCAATCCTCAAATCTCAGCCTCCTAAGCAGCTAGGACACAGGCATGAGCCACTGGTGCCTGACTTAGGATTTGAAATCTTAATTTCCAGAAGAAGATTCATTGGACATCTTCTCTACAGTAGTCAAACTACTATTAAGAGAGTCTTAGCTTAGGTCCACTTCCACTAGGTAGTAACTCTACAGTGTCCCATTTTCTACCTGACCTTGCAGAGAAAAGTTGGATAGGAATTAATACAGAGGAAATATTTTACTCTCTATTTTAAATCCCTATCAGTCATTATTTTCATGTTATTTCTTCATTTATTTCAGCCACAGCATTCTTAAGGAATGATCATGAACCAGCAAAAGGTAATAGCTTGCTTAATCACAGACAAATAAGCTGTAAGTTGAGATGTGGGATATATTTGAAAAATAGACTATGCACTATTTAATATTTATTTAGTTATTTGTAACATAATAATGACCTAAAGTAATTCAAACAGAGAGAATTAAATACCAGATTTAAAGGGAGTGCATGACATCTTGACTAGTGGCAAGAAGCTGGAGATATTGAATTGAAGAGCTGGATCTTTGGTTTTTGTAAGAAAAGCAAAATCCTGCAAAGGGAACTGGTTATATAGATAAGGGATATATATGTGATACCAAGGTAAGAAGTTAGCCAGTCATGTGTCCAGAGTTCAGGTACCGTGTTGTACCTTTTTACCTTTCTGTTTTGCTAAATGAGTCTCTCTACTCATTATGTATATGCTTCTGTTGTTCATCTTTTCAGAAGCATAACCCAGTCCATAGAAGTGAGAGCCAGTCATTTTCTCAGTCATATCCTAAGTCAAATTTCCTGAGCAATCTAATCATGTCATGGTAGAGTGTAAGTCAGTAAGGCATTTTGTCAATACATCACATTTTTAGTACTCCGTGGGTGTGTTTGTGTGTGTGTGTGTGTGTGTGTACATGTCAGTACTGGGGCTTAAACTCAGGTCCTGGACATTGTCCCAAAGATTTTTGTCTCAAGACTGCCACTGTATCACTTGAGCCACAATTTAAGTCTCCGATTTGAGGTGGTTAATTGGAGATAAGAGTTTCATGGGCCTTCCTGCCAGGCTTGTTTTTGAATCATAATCTTCTTATCTCATAATGAGTAGCTAGGATTACAGGCATAAAATAGACCCCCAGCTTTTTCTGTTAAATATTGAAAATATCAAAGAAATGTTCATCTCTAGTTGGGGCCAGAGCATAAAGATGTTTAAATTATTCAAGTAATTCTAACAAGTACCTAAGTTTAAGGACCACCATATGGAAGAATAAGTATCATACTATAAAATAAAATTAATGTGTCTTTTGCTGTGAAGCTAGATTTGATAGTGAAGTGGCAGTTGTGAGCTGTGTAGACACTACAGAAACTATTGAATAGTTCTATAAAGTATTCTTTTAAAAAAACTTGTGCCTTGTAAACTCAATAGTTTTATTCTTTTATTAAATGATTTTATTGTGAAAATACTGTACAGAGGAGTTAGATGAGCAAGGTAATGATTACATTTCTTATCAAGCATTGTTGCCTCCTCCTTTGGTTTTCCCCTACCATCCCTTCCCTCCCACCTCCTCAACTATACCCCCTTCCCGCCTAAATTGTAAAGTTCATTTTTCAACATTAGTGTCTTGTATATCTCATTGTCCTCATTGTTACAATGGGTCAACCTGTACTAAATAAATTCTTCTATCCAGACACAAAAGAAGTTATATCACATTTTTCTAAATAAAATTATTGACATATCTGACCCTAATCATACCTAACTGAGAGGAAGGTAAAATATCTAAGAAAGTATAGTAGTTTCCTCCACTTGAATATCTTTAACATTTTCCTCACTCCATATTATTTGGTAGGAATCTTTGGGTTTCTTTTCTTTTTCTCCTTTTTAAAATTTTCTTTTCTTTTTTTTTTTAATGTAAAAATACCTCACAAAGGGGTCACAATTACATGAGCAAGGTAATGGGTACATTTCTTATCAAGCATTGTAGCCTCCTCCTTTGTTTCTCCTTCCCATCCTTTCCCATCTCCCCATGCCCCATCACCCCATTGCCCCACACTACCCCCCCACACCACCCTGCCAAAGTTGTATAGTTCGTTTTTCAACATTTGTCTTGTACATCTCATTGTTGCAATGGGTCCACCTGTATCCCTATTTAAACAATTTGTTTTTTCCCTTCCCCTCCACAAAGTATACCAACATTAAATTCCATGGATGAGGGACATACAAAGCAACAAAGAAATATCTTATAAATATGTTAGAAACAATAGCAAGAAAAAAAAAATTTGAGGCCTTATGTTGGGGTTCATTTCGCCTAACATCAACTTACCTGACCTTTTCTGCTTGTCTCAGACATATACTAGATATTGCAAATAAGGGAAACAAACCATGGGACCTATGTTTCTTTGGGCCTGGCTTACTTCATTTAATATAATTTTTTTCCAAGCCTTTCCATTCCTAACAAATGGGGCAATGTCATTCTTTCTGATGGAGGCGGCATAGAATTCCATTGTGTGTGCGTGTGTGTGTGTGTGTGTGTGTGTGTGTACACATACATACCATATTTTCTCGATCCATTCACCTACCAAGGGGCATCTGGTTTCATATCTTAGCTATGATAAATAATGCTGTAACAAACATAGTATGGCCTTGTTTGTTTTCATTTGGGTAAATGCTCAAAAGTGGGATTGCTGGTCTATGTGTAGGTTTTTGAGGAACCTCCATTCTGCTTTCCAAAGTGGTTGAACAAGTTTACACTCCCCCAACAAAGCAGTAGGGGCCCTTTTGGCCACATCCCCTCCAGCATCTGTTGTTATTGGAGTTCTTTATTATAGCCATTCTAACTGGGGTGAGGTGGAATCTCAATGTTGTTTTGATTTGCATTTCTTTCATGGCTA
>NW_012267217.1:7880870-7894670 GCF_000151885.1 Dipodomys ordii
CCCCCCCCCGCCAAAGTTGTAAATTTAGTTTTCGACATAGCGACTTGTACATCTCATTGTTGCAATGGGTCCACCCGTATCCCTATTTAAACGATTTGTTTTTCCCCTTGTCCTCCACAAATTATACCAACATCAAATACATTGAAAACAGGGATTATACCGTGGGGGAGGGACATACAAAGCAACAATGAAATTATCTTATAAATATGTTAGAAACAATCACAAGAAAGAAAGAAAAACATTTGAGTCCTTATCTTGGGGTTTATTTTGCCTGACATCAACTTATCTGACCATTAATTTTATATTGACACAGTCGCCCAAGGTTATTTTGATTTAATTTGCTTCTTGTGATTCTGAGGATCAAACTTGGAGCCCTACACATCCTTGACAAGCATTCTACCACTGAACTACATCCGAGGACTTTCATCTTTATCACACACACTAATTTGTATGACTGGGTTTACTTCTAAGAAAGGTATTATCTTCACGACTCCCGCAACACAGACAAAATATAAAACGGTCTATCACAAGGATCTTTCATATGCTAGTTTCAGTCACATACATGTGTTCACATGGATGTGAATTTTCACTTCTCTGTTCTCTCAAGGGGGAACATTTTCAGACATGGTTATTCTATGCTTAGATTTGTAGGAAGCCATCATATTCTTTGCCCTACAGAATTAGATGAGTGATACAAGACAGGCAGAAATATTTCTCTACCTGTGGATACAGAGCAGAGGAAGGGAAAACCTCACTCCAACTCTTTCTACCTACTTGGTTTCAGGCAGAGCTGGAGGCCCAGTTTCCCAGTGGGACCCAGTGACAGAAGGTGAGAAGAAGGGAGGAAATTAGGTATGGTCAGGACTTCTTTGCATTATGTCCTTAGCTGAGGGTGGGTTCTCAGCTCCATCGAACCACTAGAAAGAAGGAAGATTAGCTCACATTTGTGATAAAGATTTTAGAATCTGATTCCTGCTTCCATAAAAGACAATGCAGTTTTTTGAAGGTGATGGCACTGGTAGAAAGTGATTTCTCTCTTTTCCCACTTAGCACCCCAGAAGCATAGATGCTGATGCAGCTTGGAGGAACAGGTTTTTTTTATCCCTCTGATATTTGACTGGATTTAGCATTTATCTTTATCTATTTATAATCTATCTATCTAACACATACATGCAAATATATACATATGTATGTATCTTTTCAGATTTATTTGTAAAATAGATGTGATATATGATGTCTTATATATATATATATATATATAATGATAAAAACCACATGGAAAATATAAAAAGAAAATTCATTTTGCCTGCATTATTCTATCTCCCAGACAGGCACAAATCTCTGACTAGCAGTATTCCCTCATGGGAAAGTTAGAATTAGTACATAGCTGCTCTACCTTTCTCAGCCTGGCTCAAACAACCCAAATTGGTTGGGAGGAAAGCAGAGTTAAGATATCTTGAGATAGCCAGGAACAAAGAAGTAGAAGTATAGGGAAGGAAGGATTTCACATGAGATTGTATCACACTGTTAGGGCCCAATGTAAATTCTCAAATTATTTTAGTTGGTTCTGGATATTAAAGTAGTGATACAGTTAGTGCAACTATAGTTAATGTTTATCACCAAATGGCAAAGATTTACAGGAATTAGGCATACTTGAAAGTTCATGCAAACATTTGAAAACTAATGGAGATTCTACTAAAGCTTTGAATATTCCTGTTCCTGGCCTCTTGAATAGAAATCATTGGACATTACATTTAAATTCCTAATGACAATGGATTCCTAAAGAGAACCACAACATTTTCTTACAGAGTGTACATTAAAAGCTTTGAAAGTTATTGAATCTGGGCAAAATATATTCCAGACTTGTTGGCACAGGGTTTAACCTATATTCACAGTATATTAGCAAGATCTTTACTTTTAAAATATTGAAGTTTTTTAAGCCAGTCCATTTCATACATTGCTCCGTGAGTAGTTATAGTTGTAATCAAGTCTTCACTAGATACATTATTTTCTTGGCCTTTGAACAAATGTAGATCAATAGTAGAAAATATATCTATTAAAGGTGCATACATTGTTGTTCAGCTGCCAAATGAAACAGTGAGTTCATGCCTACTTGTTTCTGCTATTGTGTTCAGAAAAATACATGATGTAGTCTGGTCTGGAGCTCTCTATGTAGGAAATTGGCAGCATCTTGTTTTTAACCTGCTTCAGCCTTCCAATTGTCAGTATTACAGATCTGAGAACCTATACCCAGCCTGCAACTTCCATCATAGAAGCTAAAGTAAGTACATTTCATAAGCATAGAGGATAAAGCAAATAAATTATGGAATCTAAAATATAAAAAAAAACAAAAGAAGAGTAAACATGATAGAATCTTTACGGATGAAAATTACATTTGATATAAAATAGTATTCTTTAAAATACTTTTCTTTGAAAATCTGGTATTTTTATGAGATGAGAAAACTTCACATAGCTACTTAATTTTAGTCATTTTATAGTTAATTTGGGAAACACACACAACAATAAACCTATTGTTAGGAGGAAAACACAGTTGAGTAGAACAATCAATGTATAAAGTGAAGGTGTTCCAAAAATAACATCAGCACATTAACTGTGAGGAAATTGTAGATTGAGGCAATGTCATTGCTCAACATAGTTTGGCCTTACATTTATTTTTGGTTAAAATCTTTTAGGATTTATTGGATTGGAAAGGCCAAAACAAGATTCAGTTTCTTCCGTTAACTGAACTTCTTTTGCGCATATTCAGAAGTGAATTATTCTTTTGAAAATAAACTGATAGAAATTCAGATTCAGCATGTTCATCAAGATGCACCCGTTGACACAAACTCTGTGAGAGGGAGGAAGACAGGATTGGACAGATAAAGAAGATGAGGTAGACTCACGTAAGGAAGACCTCCTTTCTCATGGGACCTCCTTTCTCATGATTGGCAGGTAAGGTAGGTTGGACCTCGCACTTGCCCCTGGAGTTTACTTCATTACATGTGCCTAATAAGCAGAACCGCTGAGTGAGCGAGAAAAGAAGGACAAAGTGTGGCATAACACAGCATCCATTAGATTTGGAAAATGAGGAATGTTTTCCCTAACTGAACAACACAGATATGGAACCTAAATCATTGTTCAAAAAAGTCATAGCCACAGGCATTAATGTTCTGTACCTTATTTTCCCCTATATGGCAATTTTGTTTTACTAGTTAATGTAACTTGTGCACAATAATAAGCTTCAATGCCTTTTTGTACATTTGTGTAACATGCTTTAATCATCTACTTTGTCGTATTTTGGTTGTGTGCTCTCTCTAGCTTTATTGCCCCCATTGATGCTCTTACTGGTTAATTTATCCTTTCAATAACGCTTTCTAATCTTTCTAAGGTATCACAGTATTCTTTCTGTGGGTCTCACTGATTTTTTTGTGACTCTACTGCCTGTTTCTTTTCTCTCAGTCAAGTCCCCAAGTGACAGAATGTTATCATATTAGACTCCTGTTATTCCCAAATCCTATTATGAATTGGTCTATAGCAATGATTGCCTTCAAGTCTGTCATGAGGCAAAATTAATGAAATCACTGAGGAAACAGCATGGTGATCTGTTATGAAGAACTTCTTAGGATGACGGCTTTGGGCAAGGTAAGTAACTTATTGACATATCTAGACTCCTCAAGTTTTCCTATTCACCAAGATCTCTTAGGAAGATAAAATAGCTGGGACTACTTTCAGAGCTTCTAATTAAGCTGGTTTGGGGTAGTACCTTATATTTTCATGTCTAATAAATAGTTTGTGTTTATTATAATGTATGTGACACAATCATTCTGATTTGTTTCTGGAAAAAAATGTCTAAAATAGACAATAGGGCCGGGAGTGGTGGCTCCCAATTGTATTCCTAGCTACTCAGGAAGCTGAGATCTGAGGATTTCAAAGCCAGCTTAAGCAGATGGTTAATCTACAGTTGACCACCAAAAAGCTACAAATAGAGCTGTAGAGCTGTGGCTCAAGTGGTAGAGTGGGTGGCCTCAAGAAAATTAAAACAAAAAAGTACATCAAGGACAGCACTAAGGTTCTGAGTTCAGTCTTCAAGACTAGCATGTGCATACACACACACACACACACACACACACACACACACACACAGAAGCAGATGCTGACAAATTTAGGAAGATTAATACAGTAGCTTCCAGATTTAGTTTCCAGGAATAAATCTTTAAATATCACAAAATTATAGCAGGGCTTCTAGATCTGTTATGACCAGAAAGTCAGGAAATTAGGCAGTTGCTGTCAAACTACAGCCAACAAAATGGAGAGCATACCTCTCTTGCTGGAAATGAATGGTTGGGGATAGGATGTGGGACTCATTTGACAACTGTCCCTCAAAATCTGAGCATCTCTCTCTCTCTTTTTATTTTTTTGTCGATCATGAGCCTGAACTCTGGGCCTGAGCACTGTCCCTCAGCTCTTTATCTCAAGGCTAGCACTCTATACCACTTGAGCCACAGTTCCACTTCTGGCTTTTTCTGCTTATGTGGTGCTGAAGAATCGAACCCAGGATCTCATGCAAGCAAGGTAAGCACTCTACTACTGAGCTACTTTCCCAGCCCAGCCCATATCTCTAATTCCATATGGACTACAAATATGGAAACCACAGAAGCAGGTACTCTGCTTTATCTATTCATGGTCAACTCCCATGGGTAAATCTACTTCAGGACTAAGGGTTTATGTGTAATTCAGAGTGAATGGTACCTTGAAAAGGTACTCTTGGGTCTAGGTTGTATTGAGTGGACTAATCTAGGCCGTCTGTCACATACCTAAAGGGATCCCATGGACCACAAACTGAGAAAACAATTTATCAGATGACAGCTGATTGTAATGGTAGATTCTAATCAAGAGGATCAAGAATAGATATAATAGCCTTTTGAAATTGTTTTCACATCTTATACTATTAAGCTTATTCTAATTACTCAAAAGTATATGAAGGCACTATGGTTTTTGTTTTTTGCTTTATAATCAAGTGTAGGGTTTTTTTTTTTAACAGACATAGTGTTGAACATTAGTCTACCAATCTCTGACTGAAACATTGAAATTCAAACTAATGGATAATGTTTAATGTGCATTAAAATAATGGACTGATTGCTTAATGAAATCATGCTTGATATGGCCCCAAGGTATTTCATCCAGAATTGCTCTTCAGAGGCACATCTCCTGCCTTGTTTTTAAGGCTGATCAAAGGAGCAAAGAGCCAAGAGCAGAAAATGGATGGAGTAGCAGTGCAGGTGGCAGCTGAGACATTACTAAATGATTGTCTATTATTCAGGTACACATCTGCTGTACATATCTCTGTGTCCATTCTGACCAATGTCAAATTCTATGAAATTAAGTTAAACTGAAAATAGGATTTTTTTTCCTTTTAGTTTTACAATAATTAAGTCTATTCTGGGATAAAATATATTCCACTGGAACATGTGCTTCTGCAACATGGATGAGTCCACAACCAAGTATATATTTTATCTATTTATACTAAATGTTTCTCCATCCCATTTTGTGTTTATTCCAAGAGATCAATTTAGGGGAAGAGAGGTTTGATCAAGGAAAAGATGGCTTAGTTTGTAGGTGATTAGTGTATTCATCCTCCCCTTTACAACGCTTAACCTCTTCTACATTCATTACATTTACAGGCCTGAGCACAAACTGTTGATTTCAGAAGGGGATGAAAAGGCCTATGAGATTTTTTTCATCTAACAAGTTTTCATTATATGCCTAAATCCTCTTTGCTTTTATCTTCCCTCTCTTCCTTCCTTCCTTTCCTTCCTTCCTTCTTTCCTTCCTTTGTTTCTGGCTTACTGAACAGTCAGAACTGACATTAATTTTTTCAATTACTTTTTATTTGTATTCATTATTTGTACATAAGGTATTTCAGGGTGACAGTTCCATACATATATACAATATTTTCCTTCTAAATTCTCCTTATTATGTCAGAAAAAGTGCCATATATGTCAAACTTCTAAGTTTATAGCTTTTATAAAACATATTATTGTTCACATTTGTCTTTTCTCCTCTAAAGTATTCTAAGAGAGCTAACTCTAAAATAAAATTCAGACATTGTTAACTTTTTCTAGTGTTTTTTGTTTATTTATTTATTTACTTACTTACTCATTTTTTTTGTCTGTCGTTGGGCTTGAATTCTGGGTCTGGGTGCTGTCCCTCAGCTCTTCAGCTCAAGGTGAGCACTCTACCATTTGAGCCACAACACCACTTCTGGTTTTCTGGTGGTTTATTGGAGATAAAAGTTTCATGGACTTTCCTTCCTGGGCTGGCTTTGAACCATGATCCTCAGATCTCAGCCTCCTGAGTAGATAGGATTACAGTCATGAGCCACCAGCATCTGACAACTGGTCTTTTTAAAATAAAATATAATTTGTAAAAGTAATCATATTGTAATTCATATTTTAATTTAAAATATAATTTAAAATATAATCACTTTTATATGAAAACTAAGGTCACTTTATCTTTGTCCAAGTACTCCTGTTATTTTTAAAAGATTAAAAAATGAAAGTTTGTGGGCTCAGAATGTGGCTTTATGGTATTCATTGATATATGAAGCCCTGGGTTCAATTCCTCAGTACCACATAATCAGAAAAAGCCGGAAGTGGCTCTGTGGCTCAAATAGTAGAGTGGTAGCATTCAAAACATATTTCCTCATATTATTTGGGTATTGACCAAAGCTGTATAAGAACTTATACAGTTTTTGGAAAATCCTGAAGGTAGATCATTTTCTGAGAGATAGTTATTCACTTTATTTTTTCAAGGATAATTATAGCTGAATTTAAGTTTTTCTTTCTTCATGAGGAGACTACTCAAGTTCCAAATCACTTTGCTCTTTTGTTTTTCCATCAGATTTCTTTCCATAATAGCTCAGTATAAAGTTATTTTTACACCTCAGTCTTCAGCAGATCTTCACTTACTGTTGGACAATGTAGAAAAGAAATGAGGCTCCTATTTCCAGTATTCCAAAAATGTTTTAAAACACTTTGCCATAGAGAATCTTCTATGAGTCAATTCTAGTAAAATAAAATACCATCGGTGTTAATGTTAACAATGACATTAAATATGTTATTACAGTATTTGGTATTTATGAAATTTGAGATCCATATTACACACACATATACATATACACACACATATATACACACATACACCCACATTTATACACAGATACATAGATACACATATACACATATCTACACATATATATACACACACTATATACATATGTATATATATACTTATATATACATACACCCATATCCACATAAATATACACACATACACATATACACACATATACCACATATACACACATATACATACACACATATATAAATATATCAGTTCTTTATAAATATTGTGAAATTATTTTAGTTTTTATTTTTTTTATTATTGTGAAAATACCATACAGAGGGGTTACAATTACATGGGCAAAATAGTGAGTTCATTTCTTATCAAGCATTGTTACCTCCTCCTTTGTTTCCCCTTACCATCCCTTCCCCTCTCCACTCGCACACCCCCATACCCCCCTAAAAATATTGTGAAATTATTATATTGCCAAATAATCTTGAGCATGAGTCAAATACTTTCCCTATCTTGATCTCCTTATCTGTAGAACTGACTGTCTTAGATTTATTAGTGTTATAAGTATTGAAATGTATTCAACTCTTAGAAAATGCCTCTCATATCCAGTTCCCAATAATTATTAATGGCCATGATTGCCAACTTTTATCATTAATTGTTAGAATTCTAAATTTCTATCGTAACTTTTAATATCATAAAGTATCCAACTATGGTTAAAAGTTTCATTACACATTCTCAACCCCCTAAGGATATAGCCATAGAGACTAGGATTCATAAATATCCAAATTTACATTTCCATTTTAGACTTGTATAATATGTCAGCAGGCTGTGATCTACACATATGGTTTTATACAGAATACCTATTCCCAGATTTATTTCTGGTATTTTGCAAACATGATTTCCTTTTCTGGATTACCACAGCTGAATATTTAGAGGTGTCTTCTTTTGTCTTTCCAAGGACACAAACCCAAAGCCTCTCAAATCCTGAGAATGCATGTTTAATTATGCTAAACATTTCATTACAAGAAGTGTAGCAGTATGTTACTTTTCTGGGTATTTGGAAAATTAGGACTAAACTGAACTTGACAAAAATTCACATAAAAATTTAGATTTGTGTTGATTCTTTTTACTTTCATTTATGTATAAATTGTATATCTTTTTAGAATCACCATATCTTATTGATTACTTTAAAAGCTCCAAATATTTCACAATCTTTAATGGATTCAGTCCAAATAAAACCAATGTCAAATTATTCCACCCACACTTTTTCAAACTCTATTTACTGCGAACCACAAAGCCAAGGGAATCAAATGCTGGATTACATGGGAAAGCAGATGTTGTGTGACCTCAGTGGAGACAGCCCACAAGCCATTTGAGCCTCTCTTATAAGCAAAGAACCTATTGAAGCTGCATTTCTGCATGCCAATGGCACTATTTTTTTTCCTCAAAGGCAAAACCTGTTTCCTATATGCAACTCTTGAGCAAATGACATTCAATTTTAAAACTAAGGACAACTGGAGACAAGACCAGAGAATGAATTAATTGTCCTCCTAACATTCATGACATATTAATGATTGATTCATTTTTTTAAATGTTTAATTTTGTAAAGAAAAGAAATGTAGGAACTATGAGAAATTTAAGTGGCATCTAATAAAGCTGGGTCTTCAACTCAGCTTAGTTAAAATTACTTGATGTGCCTAGATTGTAAACATTGGAGAAAAATTTTTGTGCTGTATTTAGTGTGTGTTTTTTTAAAGGAAAAATAAATAGGAAACTTAAAATGAATTGGAAAAATCACTATCATAATATTTTCAGTTATAATTTACTTCTTCTGTTGCTAATCATTTAATACCAGAGTCAAAAATATTGAGCATGTCACTCGTTCTCTAAAAATGAGTGCATGAAGTTTACTACAGCACATTTATAGTCCTACCTACAGTGGACATGAAATCCCTATAATTATTTATGCTTTGCAAATATTTTAATAAGATTCCTTCTTTTTTTGAAAGTCAGTTTTCCTAGAGGTACCTTGGCTTGCTTTCACACTGAACTACATGTAATATTTTCTCATCTATCTGGCTCATATGTATGAACTAATTTGTTCTCTGAATTGTAAATGCTTTTTCAGTAATTTCAAAGGGCATTCATTTAAAAGGACAACCCAAGACGACATTTCTGAGCAAGAGAAATTCACTTGGTGATAAGACTAACACTTCCATTGTTGTTTGTGACCTGAAACATTTTCCAATAGTTTTATAGTTGTGCATTCTGAAGCAACAAAAACATATAAAACGACAGCAAGGTTAATAATTTCATGAGAAGCCTAAGTTTAGTAAATAACAGCAACTTTTAGTTGATATTTGGCCTATAATGAATTGGTTTTATTTTTCTATAACACAGATGCTACTGATCACAATGAAATTGTCAAGAAAAGATCTTATGGAGCTGATTAGCATAAGGGAAATCTACACTTGTGACCACAGACAAAACCTAGCTTTGCAGAGCACAATGAATGTGATTGGCATAACTGTTTGACCCTCGGTTTGATGGGGGAATTCTTGTGGTTCCATTCTTCCTTTGGAATTATAGTGTGAAATAAATGCAGAATGCTCCCATTCTAACTCTTTGGATTTCTCTTCTCCCCTCTATTAGTCAGCTTATAAAGCTTTTACAGCTTGCCTTAAGATCCTGGATTTGTGATAAAGGAGCAAATGTTGCCATTGGAAACTTTAGTTTGGCTCATTTGGTTTCTGCAAAGCACACACACACACACACACAAAAGCAAGCGATAGAGAAATGTATTCTGTAAATGCTTTAAAAATCACCAAAATGATGAAAAACAATTTCAAAAAGCTACCTCCTTTCTTAATCAGCATAAGAAATATAAAGTGAATTCTCTTTTATACAGACTACATGGTAAGGCACCTCCAATAAAGTTATAATTGGGACTTAGTCTCAAATGACAGTAGCCAGAACATATACCTCTATGGAAAATCATTTTATTTATTGTATTTATTTATTTTTGTCAGTTGTGGGGCTTGAACTCTGGGCCTGGGCACCGTCCCTCAGCTCTTCAGCTCAAGGCCAGCGCTCTCCACTTGAGCCACTGTGCCACTTCCCGTTTTGTAGTGGTTTATTGGAGAAAAGAATCTCACAGACTTTCCTGCCAGGGCTGGCTTTGAACCATGATCCTCAGATCTCAGCCTCCTGAGTAGCTAGGTTTGTAGGCATGAGCCACTGGCACCCTGCTGGAAAATCATTTAAATGCTGTAATAAATGATTAAAATTCATTGAACACTTCCAAGTCATTTTCTAAGTGCTTGCAGGTGTTATTAACACTTCTAGTACTCCCAATAAATGGATGACAAGAATAAATAAAATCCCTTTTTGTTAGCTGATATTACTGAGCCAGAGTGTAGCAAAGGTCTCCAGAACTCATAGTAATTCAAAATCTGGTTCCAACGCCTGTCCTCCTAACCACCATGTGAGATCTGACAAAGCAGACTATCTCATTTCAAAGAGAACAGAGGAAAGACAGTTGAAGGAGCCAAGATGGCAGACATGGGCCCAACTGCCATTCTCCCTGTGACATCTCCACCATAGGCTCTCAATGCCCTATTTTCTTCAAACATTTTTAAACCAAAAAAAGGAAAATGTGCACCTAATCAAAGACAACAAAACACTAACTAGGAGAGTGACAGATATTATAATCATTTTCTAAATCAATAGTCTGATGAATCCAAATAATCAAAGAAGTCAGGTAAATACTAGTCAATTAGTGAAGCTACTTTTAATTCAGATTATGATAACTTTTCTTGGATATATATGTTTGAGGGGAAATGATTAAATGATTTTAGTCATTTGCTCTTCAGAACAATTATTTAGCCACAATTAACTATCATGACTCCTTCTCCCTGTGGGGTTAATATCAAGCCTTTGTCTAAATAGAGTAAATCTATAACTGGAGAAAATTAATTAAATTAATTGTATATATGCTTGGTATTTTATGATTATCTCAAAGATAACTCTGTTGTAAGAACCAGCAACCCATTCCCAAGTCACTCTTTACCTCATTGTTTGCCGTCATTATACAAAAACAATGATGAAAGTTCTAAGAAAAATGAACCTTTTGAGAATGCTTTCATTTTTGAAAATCCAGCCAAAATTCAAGAAATAACTTCTTGAAGTATCCTGCCTTCTCTGGTAACAGATTGTGCTTACGTAGCCATTTGTTTGTATCTATGGAATGTCTGTTTTCACACCATGGTACTACCTTTTGATGAGTCTATGATCTGTTGGTACCTGGGAGGAGGGGGAATCTCACCTCACTTTTGTAGTACATATGATACAAAGTTATGCTTCCTCACCATTACATCTTAGAGATAGAGATCCATTAGTGTTAAAGAACTCTCCAGTTTTTAACTTAGACTTTCTTTTAAACTTCAGGCATATTTGGGAGTGTGGATTAGTGTTGTACTCCACGAAGAATGCAATATTTTATAATTTGTTTCCACATTTTATTTCCTACTATATACTTAACAGTTTTGAACAAAGCTGTTCAGAAATTGATCCTTTCCTTTCTATTAAAATTACTTTGACTGTATCTAGATTTCACATCTGATTGCTATATTTGTGTATGAAGTACAGTATGTTAGCCTATCTTGCTGCCTTATTTCTTTTCTATTATATTATTCTTTGTAAATAGGTATAAGAGCCTTCCCATGTGAAATTACATGTCAGTCTTTTGTGGAACAAGAATATAAAGTGTTTATTTCTGGCTAAAAATACTTTTAACTTACAGTGCCAGGCAGTGTGTGGCTCCTTGCCAGTAATTCTAGCTACTGAGGAGGCAGAAATAGAGTGAATAATAGTTCAAGGTCAGCATGAGCAGAAAATTGGTGAGACTTCATCTCAACCAACAAGTTAGGTCTACTAGCACCTATAATGCTATCTATGTGAGAAGTGTAAATAGGGAATTTTAACCTCAGGCTGCCTGAGGAAAAATTTGGGATACAATCTGAAAAGTAGCTAATGCCAAAAACTTTATCAATCAGTAGAGTGTTTGCCTATAAAGAAAGAGACTTTGATTTCAAAACCATGGTGCTACAAATAAATTAATTAATTAAAATGTTACCTAGCAGTTCACACTTATATATATATATATATATATATATATATATATATAGGTTTAAGATACTTTTTTAAATAAGCAAAGTTATGTAACCATTATTATAATCAAGATACAATTCTATTACTTACAGAAGTGACTTTGTGCTTGAATTAATCCCTACTTCTACCAAATGACTTATTTCTATTATTAGAGTAGAATTTCCAAAACCCATTAGACAGTATGTTGGAAATGAGCTATATAACTTGGAGGGGAGGGAAGTTGAGAGGGGGAAAAACTAGGAGAGAATGAGGGAGGCAGTGATTCTTTTCAAAAGGAATGTACTCATTACCTGCCTTATGGCACTGTCAGCCCTCTGTACATCATCTTTACAATAAAATATAAAAATCTAAAAAATAGACTATTTCCAAAATGTCATATAAAAGGGATGTTGAAGTATATTGTCTTCTAAGTGTAGCCTTTTTTTAAATGATGCACTTATGATTCATAATGCATCAGTGCCATTTTTTGTATCCATAATTTCCCCTTTTAATTTCTTAGTAGTATTGTAGTTCATCTATTTACTAATTGAAAAGTATAAGGGTTGTCTCTAATGTTGATAAATCTAAATAACTCTTTTAACCTACAACTTGTAGACTAATGCATGTTTACCTTTTCTTTAGGTAAACCGTTACAAAGAAAATTGCTTGCCTATATAATTTATATATGTGTGTGTATATATATATATATATATATATTTGTCAAAATGCTGTGCCATAGGCACTGCTAATCTTAAGCAAAAACCATTCATATATATACACACATATATATATATGTATATAGGTATATAATATATATATAGAGAGAGAGTGAGAGAGAAAGAGAGAGAGAGAAAGTACACCACTAAGGCAGACACAGTTCAGTGACTCAAGCATATATTTAAAGATGTTAGTTTTCTCAGAGTTGGAGAGTATGATGATAATGATAATAGTTATGATGATGGGTTTAGTGCCTTGTCAGCTTTTTGGATGGGTTCTTTACATGTCCACGTACAGTGTTGCTAGCCCATGTATGTGTGAAACATGAGGTAGGAGTCTCTTGCTTAAAGATCAGACAGGATATGTGCATTGCCACTGACCACATGCCTCAATTTGATCAGGGTTTCACCCTGAGGAAGGAGTCCTAACTGACTGCTAATTACCCTCAAAGAATTTTGGCCAAAGGAAGTCCTAAGGAGAAGAGAGAATTCAGAGGTCTCTCCTAGGGTGTGACTAGGAGAAGAAGTTGGATTTAGCATTATTTCCCCTAGCTAACTGTTCTCATTTCCTCTTGTCCTTTGTAAAATCTCATCATTTATATTTCAGGCCTCTTGAAGACTCACTGATTCTTTATTCATTTTCTAAAATTCCCCTTTCTCACAGTATATATTTTATGCATTATAGTCATTAAGTTCACTGATGACTATATTTTCAAACTGATTTTTGAAATGTCTATTTTTCCTCGTGTATATCACAGCTTGTATGTTTGGTTTGATGTGAGGCTCTCTCACTCTTTTTATT
>NW_012267217.1:7895560-7899426 GCF_000151885.1 Dipodomys ordii
GGAGAGAGAGAAGGGATAGTGGGAAAACAACTAAGAAGGAGGTAATCATGCTTGACAAGAAATGTACTCATTACTTTTCTCATGTAACTGTAACCCCTCTGTACAGCATCTTTTCAATAAAATTAAATTAAAAACAAAGTCTCAGGGATTTTTTTTTTTGCCTGGGTTGGTTAGGACTGCAATCCTCAGCTCTCAGGCTCCTGAGAAGTTAGGATTACAGGTGTGAGCCATCACCACCCAGCTAAGTGTTGGTTTTAAGATTTAATATAATGGGGTCAGTTAGGGTCAATTATTGTTTCACACTGAGATAACATTATTTGCATGTTCTGCTCATTGAACTATAATTTTTTTCTATACTAGTTAATGTGAAAGGATTTTTCTATCACTTTGTGAAAGTCAAGCGCTATTTTCTCTCAGATCTTTCGAGCTGGATGTTTTGTTCTTCAACCTAAGTTCTCTATCTCTCTATCAGTAGTGATTTTCTAACATTGGTGAGGAAAACAAATAAGAATGTGATGTATAATCAGGTGACTGTGAATGTTGAAAAGGAGCCATTAGGTTTCTAGACTGCCCTTGGTTAACTCTATCTGTACTCCACCTTTAGAGACTACTATGATATTTTGGAATTTTTCAATTCAGAGTTTGCTAACTAAAGCAGTGTTTCTACTTCCTTTTCCCTTCCTTCCTTCATTCTCTTCATCCTCGCTTCCTCCTTTCCTCCTTTCTTCCCTTCCTCCATTTCTTCCTGCACCTCTGCTAAGAAATTCTCTGAAGGGAATGAGCTCAGACAGCCAAAGAAAACTTTTTGTTTACCATCTCTCAGGAGAGCACTATCATTCACTGATTCATGTCCAAGGACTCAAAAACAGTTGTTTTATTTCTTTTGTCCTGTTTTAGTGTTTCAGGTGGGAGAAATGTCAGGTCATTATTAAACCATCTTAACTGAAGGCAGAAGCCATCTCTGCTTTTTTCTATACTTCTCTAAAATAATATTAATGATACAATATGGCTCCAAAGACAAACAAGTTAGGGAGAGGATAATAGCTAAAAGGAATGTTGAGCATATGAGAATTTGGAGAACAAATGACTTACTGACTCTTGACTTATATAAAAAAAATCAGATCTTAAGTGTTTACATTAGGGGTGACCACTCAGAATCCAATGAAATAAAATAGAATAATTAGAGAATCCCAGAATATCTCAGGAAGTCAGAGGATTAAATAAAATTATCAAAACATGTTATCGCAAGGTAAATCTCTAGCTTAAACAAAGGAAGTATTGGTGGTAGTTGAAAATACTATCACCTGAAAGGTGGAGAAAACTTTCTAAAAACAATCTGTTCTGATGCATCAGCCATGAGTCCTTGCTAGAATCAAGAGGAAAAGGTATGATATACAGATGAAAAATTTTGGAAGAATGTTTTGATCATTCATTCATTCATTCATCAGTGGATTCATAATTGAACAGAGTATTAGGGAGGAAGATACATTTAGGAGAGTGAGCCCTGACTTGAAAAAGTACTTAGCTGGATGCATATCTTTCAAGGGCACATCATACCCACTGTCTTTTCCTCAGAATCTCTCTCTGTCTCACCTTTGCTTCACTATGTCCATAGCTATGTTTGTGTAAGCTATCCCTATGTGCATATTTCTTCATTTCCAGATTACTTGTGGTGTTCATATATCAATTTATTTCACCTGGATCAATTGGCAGGGACAGAAAGAGCTAGAGAAAATCCTAATGGTATCATTCCTCATCTTATGCATATCCAAAAGGATCATTTAGGTAGAATAATAACACTCTATTATCATCCATCCAAAATCTTTTTTGGCCTCCTTTCTTCTCTCTCCTCTCTCCTCAGTTTGTACTTCACGGTTCCATTAACGTTAAGACATTGTAAATATAAGCATGATTTTTTTCCTTCAAGTTTTCTTAAGTATTTGTCACAACAATCAAAAAGTAAATTACACAAAAGAGATTAATAAAGATGAAAGCATAAATAAATTATATACAGGAAAAAATGCAACAAAGTACCAAGAAAATTAAAATTTCTCTTTTGAAAATTAAAAAAAATGGAAAAACATTTAGGTAGACTAAAAAAATGAACCAAAGAAATACTATCAACTATGAAGAAATTAGACATTACAATTTATATTTTAGGTGTAAGGTCTGCCCTGGGCCATGTAGGCCTAGTGCAAGAAGCTCCCTACTTCTTGGCTAAGTTTCCACCCAGTATCTGTGGTTTAGGTAACTGGGACACCTGGGAACAGTTACCTCCCTCTCCTGCTAGGTCACATCCTAGCCTGACCCTGGTCACTCCTCATATCTGACCATAGGATGGTCCAGGGCCCTGAAGTCACATCTGGATCCAGTGTGGCCACACCAACTCTTCCAGTCCCTAGCCTACATAAATCTTGACCCTGGAGTAGATTGCCCCTTTTTGTCCATGCCTCTCCATCATGCACCGTGGAGGGGTGGGGAGCAGCAGTTTGGTAAATAAACTCTTTTTCCTGCCTAAATATGGTGTAGTCTTCTCTTCATCAACTACCTCATAAAACATCCCTATTTAATATACCTTGTAATAGTAATACGAAGAATCTTGTGACCACTATGAATAACTACATGGGAAAATATTTGACAACCCAGATAAATTCCTAGACACATGAAAACTACAAAAGCTGAATCATGAAGGTAATGGAATAATCTCAAATGGTCAATATTAAGTTAGGATATTGAGCTGATGACAAAAATTGTTCTTATTGATATTATTACCAGTTTAAACCAAACATCCACAGAATGAATGCCATTCTTCTGAAACTATTCAAAAAAGCAAACCAAAAGAAAATATTTTGTAGTTTATTTTATGAGAGAAAATGATGAGGACACTAGCAATCTACACACTGTTAGTATTATGCTCACCTTTGGTCCTCAGCTCCACCCACACCTGGAGTTCCCACCATACAGCTGGCCCCTCCCTTTCTCTGCCCACACCCACCTGAACTCCCATCTACCTCACTTCCTCCCTCTCAGACCCTCCCGCTACCTGGATGGGGACAGAGGCCGTGTGCTCCCTCTTGGGGGAAATATGGCCCCTCTAATGAACCTTATAATAATCTTTCTCCTGTGCCTGCCTGCCTCTGCATGGTCCCCTGGGATGGATGTGTGCAATTCTCTTACACATACTTTTATGTAAAATAGTATAGTCATTATGGAAAACACTGTAGAAGTGTCTCAAAAAGCAAAAGCTACCAAAATCTAGCAGTCTTGCTACTTTATGTACTCTATGTACTATGTACTTTAAAGAAAGGAAATCTGTATCTCAAAGATTATCTGCCCTACCAATACATGGCTTCATTATTCACAATAGTCATGATATGGAATCAACCTAAGTGTCCATTAAAAATGAATGGATAAAGGCAATGTATTGTTACAAATAATGGAACACTAGTCATAAAAAATGAGGAATCTTATTTCAAAAAGGTGAATGAGTAAAAGAAACTGCAATTAATTTCTTGGTTTTGAAATTTCCTTTGGATTTTTAAATTGTATTATTATTATTCATTGCAGAGGGAAAAAATCCTGTGCAATAAATCTGGGAATAAGACAGGCTTACTGTATTTAAAGTGGTGGTATTTAATCTTAGTAAGTCATTCAGGAAAGAATTGTATGCAGGTTGGTTATCTTAAATCTACAATCATCCTAAAATAGCACAATATTAAATAATGTTTAAGCTTAAAGAGTATGTATTTAGGGAATCAAGATTGCCTTCTTATGATACATTTTTTTAATTGTGAAAATACTGTACAGAGAGGTTACAATTACATGGGCAAGGTAATGAGGACATTTCTTTTTTTTTTTTTTTTGGT
>NW_012267217.1:7902016-7908730 GCF_000151885.1 Dipodomys ordii
CATGTAAATTTTCTTTTAATCATTTGCTTTAAATTCTTGATGTTAAATTCAGGATGTTAGATTTACTGAAATCAGAGTCATTAGCCACCGTAATCTGCTCTTTGACAAATAAAGGCATTAGTGCCAGGGATATTTGGAGGGGACTTCACATTGTGCAGCTCTGCTGTTATTGTATCTGATGCTTTTGTTACCCATCCCCTTCTCTCCCTCCCCACCCCCAACTACCACACACAGGCACTTTTCCCTTACTAAATAACAAAAATCTTCATCTTATAATTTTGCTTTGATTTCACGTGATTTCATAGTGTGATCTCTATGTTTTTTCTTTGTTAAAAGTTTTAATTATAACAGTGATAGAAAGATAAAAAGAAAGCTACATTTTGTATACATGAAACCTAGTTTTTAGATCCCAGACCCAAACTCCAAGAATTTTCAAAGTTAGATGCAACCACTATCTCCTATATGCTAAATAATGAAGACAGAGAAGGATGATTTATTGCATGGCAGCCAGGGGAGGACCGGACTTCAGGTGGCTACTGACATTGGCTTAAATAGGAAGACTTACCGTAGTAGGTAAAAAAAGGTATGTTTAGTTAAAACAAAGCCATACCATTATCTCAGTCTTTGTTTCTAGAGACATTATCAGACAGAAATAAGGAAGAGATGCCAAACTGGTAGCCTAAGTTTTTGGGTCTTCTCTTTGGGATAATTTTGCATTTTGCCACAAGATAACATGACATTGTCTCCCTGAGGGACAGTTTGTCTCTGGGTACAAGGTCAGTATAAGTGATAAATCCCTGTCTTTCCTGAAGTATAAAGTGAGTGCAATAATACAAAAGAGAAGGGCTCCTACTAAAGGGAAGAGAGGCAATGTGAAGACCTAGGTGCCTAGTTTTCACTCTGCTTTTAGTTTATTCACAAGGCCAGCAAAAATCTTTTAGATTGAGTCTTACACATGGATTGTATGAACCAAAATAAGAAAATACCATCTACGTTTATGATTTCTTTGTTGCTTTGTATGTCCCTCCCCCACAGTATAACCCCAGCTTTCAATGAATTTGATGTTGTTATAATTTGTGGAGGGGAAGGGGAAAAACAAATCATTTAAATAGGGATGCAGGTGGACCCATTGCAACAATGAGACATACAAGTCGTTATGTCGAAAACGAACTTTACACTTTTTGTAGGGGCAGGGAGGAGGGTTAGGTGGGGGGTTGGGGAGAGGATGGGATGAGAAGGGGAAACAAAGGAGGAGGCTACAATGCTTGATAAGAAATGTACTCATTATCTTGACCATGTAATTGTAACCCCTCTCTACAGTATTCTCACAATAAAAAAAGAAGAAAATACTACCTAGGTTAGTATGTAAGAACTATAAATACAAGTTAAAAATAGAAAAAGAGCCAGAGCTGGTGACTCATGCCTGTAATCCTAGCTACTGATCCTAGCTACTCAGGAGGCTGAGATCTGAGGATGGTGGTTCAAAGCCAGCATAGCCAGGATAGTCCCTGAGACTCTTATCTCCAATTAATCACCAGAAAACCAAAAGTGAAACTATGGCTTAAAGAGTATTAGCCTTGAGCAGGAGTTCAGGGACAGTGCCCAGGTCCTGAGTTCAAGTCTCTCAGCAAAATAAAACAAAAAAAACGCAGAATACCACAATATAGTCTAGCAGACAATCTCAAGTAGACACTGGTGGATCATATCACCACTTCTGAGTTGCAGCCCTAAGAATAGGTAGGTAAGATAAAAATGTATCCGTGGCAATAATGTACTCAATCTTAAACTATCTAGAGTTTTCTTGGAAATGTGCTCATGAGCCTAAACAAAAAACAGAAGAAACATTTCATAGTAAAGCACAATTTAGAAAGATAAGATCACCCAATAAATAAAAATAAACTAACCCCAGTAAAGCTAGATTTAAAATATTCTTCTGTGTGCATGCCAGATCAAAAGAGACATTGTAAGTTCTCAATCTTCTGCTGCTCTATTTTTTAATCATTCCAAAATTACACAGCATAACTTTGCCCTGCCAAAACAAGCCTTGATCTTTTTTACATTTCTCTTTATAATTAATTGTATTATTTACATTTTACTGAGGAAAGATTTCTGGCTCAGATTTATAAAATTTTCCTCCCCAGATTCATGATTTCTTTCTTAAATAAATAGGTGATAATATGTTTGTGGAATCAAAATGATCTCTTGGAAGCCAAATAACCTAAGTGGTTCATCATTATGCATATAATTCTCTATTTTCAATTATCCATGCCACTGGCTTGCTACTTTAGCATGACTAATAAAAAGTTATTATTATTGTTGTTTCTTATTCTTTCTCTATTGAATTACAACTATGAACAATTCACAAGGAAAATGAACGATTCACAACACTTCTAATTACAATTGTCATTGATTTATTTGAAGCTGATGATACAGAATTGCCACACTTTGGTTAATGTTTTAGCATTGAAATTTAATATGCATGGTACTTGTTTTTTTTTCAGGGTGTGAAGTACACCTCTTAAACATCATTGATATTTTGTATCTCGTTAACAGAATCATCTTCTGTGGATAATTGCTTTATATGCCTGCTTACTACATGTGACAGATATTGCTCATTGGTCACCAAGCTGCCATTATAATCTTCATTTTCTCCTCATAGAAACTATATTAAAATATGTGGTGGGCAGAAATTGCTTAGTTCTATTAAAGAGAAGATACTATGTTGGTTCCATTTTTATATCAGATATACATGTGAGGTGAGTTAAATTGGTAGGTTTAATTAGGGAGCTGATGAAGAGAACACCACATAGTATCCAGGCAGGAAGAGAAGTTTGTTATATTACTGAACTGCTGTCCTGTCATACATGGTGGAGGAGTGCACGGCTGAAGCGGGGAGCTGAGGAACCTCCTGGGTTTACGTAGAGAAGGGGCTTTGAGAAGGTGCAGCTAGGTGAGGGAAGATGTGGCCACACCAGATGAGACCTCAGGCTGGGACCCTCCCTCCAACTGATGGAAGATGTGACCAGGGGAGGCCCAGGATATGACCTCAGAGGGGCAAGTTATTGCCTCTAGGCATGCTAGTCTTCTAGATGACACAAGTACTGAGTGGAGACTTAGTCAAGAGGTAGGGGAGCCAAGGCCTGTGTGGCCTAGGGCAAACTTTACAATACTGTCTAAGAATAAGCATGTGGAAAAGTTCTGGTCACCCCACTCTCCCCCCCAAATTACATTGACATCTTAGAGGCTAACTACTTGTGAAAACAAAACATTTTCTTTATATCCTTGTTTGTTTGTTTATTTATTTATTTATTGCTGGGTTGGGGTAGAGGTTCAATAACAATGTTGCAATCAAAACACAATTGCCATTAGGGAAGAAATACCAAGAACACTCAAAAAATGTCTGGACCATTCATTAGTCACTTCATTGATCTCTTGAGCCATACCTGGATTGAATGTGTGCAGAGAGTAATCATATGTTTTGAGCCATTTTCATTGTGTTGTGGCTATTTGCTGCTGAAAATCTTCATAGATACTGATACTACTCTAACAAAATTCTTTATCTTTATTAATTCCAGGAGGAATTACCAATGATGCCATCTCAACTGATTTCCATATATGATTTCATGCCAGTGTACCATGACTATGCTAAATGGGTTTCTGAAGTTTTCTTCTAGATTGTACTTCATTAATAGATTCTACTTCATTAATATAGCACAGAGGTCAAGAGCATAAGGTAGTGTCCAGCTGCTACTATGCCAGTGATTAGTTTTGTGAAATGGTTTCAGTTATCTTCTATGTCAAATGGAAATGATATTGCTAGAGATCAATGGGAAGATGAAATAAGGATATGCTTTGCTCAAGTTGTGTGGTACATCCACACAATGCTAAGGTGGGCATGATATCAGTCTTTTAGAGTTGAGCATAAAGTGGCTCAGAGAGATTAGTCACTTCTTCAAAATCACATAGCAACTATAAACTAACACAAGATTTTGTTCAAGCTGAACTAAATTCTTATTCTTTCCATTTTAATTTTACTTTTTTTATTCAATTCTTTCCCATCATCATTTCTATCATTTTGCATTTCTAAGTTCATCAATAGTAAATCATTCATGTTCTTGTTTCCTAAAATAAATTGATGAGTGCAACATTACTGGTTCTTTTATCCCCACTCACTCTTTCCCTTGGATGTGGAGGGAGATTAATTCTATCATAAAACTGGACTTCTATGGAGAAAAGAAATGTGAAGAATGAGAACATAGGAAGCCATCTTTACATGGCATGCTGTGAAAGCAACTGATTATTGGACATTAGAACAGTAAATTTTGGTATTCTGAAGGTCAGAAGTACTATGGTTAAGTTCAGTTTGTCCTACACTCTTTCAGTGACTCTTCAAGAAATAATTTAATACCAAGTAACTTATAGAATGTAGGACAATAACCCCACACAGTTATTCCTTCTGAAAGATGGGAAAGAATAAGAAGCAAAGAGCCATTTTCCCATTTGCACCAAATTTTATTATTTTACATCTGGTACTCTGAGAACTAGTAGGAGACCCAGAATGAATCATTGTTGCACTATCATTAGCATAATGCCCAAGTGTAGATTTATCAGCAGGCTTTCAGTTTGATAAACTGTTAGCATGTAAATATTTCCTTGAAGAAATTCCAGTCCAGCTGCTTTTGTTTACAAATCTATCAATGGCTAAAGCCATTGAATGCATTTTGCTTGTTTCTGAATTATAATTCCATGTCTAATTGTGAATTCATTATAAAAGAGGAAGAGACAACTACACAATAAATATTTCTCCATTTCTGGACTCATGCCAGATCTCTCCATATCTATGAAATGTAAAATTTGTCTTATATGCCCAAACCATACAATTTTGTACTTATGTGCACAAAGAGTTCAATAGACTGCAATAAAAAATTACTTGAGGGCCTGGGAAGGTGGTTGTTGGTAGAGTGCTTGCCTTGCATGCACGAGGCCCTGGGTTCCTTTCCTCTGTACCACTTAAGCAGAAAAAGCCAAAAGTTGCTCTGTGGCTCAAGTGGTAGGGCGCTCACCTTGAGCTGAAGAGCTGAGGGACAGTGTCCAGGGCCAGAGTTCAGTCCCCATGACTGACAAAAAGAAAAAAATATTACTTGACTCTTAAGAAGAATGCTATTCCCTAGTTTTACTTTGTTCTCTGCACTCCTCAGTCAGTCATTCCAAGGCTTCAATTAAGATTAGATTTTGATAAGCCAGTCACACTACCATCTAAATTGATTTGATTCTGCTCAATGTCTTCATTACATGCATACAGTCCCAATGATTCTGTTTATCTTGGTGTGTTGGTTTTCCTTCATGAACCTCAAAAACTCAATATATAAACCCATAACCTAAGTGGTTAAAAAAAATCCCAGCAGGCCAAGGAGCTGGTAATAATCACTTATGAGGTAACCAACAGTTCAATGCAAAGCAAAGCAATGCAATTAAATTCAATATAATACTGAAGGGCAGAGATAAATACTTAGGCCCCCTGGTAAACAACTTTACTCAGTGCATCTGCAATAAGGCATACATATAGGTCTCAGAAGGTGGCTCCATGGTAGAATGCACTCCTTGCATGCATGAGGCCCTGGGTTTGATTCCTTAGTATCGCATAAACAGTGAACACTGGAAGTAGTATTGTGGTTCAACTGGTAAAGCATTGGCCTTGAGCTGAAGAGCTAAGAGACAGCACCTGGGCCCAGAGTTCAGGCCCCATGACCAACCAAAAAAACAAATAAAAAAATAAAAAATAAAGCATACATATAGTAAATGAGTATTACCAAATAGCCTGACAAAGTACATGAGTGTGTGTGTGTGTGTGTGTGTGTGTGTGTCTGTAGGTCTGTGTGTCTGTATGTCTGTGTGCTTGTGTTTGGGAATGTCTTAAAGAAACAATGCTAAATAAGTATTGCTCCCAAGTATTACTCTCAACTCTATCCCTGAGCACCAAGAAAGGGATTGTGTGGGGAAATTGAAGAAGGCACTGTAACATGATATCAAAAGTAGAACACTTTTATCTCAGAAAAGAAGCTTTGATAGCTCTCTGTTTGAAAGCTTAGCCCAGAGGGCCTTTGCTGAGCATTCAAATGGTCTGCAGATACTCATCCACAAAACCTCTTAAATCATCTTTAAATACCGAAATACAGAAATTCCCAGCATGGACTAGCTGCTCTATAATTATTTGTAGACCGATAGAGCTAAACTGAAGATCTCAACAGACTTTCCTCTGAATGCAGTGCATAGATACACATGGTAGACACTTTCGGGATGAAGGCAGGGCTTTTCTCTCTTGTTTTAAGCAATTCAGATCCTGGACGCCAATTCAGGTACTTTCTCAGCACCCACAAACAGCAACAATACAATACAACAGCTAAAATACTTGCATGAACTCACATAGCATAGATTACTTGGCACTTCAATATACACATCAAAAGCATTATATTATTTAGCTCTCAAACATCCCTTTGGGGCAGTTATTATTCTCATTTTAAAGAAAAGAATTCTGTTTAACCATTTTTCTGACAGGAGAACTCAAGCAGATGTGGTGTGATCTGAACCAAGTCTGGTTCTGTGTATATTTTACATTTTTGTATCTAAATCTTGTTTGTATCAGACAATTCTTAATTTGTTTAAAGTAATAAACTAATCTTAGAATTTCATGCAAAATGTGTTTTGGCTTTAACT
>NW_012267217.1:7908780-7920830 GCF_000151885.1 Dipodomys ordii
AATTCCATGTCTAATTGTGAATTCATTATAAAAGAGGAAGAGACAACTACACAATAAATATTTCTCCATTTCTGGACTCATGCCAGATCTCTCCATATCTATGAAATGTAAAATTTGTCTTATATGCCCAAACCATACAATTTTGTACTTATGTGCACAAAGAGTTCAATAGACTGCAATAAAAAATTACTTGAGGTCCTGGGAAGGTGGTTGTTGGTAGAGTGCTTGCCTTGCATGCACGAGGCCCTGGGTTCCTTTCCTCTGTACCACTTAAGCAGAAAAAGCCAAAAGTTGCTCTGTGGCTCAAGTGGTAGGGCGCTCACCTTGAGCTGAAGAGCTGAGGGACAGTGTCCAGGGCCAGAGTTCAGTCCCCATGACTGACAAAAAGAAAAAAATATTACTTGACTCTTAAGAAGAATGCTATTCCCTAGTTTTACTTTGTTCTCTGCACTCTTCAGTCAGTCATTCCAAGGCTTCAATTAAGATTAGATTTTGATAAGCCAGTCACACTACCATCTAAATTGATTTGATTCTGCTCAATGTCTTCATTACATGCATACAGTCCCAATGATTCTGTTTATCTTGGTGTGTTGGTTTTCCTTCATGAACCTCAAAAACTCAATATATAAACCCATAACCTAAGTGGTTAAAAAAAATCCCAGCAGGCCAAGGAGCTGGTAATAATCACTTATGAGGTAACCAACAGTTCAATGCAAAGCAAAGCAATGCAATTAAATTCAATATAATACTGAAGGGCAGAGATAAATACTTAGGCCCCCTGGTAAACAACTTTACTCAGTGCATCTGCAATAAGGCATACATATAGGTCTCAGAAGGTGGCTCCATGCTAGAATGCACTCCTTGCATGCATGAGGCCCTGGGTTTGATTCCTTAGTATTGCATAAACAGTAAACACTGGAAGTAGTATTGTGGTTCAACTGGTAAAGCATTAGCCTTGAGCTGAAGAGCTAAGCGACAGCACCTGGGCCCAGAGTTCAGGCCCCATGACCAACCAAAAAACAAATAAAAAAATAAAAAATAAAGCATACATATAGTAAATGAGTATTACCAAATGGCCTGACAAAGTACATGAGTGTGTGTGTGTGTGTGTGTGTGTGTGTGTGTGTGTGTGTCTGTAGGTCTGTGTGTCTGTATGTCTGTGTGCTTGTGTTTGAGAATGTCTTAAAGAAACAATGCTAAATAAGTATTGCTCCCAAGTATTACTCTCAACTCTATCCCTGAGCACCAAGAAAGGGATTGTGTGGGGAAATTGAAGAAGGCACTGTAACATGATATCAAAAGTGAACACTTTTATCTCAGAAAAGAAGCTTTGATAGCTCTCTGTTTGAAAGCTTAGCCCAGAGGGCCTTTGCTGAGCATTCAAATGGTCTGCAGAAACTCATCCATAAAACCTCTTAAATCATCTTTAAATACCAAAATACAGAAATTCCCAGCATGGACTAGCTGCTCTATAATTATTTGTAGACCGAAAGAGCAAAGCTGAAGATCTCAACAGACTTTCCTCTGAATGCAGTGCATAGATACACATGGTAGACACTTTCGGGATGAAGGCAGGGCTTTTCTCTCTTGTTTTAAGCAATTCAGATCCTGGACGCCAATTCAGGTACTTTCTCAGCACCCACAAACAGCAACAATACAATACAACAGCTAAAATACTTGCATGAACTCACATAGCATAGATTACTTGGCACTTCAATATACACATCAAAAGCATTATATTATTTAGCTCTCAAACATCCCTTTGGGGCAGTTATTATTCTCATTTTAAAGAAAAGAATTCTGTTTAACCATTTTTCTGACAGGAGAACTCAAGCAGATGTGGTGTGATCTGAACCAAGTCTGGTTCTGTGTATATTTTACATTTTTGTATCTAAATCTTGTTTGTATCAGACAATTCTTAATTTGTTTAAAGTAATAAACTAATCTTAGAATTTCATGCAAAATGTGTTTTGGCTTTAACTACAGAAGGGTACTAAATAGGAACCTAAGATGCTATAAATTAATAAGCATATAGATTAGTCCAATTTAAGAGTTCTCAAGGCCTCAACCTCAATACAGAATAGATAGAGCACAGTAATGTTAGGGTGAATTGAAGGATTTTGTTTTTTCGTAGATGATACTGAAAAGTAGCAGTCTTTCAAGAGAGGAGTTTTTACTGCTTCTCTTCCAGCTTTTGAGATATGCAACTCAGATTTGAAAGAGAAGAAACTATCCACAAACATCGAGGTCCAAAGGAGTGTCTGAACAAAGCGCTCTTATTAACTCTTCCCAGAGATAAACAGGAAGCTTATCTGCTAATTTATATACAAAAGTCTGAAATGTGTTTTTGTTTATTTTTATTTTTGGATGTATCCAAATTCTCTCACATACTGACTGAGCAATTTTTCCATAATCAATTTTTGTATAAGTGATAAAAATTATCATTTAAAGAAAGAAAAAAGTAATGCTTATTTAAAGAAAGGCAAATAAATACTCAAGTAATACAGAAAAATTTAAAATGAAAGATTATCATATACCTAGATAGACAGACTTTTATGCTTTCCACAAATAATGTCATACAAACACATTCTCTTAGGTGACTTTTTTTAAAAAAGCAATCTACCAACTTAAAATGAAATATACTTATCTCTACTATTTTCATTCTTTATTTTTTCCCTGGTGGTACTTAGGTTGGAATTCAGGGCCCTGTAGTAGCTTGGTTTGTGCTATATCATTTGAGCAAACCTCCGGCCTTGCTTTTTCTTGATTATTTGGAGTTAGAGTTCTCTCAGACCTTTCTGTGCAGACTGGCTTTGAACCTAAAAGCTTCACATTCCAGTCTCCTGATTTGCTAGGATTACAGCCATGAGTCACCTGGATTCTACTGGTATCTCTTAGTAGCTGCTCAGTATTCTGAAGAAAGCAGGGCTATATTTTTTAAGTCTATCTCTACTGATGAGCATTTAAAATGTTCAAATTTGCTCAATTAACAAATAAACCACAAATCTCGTGTTCCTTTCTGTGTGCATTTTTATGTCATAAACAAAAGACATAAGCACAGAGAATGAGTTTTCTTTACCTGATTGGAATAGCATGGTGTGTGTGTGCAAGTATATACATGACTTCATTAATATTTTAATATTGGTGTGTCAGACTATACAGGCTAATTGCCCTAATTTTCCTTTTATTCTCAGCACAGAGCCAGACAATATTTATAAACAATTTATGATGGATTTCTAGCTAAAGTTATGTCAACAGGGTAAGAGATCATGTCCAATCCCCACCTTGGAAACTTTCTTCTTTAAAGTTCTTGCTCTTCATTCCATTAAGCTTGATGTACATAGCATGAACTGAAGGTTTCAGAAGTTTAAGTTAAGAAAAGCCTGAGTTTCCATCCCACTATGCATATGAGTGTCACCAGAAAATATTGACCCATGATGAATTTGAGTGACAAGCAAATATTGTGTTCAATTTATGCTATAGAAACTTGAAATGCATAACACTAATCTCTTTAATGTTCTCATTAGTGTTTTTTGTTTTATTTTTAAGAAATCATATACTCAGTTTTATTTACTTCATTTTTTCCATTTAACCTTTCTACATAGAACTTGTTTTTAATGGGTTTTTCCTATTTTTTATACAATGAGTGGTCTTTTAATGGTCAGTTTCAAGGACTGCTAATAAAACTTGGAGTCAAGTATGGGCTTTATTGATATACTATGTGCAAAGAGAAGAAATATCAAAACCGAACAACCTAAACTATAGACTAAGGACAGTATGAAAAACCCTCAGAGGAACTCACCAAAATATTCTGATAAACCAGGGGCTGGTGGCTCACGCCTGTAATCCTAGCTACTCAGGAAACTGAGATCTGAGGATCACGGTTCAAAGCCAGCCTGGGCAGGAAACTCCATGAGACTCTTATCTCCAATAAGCCACTCGGAAACCAGAAGTGGTGCTGTGGCTCAAGCGGTAGAGCGCTTGCCTTTAGCTGAAGAGTATAGGGACAGCACCCAAGCCCAGAGTTCAAGCCCCACAACAAACAAAAAAACAATATTCTGATCTGATAGATCTTTCTAACTATTAATTTAGAAAAGAAAGAGAAAGGTTTGCTTAAAATCATTGGATGTATTATTTTAAGATAAAAGAGAACAATTATATTTTTATATTTATCAGCGACAGCCTTCCCAAGGCTTATATGTTTGCATTTTAAGGAACAATAAAATAATTTCTATGTAGATACCCTAAGACATATAAACAAATACCCATACTATCACGCCCTGCACAGAGTCAGATTTTTGCATAAATCAGAGTTGACAGAATATCTAGCTGTCTATAATATCCATGGATCATTTGTCTACACTGTATTTAATGAACTTATGCTACCAACAACTTTCCCAGTGACAATAACTAAGAAAAATCATGACATCCTTAAGCATGTAAACTTGACAAATGGCTGAATGAAAATCTAAAGTTGTGTAAATGCAATCACTCCATTAGAAAAAATAAATGCTGAAATACTCTTCCAGTCTGCATTAGCTAACACTAAAAGGCCTGTTTTAGTCATGGTACACAAATAACCACCTTTCTTTATTGAAAATTATACAACAACAGACAGCAGGTGATACTTTACTATGGAAAGAATGTTGATGGTAAAGTCTTACTCTTTATTTAATTTTGAATTGCCCTTGGTTTTACCAGTCTTCAATTAAAAAATTTCATGAGTATCTTTATAGGAATAACAAGGTATCAGTAAGTTATTTGAGTTGTGTTTAAATTCAATGTTTCCAGTTTTACAACATTTAAATTTTCTTTTTTTTAATTTAACATTATAAATAAGTTGGTTTCCTAAGTTGTGAACCAGGACCATATGTAATTTGCCTCTAGTATTCTTCTAGAAATAAGATTTCATAATTGTCCTTTCTCATTCCACAAATGGAGGATTAGGTTTATAATAATTGGTTAATTAAAAGTTGGCTTATCCTTTCTCATCTTAAATGTCTTAGTTTCTTCTATGCACACGACAAAACACATTTACAATCTTAGGAAATCATCAAGTTTATAAGCATTAGAGTCTCCTTAAGGAGCATATTTAATAACTGACTTCAACTGAAAAAATAAAATTTATAAATCTAAGCAGACATAAACATACATGCATACACTTCATATTAAATATGTATTTTATTCTAGTTAAAGAACATGGGCTTAAATAATTAACAGTCAACAGCAACACATCTAGAAAATTCCAGAATTCAGATGTGTCCTGGACCTGCCTGATTCCAAACCTGATGCTTTTATTATTACAAAAAGTATATTCTTGAGTTAAAATTCACAAAGAAAAGAATGGAATTTCAGTGTAAACCTTTTGATGGAGAATAAAAATTAAGTGAAAAGAAATTAAATATAGTACAAGATGCTAGTGTGCACAAATAATATGAAAAATGCTTTCCTTATGTACCTCAGAAAGCAGTCACAGTATCAATATTACTAATAAGAGTGTATTAAATATCATTGTAAGTATGTGTATATAGCTAATATATAAAAGAAGTGTGTAGTACACACTTTTGAATGTATGCTGTAAATCCCATATCACATGTCTATATTATTTTAGAATTTTTATTATTTATTTATTGTGAGAATACCGTACAGAGGAATAGAATGACATAGAAAATATCAAAACAGGGCTGGGAAGTTGGCTCAGTGGTAAAGTGCTTGCCTCGCATGCGTGAGGCCCTGGGTTCGATTCCTCAGCACCACATAAGCATAAAAAAGCCGGGAATGGTACTGTGGCTCAAGTGGTAGATCGCTAGCCTTAAGCTGAAGAGCTGAGGGACAGCGCCCAGGCCAAGAGTTCAGACCCCACGACCGGACCCCCAAAAAAATGCAGCTTATTTTAGAATTTCATTTGTAGTTCTTTCTCCTGAAGAATAATTAAACACACTTCTTTCTCTTTCTTTGATCCACTTTGGGCATAACTCTTCTTTAATAAACCTCAGTGTGCTTCAGTGTTTTTCTTATTTCTCATCACAGCTTAAGAAAGGATGATCAAGATGACCACATAGCTCCATGAAATCATAATTATTTGGGCTAAATTTTGTCACTCTTTATCTTTCAGATTTAATGTGTTCATGAATGTAATATTTCAGTAAGTCTCACTTTTCTTTTGCATGTGCTTGGAAAAATGCCTTCTTTTTGATGCTGTTCCAAGAAGAGTGCTCTTTTTTCTGTTTAGGTATACTCTTTATTTTTCAGTTGTTTTGTAGCACTCTAAGGATTATACTAGCCCATATAATTAAACAAGATATTGCATGGATATTGTGCATTTCTGCTAGTAATTTGGCGGCCTAATGTATTACAAATTTATATTTTAATGATCACTATAATTCAGTGTTATGTGTAATACATAAAGATAGTAGGAACAACACACTTACTTATTAATTCATTGTTTTATTATATATGATCTTACAAATAATTAGGTAAGACTGTGATTAGTTTTCATCAAGGGACTGTGGCTACAAAGGACATATGATACTCTTTAGTGAAAATATTCCAGTGGTATTATATAAAGTGTTGGCTATTTCTCAAGTATAGCCAACATGGTGGTCTCCATTGAGGAGGAGTCATCGCCTGATGAAGTCATGCATTTTGTGTATGTATATGCATGGTATAATGTGTGGAATCAATGATAAAATTGTACTTATTTACACATCTAAGTAACTGTTTTTAAGAGTATATGTTACCAGTCAAAATCTCTGGGCTCCAGGTCACATACTCTGTGTTTATTTAAAAAATAATTTTCAAGTGAAAGAATACTTGTCAATATCATAAATGTATTTTAAAAACTACTTTTAGCTCACATGATATTAAATTGATCATTTTGGAAATTGAACTGTCTGAGTTGCTCTTCTCCATGTCTCATATTGTCCACTGTCACCTGTCCAATGTATAAAATCTGTGCACATGGGTAGTGATTCCACATGTCAGATTTACGTAAATGTTCATTTGTACTAAAATGATCATCTCTAACATGTATGATGGTACATGACTGTAATCTCAATACTTAGAAGGGTGAAATAAGAAGATCATAAATTGAAGCCTGGCCTTGGTTAAAAGCTTCAGGACATATTGGTTAGAAATTGAGATCCTGCTTTATATATATATATATAATATATGTATAAATTATAATATTTTACATTATATATTATGTTAATATTATATATGTGTGTGTTTGAAGCTTAGTACTATATTTCTGTAGAGTTAATCCTAGAAGCTTCTAGTAATAAAGTAACTAGAGAAACAGATTACTAAAGTTGAAAGATACTCCCTACCCTTCACTGTGTGAGACTGGGCATGTTGCTGTCAACAGGGAAGTGGATATGGTCATGAACTCTTTCCTCAAAGGCCAGTTAAGCTGAACATCCAGGTTGGCCACTGACACTGGGCTTACTGGGTGAATGGCTAAATTATTATTTTTTAATTCACTTGCTGTTTGAAGCCCAGTGCAAAAATCCAAAAGTATTAGTATTATGGGCCATATAAGAATTATATTTAGCAGTGGTTATTCTCTTAACTATGGTTACTACTAATTCTAATAACAAAAATTATTTTAATCAGGCATAGAAATAAAACGGAATATATTTCTTGTCTGATGTCTACCTGAACTTCTATTTTCAGTTTTTGTTTCCTTTACTGGAGATTTTCCAGTACTGCTCTATTTCTTAACTAAATTGATTAAAGCTGTAACACATTTAACTAAGAGTTATATTTAAAGTCTCCAAATTCTCAGGTTCTGTGTTGATCACATATGATTATTTAACCTATGCTTACAGGCACAAACTTATACACACCTGCTCACACACATGCACATAAACACAAAGTACAGAAGTTTTTCATTGGAAACAGTAATTTTTCATTACTTTCCGATGCTAAATATTACCATGTGGAAAGCTTTGGGAAAAAAGTAAATAGTGTTCCATCCCAGAACAATTAACATAATATTTCTAGACCAGGATAGGCAAGCATCGATATTTACACAAATTTCCTAATTTAAAGAGCTGTCATATGTTAATCTAGCTCATTAATATTTTCATATCAGGCAAATTACCATCAAACTCACATTTCAACATGTAACATGATCTTTCATAATTACTAAACACACAGTCTCCCTGACTTAGAAACACATAGCAACCAAATAACTTTAATTAGATATATTGAATCCCTTTTTGAATAAAAAATATTTGATATAAATTTGATATAAATTCATCACTATACATCATTAAGAGAAGTAGAAAATTCACTAAATTTCTGTCAAGATGGTTTTTAATTTGCAAACAGAAGAAAAATCCTGGAAAAAAAATCATGTTTATTGAAATAAGTCAGGTCCCAAGAGAAAAAGGATACATGTTTTCTCTCATATATGGAAGCAAGAATTGATTTATAAATATATAAGTAAACACTTCAGATGCAAGAATACACAAATGTGTTAACCAAAATAAGGTAGATTCAGGGGACAACTCAAACAGTGTAATTCCTTAGAAAGCTTGCTCATATTTTAACAAAGCAAACACTAGGAAATGCAAGGAAAGATATTGCCAGGAAAGATAGGGTCAAAGGAAGTGTTAGACATTTGAAGATCGAAGTCAGGAGAATGCTGCCATAAAATTCATTGCATGTCATGCAAAATTAAGAAAATTGAGGGAAAGGGTGGAGAATGATAAAAGGGGCGACATAAAGATGCATCATATTTGTAAATAGCTTTGCTGAAAGGCAACTCCTTTGTACAACTACTTAAAGATTATAAAAATGTATTAAAAGAAATGTAGAATGAGAACTTTCTTTGTAATTTGTGATATGACAATAATTTTCATTTGTAAGCATATTGTATTACACCACTAATAATTAAAATGATTTAACATATACTTTATGTGTAAATACACATTTTTGTAAACATATTCACATAAATTTAATCTTTGTTTCCATAATTGCATATGGTGGGCACTGTGCAAGAATTAAGCCAAAATACTCACACATGTGTATTACAATATATTTGAAGAATAAAATTGTAAAGTATCTGTTAAAAGCTAAATATACAGAACTCTAGAATAAGCAATCGCAAGCCATTAACATGTTTTGAATATTGGCATATTAAAAGACCAAGTAACAAAAATCAGATTGTTTGCTATTGAGTAGACTCAATTATGTAAAAAGACATCTTTTGAATGAAATGTCTGTACTTTTTACTCTGAAAAAAGTGAACCAATAATGACTTCAACCATGGAGGTTGTTATGAAAACAAGAAATGACAGTTTCTTTGGTAAAGACATGAAGGCAAAGTTTACCTATACCTCAGTTTTTGTCCATGTTTGACCTAGCTTACAACTTCCAAATCATAAAACATATGACAATTAGTGCTAGGATATGGAGATCACACTTTTGATATGCCTGAACAAAGATGTCTGGTATTCTTGCAAGACAAAGTCAGACTACAGGTGAGGCAATAAGGGGCCTGGACACTCCAAAGGTACAAATTAAAACTTTGTAGCAGAAAAGAACATTGATTGCACTGTGGATTTCCAGATGCAGGATATTTACTTTGTTCTGGATCATGTTGGCAAGGTCTTTTGGAAGGTAATTCTGTTCCTACACAGGGTAACTTTCTTGAATAAAGTAACGACCACGACAAGAGCAAAGCCCAGTGTTTTTGCTTATTTCATTTTTGTGCCCTATTTAAGTTTTGCATAAAAATTAAGACTTATCCAGAAATATGGAAATTAGGCAAATGTAGAAAAATTTTATCTATCTATCTACCTATCGATCTATCATCTGTAGTTTTCAACTACTATCTTTACTTTTTCTGAGTTTAAAAGCATGGACAGTAGTAGATGAGCATGTCCTTGCAGGTCTCTGTGATTATTTATTGAAAAGATTGGCAGTAGAGTTGTTCTTTTTTGGTTGGTTGTGGGGCTTGAACTTTGGGCCTGGGAGCTATCCTCAGCTCTTCAGCCCAATACTGAGTGATCTACCACTTGAGCCACAGCGCCACTTTTGGTTTTCTGGTGGTTAATTGGAATTAAGAATCCCATGGACTTTTCTGCCTGGGCTGGTTTTGATCCACAATCCTCAGATCTCAGCCTCCTGAGTAGTTAGGATTACAGGTGTGAGACACTGGTACCCAGCAATTTTTCTTTCTTCACAGGCAGAATAAGATAATTTTGTGTATTGGGACAATTGATGTAAATGTCAGAATAAGTAATCCAGAAATAATAGTATTCATAAAGAAATCTACTATATCTTAAGGCTGTCATAAAAGTTATGAACAAGACAAAACTGATTTGGGTTTCTTCATAAACATTTTAGTCTTTATTGTTTTTATTTCCCTTTGGATTTTGGTGGGTTTCCTACAAGATGGAAGGCATTTAGTAAAATTCTAAACAATAGCAAGTGAGTTTTTAGAACATATTTTTATACATATTTTTATAAAAGAAGTAGAAATTTGTATATTTTCCAGAAATTCAACTAATTTACATTGATCTTTTAAAATTAAAATATTTAGGGATTGAAGTTCAGGCTAAAAAGGTTCAAATGATTTAGTGCTCATCTGAAAACACTGGGAAAGTTTTTAAAGAAAATAATTGAAACTTTACAGTTTTGGCTGCTACTCATCTTCAATGTCTCATTCCAAATGAACTCTAAATATTTAATTTTCAACCACTTTCCCAAGTAAAGAGTATTCTAGTTAGTAGTTTAGGTATATTATTGATTAATTTTATTATTCATACACTTTCTTTAGTTACAATCATTTCCCACTTAATCAGTCTGTGAATTATGTGTCTAACCACGATAGGCTAACTGTGCAAGTGATACATTTATTGAATAGAGTTTTGTGATATATTTTATCTTTTCAAGTACATTATCAAGAATGAAGTGTTGCCTCTAATCCTAAGGAAATATAGTATAAATCTTGGCAGGCTGCTACTAGAACATATTTTTATTCATAAAAGAACAAGGGAATGGTCATATTCTTGAAAGTAATCTACCACTCTCTATCTGTGAAGCTGATTTGTTATTATAGCTATAATGGAAAACAAATGGCATGCCTTACCATAAGTTTACATTGTTTAGCATTGCCATAATTGAAATATTGACATGGTGGAAAATATCAGTGAATAAAAGAATATCAGAAGAAGATGCACCATAAAAGAATCCAATGTCTTCTGGCTCAAGTGTCTTAAAATAGGGACATATTTTCTATGTACACTTTTGCTTCCTTTTGTATAAAATATAGACATTCTACATATTTATCAAAATGGATCAAAACAAAATAAATAAACCACCAGGAAGCCAAGATAGCTAATCAATTTCATCAATTTAATTAAGCAACTAGACAAAGTAGTGACAAATGTCATATAATTGACTAGTGGTCTGAGGGGTACTTACGAATCAATGTAATGTTTTCTTCTTGAAGAAATAATATAATCAAGAAGCAAATAATAAAAGCTCAATAAACAGGTAAACACTGAAACAGTAAAAGACATCACATCATAAGATTACTCCATTAATTACATCTTCTAGAATGCATGATGAAAATCACTATACAGTTAACAATGGAGGTGATAGGTTATCTACTGTGAGTGTATATATTTAATGCTACTCTTTCTTACACTTTTCTAATGAATCCAATATCTCTCCATCTTGTTTTGCCCTGTGTATTTCATCAACTCCATTTACCATGAATGAGCTATCCAGAATAATCTAAAAAAGATAGAACCTCAGTTGGATCACATTGTTTTTGTTCAAATTTTCCTTATGTTATAAAGTTCAAAAGTTTCAAAGTAAACTAAAAGGCATAATTCTAGTTGTATTTCTTTGTATTCCATAAATACAAAGAAATCTTAGGATATTGAGGCTCTTTTTGGTGGTGGAGAAGCAATTTTGACAATTTGCCTACTTAATATTTCCTGTCCTTTCTATTTCCTAACAAATGGGCATTGTCATTCTTTCTGATGGAGGCATAGAATTCCATTGTGTATATATACCACCTTTTTTTTTTT
>NW_012267217.1:7922155-7923228 GCF_000151885.1 Dipodomys ordii
CTAAGATATGTATTCAAATGTTTTTTTTCTTTCATGCGATTGTTTCTAACACATTTATAAGATGATTTCTTTGTTGCTTTGTATGTCCCTCCCCCATAGTATAACCCCTGCTTTCACTGTATTTGATGTCGGTATAATTTGTGGAGGGGAAGGGGAAATAGAAATCGTTTAAATAGGGATACAGGTGGACCCATAGCAACAATGAGATGTACAAGTCCTTATGTCGAAAACGAACTTTACAACTTTGGTGTGGGGGTGGGAGGAAGCAGGGAGGATTTGGTGGGGGGGGCGTGGGGAGGATAGGAAGGGATGGGAAGGGGAAACGAAGGAGGAGGCTACAATGCTTGGTAAGATATGTACTCATTATCTTGCCCATGTACTTGTAACTCCTCTGTACAGTATTTTCACAATAAAAAAAAATATTTCCTGCCCTTGAGTTCTATACTAAAAGAGAAATCTTTTTTTATCCTATAAACTAGATATATTTTACAGCAAATTTACATGTTTACTTAAGCTGCTCTTTTGATTAAAAAAATCACATTTTAAAGTCCATTTCAGAGAGGGGAGACAAGATGGTGGAGGAGAAGCTGGAATCTGAACAAGCTCTCGCATAGAAAGCAGTTTTAGAGTTCCAGTGAACAGTCCTAAGCCAGAGAAACACACCAAGTGTGCCATCACAGGACAGAGAGTTAGACAAGTGAGGGAAAGCCAAGGCAAGAATACACATCTGAGCGCTAGCCAGCAGCCGCCGGCGGTGGCGGCGGCAGGGTCGCGGTGGAGACCACAGCCGGGTGAGACCTGAGCGCTCACACAGAGAGTCCGGGACGAAGGAGCCAGACGCAGCGGGCGAGCGGATTCTACTCAACACCAGCAAGAACCCACAAGGAGCAGACAGCTTCATCCTGCAGTTTGCAGACCAGAGACGACCCAGGATCCAAGACTCGGCGTGAGTAGAAGCCCGACATCCTTCTCAGGGAGCAGAGGAGGGAAGGCCACCCCTCCCCCCCCAGCACCGGTGATCTCCATCTTGGATACCGACAAAGCTCGGAGGAGCTGCTAGCTCCAACTCAGGC
>NW_012267217.1:7934038-7938705 GCF_000151885.1 Dipodomys ordii
GCTGGGAAGGGATGGGAAGGGTAAACAAAAGAGGGGGCTGCAATGCTTGGTAAGAAATGTACCCATTATCCTGCCCATGCAATTGTAACCCCTCTGTACAATATGTTCACAAATAAAATAAAATAAAATAAAAGAAGTAAAAAAAAATAAAGTCCATTTCAATTTTTCCAACTTCTTGGTTTTGCTGATAGTTTGATGTATGTTCTCATCACTTAGTACTCCAGCATCCACATAATCTTTGTGACTAATACATACAGTTACAGACCAGATAAAATATTAGTGCAAACTTCAAGGAAAAATCCTCAAATCTCTCCAAGTGTAGACAATGTGGTTCCCAAAATTAGTTGTCTTTCTATGTAAAGAATGTCATCTCACACACACACACACACACACACACACACACACACACACACACACCTCATCAAGCTTTATCTGATGAATTGTTTTCAAATATGTCTTACAAATGTATGTCAAATTTTCAAATTCAACGATGTGAACATCTGTTCTAAAGTGTCATAGTTGTAAATAAATCAACATTTATGACTAACAATTTCTTCTACGTGGAAGTCAATATAGGGGCCTCTTCATTTTATTTTTTAAAATTTTATTTTATTGTAAAGATGCTGTACGGAGGAGTTACAGTTTCATGAGTAAGGCAATGAGAACATTTCTTCTCAAATATTGTTATCCCCTATTTTGTTTATTTTATTTCTTTATGGATTCAAGTTAATCATTATAGTTCTATTTTCCTAATCTAAGAGAACCTTTTCCCATGCCTTTAGATTTCTGCCAATTTGTTTAACATTGTGTGGACACAGATTTAGAGTTTATTTTTTACTCACAGTTTATTGATATTTTCTTCAAAAATAAGTGAAAGAAACCCCAAGATAAAGATTGTGCTATATTTATTAGTCTCACATAAAACTTATCAAAAGAATAGCATACTTAGCAACTGTCCTTATCATTTAATTTCCTTTCCACTTTCCAAATATTACACTATTAGTCCCTACTTTATTATCTATGCAATCATACATACAGTAAGGTTTTTCTGACAGTAGAATATCATTAGGGGAATGTGCCTATTGTAATACATTCAATATGTAAGCAAACATAAGAGTGTGTAGTTTGCTTTAACTACCCCCAAACACATTAATATTTATCTGAATTGCATTGCCTAATAAGATTATTTTCAAAAGCGCACAAACTGCTTTACAGATTTGTTTGCCTCAAAGTAAAGAGCACTGACATGATTTCATATGATTTTACATTGTACCCCCAAAGAAATAAAATCATTGGCTTCTTTATTGACAGACCACTTTCCAAAATAAGTTTCTTTGATCATAACCCAACCTTGCCTTTTTTCTTCCTCCTACTAAACATCAGCTGACATCTTCATTGACTTGTTCACAATAATACCTCGATGTTTGTCTTAAGGGAATTGCAGCTCATTTAGAACTAATTAGCATGTACACATAATTTACACTGTTCAGCTAAATGTGCACTCTCATAGATGAGTATACAATGAATCAGCTGCCATCTTCTAACAATCCTCCAGCTTTATTTGCTCTTGTTATGCTTGAGCAAAAAAATGCTTTGTTTTGCTTAACTCAAGAAGTTGTTCATTGACAGCAGATTATAAACTTTATTTCCTCATCATTTGCTTTCCCTTCCAAGTAATATTATTGCCAAAGTGTTTGTATAAATAAAAGGGTGTGTCTTCTGTTTTCACTTGAATGTTTGCTACAAGTTACTGATGATGTATTAACTCTGTGAATTTGTATTTTTATTTGATCAATATATCCGTAAGATTCCTAAGGCCACTAGCAGGTCAAGAATAATAGATAATATCTAGGAATTCTGATTTATCTGTATTTTGTATAATATATGCTGTGAAGAGGGTACATATGTTAAAGTTTTGGACTCAGGATGGAAGAATTAGATTTCAGAATCTTTTACACAGAGATGTGGTTACTGCGAAGTCCTTTGACCAACAGGAGCATGCCTTCAAAGGGAGTAAAATAGCCTTTGTGTAAGATCATGGTAGCTCTCACAAGAAGATGATAAAAGAAGTGTTTATCTCTTACTTCTCTATCTTCCTGCTTCCTCGAATAAGAGTTACTACCATAATTTGAAAATCCATCTATCATTAGGCTCTCATTAGAAGGTGAACCACTGGGAGCTACTGGAGCTTGGGTTTTGAATCTCTGAAACTGTTACCTATATAAATATTTAATCATCATGTAACTTGCCTTAGGTATTTTGTTATAGCCCCTACAGGAAAACAAATGAAATTCATGTAACATACCTTTTAAAAATGGGAAACCATTGCTTATTGTAGGAGTATTTAATGTTGAATTTATTAATCTTTCTTGTCAAATAGCTTTTCTTGTTTTCATATTTAATTCATAATATCAATAGTAACATATAACATATGTGTGTGTCACCATGTGTTATTTCTGTTCATGTGTACACTGTCCTTGGTCAAATAATATTAATTGCATATTCATCACCATAAATACTTAACATCTGACCATGAGAACGTCTAACGTCTTTACCTAAGCTTTTACTTTGAAAATGCATAATGTATAATTGTCAACTATATTCACCCTTCTATGAAATGGTATGCCAGTATCTACGTGTGTTGTCTAGTCATAATATTATACAGACAGACCAATCTCCACACTCCTTGCCTTCTACCCTTCTCAACCTCTAATATCCTCTATAAACTCTTATCATCTATTGTCTGAGCTCTATGAGTTATATACATGAGTGAGTTCATGTGATTTGACTGTGACATTGTGATTTAATTTATATAACAAGTTGATTGTATTTTACGTTTTTCCTGTATACTGTGTGAACATCCATTTAAAAAGTCACAAAGATAGGAGAACACAATCAATTCTGCCTGAGGATTTTAAGGAGGATTTTTATTAGCTGCATATAAATTTTTATCAATAACGGAATTAGAAACAAGGAAGTATATTTTGGGAAAGAGACTAGCAAATTCTACCACATATTCATGGAACAATGACTTGAATGAGATGGGAGAAGTAGCCAAGAAGAAGCTGGAGAAGTTGACTATGACCAAGGAATTTAGATACATATAATACTGGAGACTAAAGAGAGCTAGAGAGTCTTACTCAATATAGAGATATGAAGACATTTCTAAGGATGGATCTGGATCAAGCTAGTCACTGAAGGTGACTTAACTCTGTTATCACGGATCCAGTCACATTTTTCTTTACTAACACTTGGGTGGCCCAAAAGCTGCATCTCTATAACAGATTTAATTTATTAAAAACAAAACTGGTTAGCAAATAGGAGTATACAATAGATTGGCAATCTGATATTCAGTGTTATGGTTGAGCCTAATTATTTTAATCTAAAACTCTTCCAAATGTATAAACATAGACTAGGCCCTAGAATGTTTAAGAAAACAAATATTAAAATTCTATAGTGGCTTCTATTTTTCTGGAAATCACATAGTGTTTCATGTATTTAATGGCATTGACACTTATGCTTGTTATGAAAAGTTATTCTGTCACTTAAATTGTGCATCTTAACTTCTGAAATAACATATTTATGGTTTAGCCAGATGGGTGAAAATAACCCAAATAAATGAAAGAACCATTTCTTTCTCTGATTTGTTATTGTTGTTTTGCACAATACCTTAGATTTTCTTTCTCAAGTCCTAGTTGCAACTATGACATAAGTATATAAAGCTTCTAAATCAGAAAAACAGAATCACTGCTTCATGCTACCTAAACAATACCAACTATTGTCCATCTGACATTTGCAATTCTTTACTATTTTTAAAATCTGAATATTATTTTTCTGAGTTTGAAATATATGCCTAGTTTTCCCAGTTTAAAAAAGGACAACACTAACATAAGAAAGAGATTCTTCTTAATTTTTAATAAATTGCAAGCATCAGAGTTTTCATTCAGACATATTCACAATGTTCATTCTTGGATCTTCATGACCAGAGTCAATGAAATGAAGAGATCTCATGACTCCCAGGAGAGCTATAGAGAAACAGAAATTTTATATTTGGCAATACACCTTGGGTTATGTGTTACACAGTTATATAGGGAGGAGAGTAGACACATAAATGTCATGGGTTGAAAAATTCTAGCACTTTTCATGGATAATAAATTGTGCTCAATTTAATGACTGATTTTAAGGTAAAGTCAACATATTCTAAGAAGAGTTCAAGAGCTATGACAGAAAAGCTTGTACAATTTTTATAAATGTACAAATTGTGAATATATAAAAGTCCCGTAGCTACATGATAATTTTTTTCACATTTGTGTTTCTGATTTCTAAGTACTTATAACTATTCTTTAGAATATTTCTATTGTCTTTAAGTAGCTGTAAAAAAAGGAGTTGCCGTTCAACAAAACCATTTATGAGTACAGTACATCTTGTTCAATGTCACCCCTTTCAACATCTTTCCCGTCCCTTCCCACCCCTTCTCTCAATTTTCATAATTTTTAGGTTATGTATTGAGTTTCTGCCATGAAACATAGCAGTTTTTTTAAATTTAATTTTATTTTATTTGTGAACATCCTGTACAGAGGGGTTACAATTACATGGGCAGGATAATGCGTACATTTCTTACCAAGCATTGCAGCCTCCTCCTTTGTTTACCCTTCAGATCCTTCCCA
>NW_012267217.1:7940740-7947670 GCF_000151885.1 Dipodomys ordii
TCTTTCCCTATTTGGATCCCTTTATGTCTGCATCTTGTCTTATTGCTGTAGCTAGGCATTCTAATACTAGATTGAAGAGAAGTGGAGAGAGTGGGTATCCTTGTCTTTAAACATAGAAGTTATTTTACACAATGCATCTTGATCTGTGTCTCCCTTCACTGACTTCATCTCTCTTAAACCCACCCTTTCTCTTATTTTCTCAATCTTGTAATATAAATAATGAATCCTTGTCTGTATTCTTTCCCCTCATCCCCTTCATTATCCTTCCCCCTCTCCTTGGCTCCACCCCATAGTCTTGCAAGTATCAGTTTTCCTGCTATGTGCTTTGTTGGCCTTTGACTTAGTAAGTACTGGGAACTGAGTACTTGTAAGATTCTTGATTTTTTTAAACAAAATAACCTACTTAGACAATTCATATAATTTAACAAATTTGAGACTATCTTGAGATTGTACATAGATATTATTGTTGTCAACAAAGATGCTTTCCATTATTTTTGACCCATTAAATCATTATAAAACTATTATATAAACAGGACCACACTACTCCATAACATACAGGTGGAATGTTTTAATTCATTTGAGCTTTTGTGAGTTACTATATTGTTGAATGCCTTTTCCTCCTTAACGTTCATGTAGACTTTCTTGTTTCTGTTTCTTTCTATGTTCCTCTAGTCTCTTCTACTGATGTTCCTGTGGCTTGACATTTTTTTTTACTAGAGCTTATTTTACTAGAGCTTATTACAATTTGACTTATTGCATGGTATATGCTGCCTCAGGATGGCAAACAATATGTAACCATTATGATGAACATGAATCTATTTAATTTTTCTGAGACAGAAACTGTGTTCCAGCTTGAGTCAAGTATTCACAAACAGAAAAAGCTACTAATTTTCTGGACTCAATTCAACCTGAACTTTATTGAGATTTTTAGATGTAATGCTTTTCCTCCAATTTGAAAATTTGAGAGATGATTTTCTGCAAACATGCTTTTTGTCTATTTGTTTTTCTTGGAACTCCAATTACGTGTGTGTTGGAACTTTTGTAGTGTTCTATAGGTCTCTGCTCACCTGTCTTCATTCTTTTTACTTTTCATTTTCTCCAGACCACAAATATTCATTTGTCTTATTTTCATGTTTATGATATTTATATATAAAGACTAAATATTCTTTATACCACCTCATGTGAATTTGTCACTTAGAATGACTTTGAAAATTGTAATATCTATTTGGCCTCCATCATTTCTTTGTTCTGAGGTTTTTTTTTATGTTTAGTGAGACATGGTTTGCTTTTTCCCTTTAATAGTTAAACATACTATCCTTTATTATTTTCAGTGTATTTATTATATATTCTTTAGGAAATTCCAGATCTTGACACTATTTGAAAGTCAATTGCTATTTGATTTTTCTGAAAATGAGCAAAGTAGCAAAGTATGAAAGTAAAGAAATTACCTCCCTCGTTCACTAAGAGTTGTGTTTGTTGCTCTTGTTCTTTTCCTTAAAACTATTCATTTAGTGACTTTCTAAAATCTGTATACTGTGTCAGATGTTGCTAGTGAAGTAAATGATTGGAAGCTTAGTGTTCTAGTAATGACTAGACAAAATCTTTAATCCTTAAACCTATAAATTTCCAAATAGATGTACTTTCTGCCTCTTCATCTCAGTGAGTGTTGGTTACAAGATGCTTTCCATTCTTCAGTAGTTTAAAACTCTGCCCAATCATTACTAACAGACTGTGTACAGGCTCATGGTCAGTCAGGAGTGGAAAATTAGGACTTTCTTATTCTTTCCTGTTTATGCCCATAGTTCTGAACAAGCATGATATTCTGGCCCTTTTGGCATGTTGGAACTGTAGAAAAAAATCCACCATAGCTGTTCAATTTCTGGGTTGATTACTTTTTTTTTTCTCTGTGTTTCCTTTGTTCTGATCCATGTACCAGCAATGTAAAATGGTAGAGTTCTTTTATTATCTTTCTTTTTGAATTCTTTTTTGGTCAGTCATGGGGCTTGGACTCAGGGCCTTGGTGCTGTCCCTTAGCTCTTTTTGCTCAAGGGTAATGTCCTAACACTTTGAGCCACATGTCTACTTGTAATATTTTGGTGATTAATTGGATATTAGAGTCCTAGGGAATTTACTGCCTAGCCTTGCTTCAAACCAACATCTTTAAATCCCAGCTTCCTGTTGTAGCTAGGATTACAATAGGTGTGAGCTACCAGTGTTGGGTTTGTTGTTTTGTCCTTTTTTCTTTTTCTTTTTTTTCTGACACATATTTCAATGGCAATCTTTCCTCAGTGAATTGAGCGGGAGTTAGGTTAAACAGTGGCATGCTCTGTGAACAGTTTTAGAAAATTTTACATAAAATAACTGAGAACGGGTTTTTTTTTTAGGGGAGTTCTAAATATATTAAGCCCATTCCAGTGACTGCTAGGCTAGTGTTTTTGTTGATATTTGTTTGTTTGTTTATTCATAGCTTCTGTTTCAAAGATGCTGCCTTACAATATTAGTGGAGCCAGAGAAAGAGATATAGGAATAGGACAGTATTAAATATGGCTGAATGTGCTGCTTTTCATGAAAATTAAATGTTTTTCTTGATTATAGTTCTCAGATTGTTGCAGACTTTTCAGTTCTATACTGCTAAAAAAGTTGATTTCAATATTTTCTGCTAGAATTCTAATTGCTTTTCTAGAGCAGAATTTTTTGGAGGCTTTTTTTTTTTCTCTGGACCTGGTGCTTGAATTCATGGCCTGGGTGCTGTCCCTAAGCTTCTTTTGCTCAAGTCTAGAGATCTACCACTTGAGCTATGGCTCCACTTCCAGCATTTTGTGACAAGACTCTCCTGTCTGGGCTAGCTTCAAACTGCTGTCCTCAAATCTCAGCCTTCTGAGTAGATAAGATTAGAGGAGTGAGCCAGCGGCTTTGGGCTTGGAGGTCATTATTCTAATGCCATTGTATAATTAATTATTACTTGTACATTTAGAGGAGTTTTTATGCTTCATGCCTTCTTTACACATTAGTTCATGAATGTGCGTGTGCATGTGTGTGTGTGTGTGAGAGAGAGAGAGAGAAATAGAGAGAGAGAGAGAGAGAAAGAAAGAGGGGGGAGAAGAGATAGTATTGGGATTTTTTTTTTCACTCAAGACTGAGTTATACCATATGAGCCATAGCTTCATGTTGAGTTTTCTATTGGTTAGAGACATTGACTCATGGACATTGTTTTTGGTCTGACTTTGAAATTTGATCCTTAAATGTCAATGTCCTGAGGATTACAGACCTAAGTAACTAGGGATGATTTATTGTATGTTCTCCTTTTCTATGATTTTCTTCTCATTTTTTAAATGTTCTTCAAAGCATGATCTTTATTATCTTTGATGACATCTAATATCTTAATTATTTTATTATGTATTCTCTGGTTTCAGTATCTTAAGTAAGAATTACTTAATTTTTGTCATGAAATCTTATATGCTTCTAACTTATAGATTTTTTAATTTAGTACTACTATACATTTATTTTGTATTCTCATCCTGGGACTTGAATTTAGGGCCTGGGCACTGTCATTAAGCATTTATTGTTTAAGGCTAGCACTCTACCACTTAAGCCACTGATCCACTTCTAGCCTTTTGGTGGTTTATTGGTGACAAGAACCTTAATGGACTTTGCCTGGGCTATCTTTGAACTGAAATCCATATATATCAGCTTACTGACTGGCTCGGATTATAAGCAGGAACCACCAGTGTCTGATTTATGAAACATTTTAATTTCATTTTGAAATATCATTAAATTTTATAAATCACAGATCTTTTAAAGATAGTCAGTCATCTGATTTTTCTTACATCACATTTGCAATAATTCTTTTTTTATTTATATGTGTCTTGTTGGGAAATATATCATCTATAAATATGCGAGTTCATGATCTCTAAATTCAAACAAACTGAAACTTCTTATATTCAACTTTTTAGAAATATTAGTGTGTATAAATTAATGTTACTTTTAATATACATCAGTTAAACACAATGTTGATTTTTATGAAGGGTTTTCTTTTAAAACAAAAGAAAACCTTTCTGACTTTATTATGCAAAAGCCATCAGACATTGTCAAGCTAAGACAATCATCTTGATTATTTTGGGTTGTTTAGAGGATAAGTAAAATCCATCTAGACTTAAAAAAATAAGGATAACTCTTGGGAGGCAAGCAATTTGGTTTTGTAATGAAGTGTATTTCTTTACAAGGTGATTATAAAGGCGTCTGAGGGGATAGGGGATAGGGATGAAAGCTTTATCTTTCATTTGTTGCAGTCTTTCATATCAGAAAGCTCTGGAAATGTGGTCAGATAGTCATTGGGGACTGAGGATCCTCCAGTGAACTGCTTTGATACTAACATAGTAACATGTTTAGGACAGGAACCTCTGAGCATCTGGTCCTTCTGGCACTGGGTACCACGTGTAAATCACTGCTCCTGAGTACCTGGCATGCTGAACGGTCTGCTGCAGAGCAGAGTTCATTTATGCTGCACTGTCCCCCATTCCCAGTACTCCAAGATTGTTATATTCTTTCTTTCATTTTCTTTTCCTTATATTGTACAGTGAGATTTAGTGTGACATTTTCATACATGTGTACTACATGTTCTGATCATAATAAAACCCTCAATTTCTCTTTATTATTCCTCCTCCTAAACAAAATTTTAATGCTTCATTATTCTATTTTCATATAGGTAAACAATATACATTGTTCATATTAAACCCACATCTTCCATTGTGTTTTTCCTTCCAACTCCCTCTTGCTTTCTGCCAAAGGAGTCTTCCATTTACATTCATATTATTATTTTTGTTTTATATTTTGTTTTTTTTATAGAAGATTACAAGAGAATGCATGATATTTGTGTTTCTATGTCTGGCTTATTTTGTTTATTTTGCTTGACCTAATAGTCTATAGCTTCATTAATTTTCATTCCTTATGTTGTCATATTTTGGGGGGGGTGGTGTTAATATGGATTGAACTCAGGGCTTCATGTTTGCTAAGCAGATGCCCTACTGGTAGGCCACAAGAAAAGTCCTATTTTAACATTGAGATTCTACCATACTCCAGTTAGAATGGCCATTATCAAGAAAACTAATAACAACAGATGCTGGAAGGGATGTGGCCAAAAAGACACTACTACACTGTTGGTGGGAATGCAAACTTGTTCAACCACTCTGGAAAGCAGAGTGGAGGTTCCTCAAAATGTGGAGCACCCCTATGACTCATCAAGTCCACTCCTGGCCATTTACCCAAAAGAGCACAAACCAGGCCACACTAAAGCTATCAGTACAGCTTTGTTCATTGCAGTATTCACCATAGCCCCTCTGTGGATGAATGGATCAAGAAAATGTGGTATATATACTCAATGGAATTCTATGCTTCCATCAGAAAACATGACCTCACCCCATTTGTAAGGAAATGGAAAGACTTGGAAAAAATCATATTACGTGAAGTAAGCCAGACACATAGAAATATAGTCTCCATGGTTTCTCTCATTTGTAATTAGTTTATGTCTAGAATAGTTCTAATAGAGGATCACAATACCACAAGAGCTATGTACATATGACCATATAAAATGATACTATTTAAAATGAACTCCAAGAAATGGAAAGTGTGTTTCTTAATGTATGCAGTTATTTCTTTTTTCTTTCATTGATTTTCCTTTTGTTTATCCCCTGTTGTCATTATTTTTTTATTTTGGTACCCTTTGTATTGTATAAAAGTTTAGTCTGATGATTTGAAGGACAAAGGGTGAACCAAGGCAACAGTGAGACTCAAAAGACACTAGGTTAGAAATACACTTTACAACAAGTGGGGAGGGATAGAGGGAAAAATGAGGGAAGGGGTAGGTGAAATGTTTGGCAAGAAATGTACTGATTTCCTTACTCATGTAACTGTAATCACTGTGTACATCATCTTTACAATTAAAAAAGTGAAAACAAACACAAAAACAAGACAAAACAAAAAAAGCTCTGTTTTGTGTAGGTTAGTTTGAGATCAAGTTTTACTTGATCTGAAGCTAAGGCATATACCTGAACTGCTATCTTCCTACCCCATTGTTGTTTAGGTGACAGACATGTGACAATGCATCTCTTTCCTTCTATAGAGAGATTTATTTATTTGAACTTATGCTATTCTCACAATTTTAAAATTAGTTGTTACACCAGTATTAATTATAATATTAATTTTTAATATTAACTTTAAATGAGATTCATGAGTTTTCTTTCTTTTTTTTCTTTCCAGTCCTGAAGCTTGAACTCAGGGATTGGACTCTGTCCCTAGCTTCTCTGCTCAAGGCTAGTGCTTGAGCACTTGAGCCACAGCACCACTTCCAGTTTTCTCAGTTTATGTGGTATTGAGGAATCAAACCCCGGGCTTCATATCTGTGAGCCAAGCACTCTACCACTAAGCCACATTCCCAGCATGATACATGAGGTTTTCTTGTTTTGTTCTGTTTTTGTTTTTTGTTGGTCATGGGGCTTGAACTCTGGGCCTGGGCGCTATCCCTCAGCTCTTCAGCTCAAGGCTAGTGCTCTACCACTTGAGCCACAGCGCCACTGTAACTCTGTAGTCTGTTTATAATGACCATCAAATCCTGTTGATTTTAGTCCAAGATTCATTTCCATATCTTCTTTTAAAACCTTGGTCCAAACTATTGTAACACTAGGGTTTCTTTAATGTAGTATTCATAGAATAGTCAATACTCACTGATGACCACATCAGTGTACTTTTAAAAAAGTGAATAAATTGATGTTTCTATAGGATACTAACCACATTTTCCACCAGGTTACACAGGATCTCTGTTTTTTTTTTTTTTTTGGTCCGGTTGTGGGGCCTGAACTCTGGGCGTGGGCACTGTCCCTCAGCTCTTCAGCTCAAGACTAGTGCTCTACCACTTGAGCCACAGCGCCACTTCCG
>NW_012267217.1:7947720-7968573 GCF_000151885.1 Dipodomys ordii
TACCACTTGAGCCACAGCGCCACTTCCGGCTTTTTTCTTTTTGCTTATGTGGTGCTGAGGAATCGAACTCAGGGCCTTGAGCATGCAAGGCAAGCGCTCTACCACTGAGCCACCTTCCCAGCCCCAGGATCTCTGTTTTATTGATTCTCTGTTACCTCTCTTGTCTCTTGGCACTTTATCTATTGTTAGAATCTGAATTTTTTTTTGGATCTTGGTTCCTTAATTCCCTAAATAGCTTCATGCTTTCCCAATTTTCTTTCACCAAATAAATTATTTCCAACCCAGGTTATCTCCACCAATACTCAGGCCTTGACCTCATAGGACTAGATTTGATTCCTTAGCTACAAACTTCTGTTGCATCCTACTATTCCTTCAGGGTAATTCCACAAAAGGAATTTAATAATTACTTGCATATTTATCTGCTTCAAGTCTATTACCTTTCAACTATATAATATTGTCAGCAGGTTTGAAACTCATCTAATTTACTATTGAATTGTTACAAGCAAGTAAACAGAAGTTGAAAATCTCTGCATTAAAAGAGGTGTTATAAAACATTTTCAGCACATTTTTGCACAACCAAATCCAGTAACTCAAATGATCTTTTCTAGAGTTATAATGAAATTTATAAAGGACAATAAATCTGATTATAGCACATAGTGGCTTTCTGGGTGATTGAAATTTTATTCCTATCATTCCCCATAGAATTCAAAATTATATCTAACACTACATTTCAGCAGGATCCAAAGGGCCATTCTATTGCATGCAGTGTGAATGGTGTGTGTGTATATGTGTTTAAAGACACTTCCTTATCTAGTTTTAGGTTTGCAGAGCAGTTGAGTTGAAGATACAGATATTTACTGTGCTACTTCCTCTGCCCCCACAATATGCATGCACGGTCTCTATCATTATCAAATCTCATGGCAGAATAGTACCTTTATAAGAATCAATCAATCTACACTGACAAATGACAGTCTCGAGTTCATCATTCACCTCAGTGTTGTGCTTGGTGGTAGGCTTTCCATAGCATTTGACAAGTATATAATGACATGTATTCACCATTGTGGAATGATACAGAATATTTTCTGTGATCTAACATCTCTGTGCTCCATCTATTCATCACTTCCTCTCCCAACCACTGCCAGCTACTGGTCTTTTTACTGTCTTTATAGTATTACCTTTTCTACAATGTCAGATAGTTGGTACCACACAGTATGTGCACTCTTTCAGTGAGGGATAGGCCCTTTAGGTCTTCCATGTATTTTCATGGTTTGACAGTTCATTTATTTTTAGCATAGTTATTCCATACTCTGTTCTTCTACTAAGTGAAGCATATCTTGGTTGCACTCTTTTTGTTCTCTAGTATGTATTTTTAGTTTTTTGTGGCAATGTCCATCTCTCTGATGGTAATGTCCATTCTTACTTGCAAGCCATCTATTTTACACATTAGAGTTCTAAGCATAGTAATCATAGTTGTTCTAAATTTCTGATCTGGTAAGTACATCATGCCTGGCATATTCAAGAGTCCAATTCAAATGCCTTCACTATCTCTTCAGACTGCAATTTCTATTGACTTTTAGTATGCCTTGTAATTGATTTGTGATAACTGATCATAATGTACTGAGTAAGCATAATATCTGTAAATAAGCTTTCAGTGATGTTATGCCTAGATGTACAGAGAGAAGAAGCATTCTAAAGTCCTGGAATTTATTTATTTTTCAGTCTCTTAATGAACTCTGAATCTAGATACTAAAATTTGCATATATTTTTTTCAATTCCTGCCCTTCCATGCCTTAGGAAAGTCCAAAGGACTGAAGCAGAGTAGATTCAGGAATTTTTCTTTTTCTTCTTTTTTCTTTTTGTTGGTCATAGAGCCTGGACACTGTACCTCAGCACTTCAGCTCAAGGCTAGCACTCTACCATTTGAGCCATAGTACCATTTCTGGCTTTTTCTGCTTATGCGGTGCTAAAGAATCTAACCCAGGGCCTCATGAATGCAAGGCAAGCAATCTACCACTGAGCCACTTTTGAGCCCAAGGTATTTTTTCTTTCTTCAAGCTGGTTAAGTGAGTCTGAAAAGTCACAATAAACAAAACCTCAGAAACTTAGACTCTGGTAAAAATTAATTCTTCTTACTGGTAAGTTCTGTTGCAAAGAACAGAATGTGCTCTTATATTTCAAAATGGTTACTGTTTCTCATATCTGGGCCAGAAGCAAGTGGACTTTGTCCCTAGTTTTTACAGTGAGAACCTAGAGGTGAAAATCACAAAAATGAGAAGACTCCCAAGATTGACTGGGTCCCTAGGAATTTGATTCCCAGGCTTATTTATTTACTGTTTCTAGAAATTCATGAATTACAATTCTGGGTTCTCTAACTCTCCATTGGATCTGGAAGAGGTTTCTATTCATGGAAAATGGCTCTGATTGGCTGTGATTCAATTATGCCAGGTATAGAGGACCAGAGGTCAAAACTCTGAAATCTTATATGCATCTTAATTGATTTTACAAATGAAGATATTATTAAAAATCTAATTTCTATTCATTTTATTAGCAAAAATGCTAATAGTCAGTATTGGGTAATGCTAGGCATGAATTGTAAGCATAAAGAGTATATGTGCCATTTTCTAAGGTACAGTGAGTCCCTGGGCTTCCTGTGTAACATGGTTTTTGTTTTGTTTTGGTTATTTTCTCAAGATTCTTTCTCAATTATTTTCTTAGGTTTTTTTTTTATGTCATAGAGCCAATGGTCCCCTCTGATAGCCTTTCCTCATTTTATTTTCAATAGTGACTCTTTAGGGAGCAATGCTATGGGGAATGTGATTGATCACCCGTCACTGCTGCTGATGTGCTATTTAACCAAGTCGGTGAACCAGACACTGTCATCAGAGAGGGTACCAAATCAACAGTGTTTGCCATGTAGCCTACACCCCTGTGTGCATCTAACAATGATTATGATTCTTTTAGTTCATTAGACACTCCATGGCTCTGTTAAGTAAGTTACAAGCCACAAATGCGTTTTGTTTGATTTGGAGTAATCTTTGTGGCTAAAGAAGTGAAAAAACAGTGCTCTGTTAATATGAATTTCTGATTGAGGACCTTATATGTTTAAAGGATATGAGTTGCACTAAAAGGCAAAGATTAGTGTTTATTTGAGGCCTAACTATATGATGATATTTAAAAGAGGTTCATAATTCTTAATGGTAGTATCTTTTCTTTCAAATCATAGCTTTACAAAATGGTAATTTATTAAGTTGCTTTTTCATCTTGCTTTTTTTTTTTTGCTTTCTGATTCTTTTTCCTCACTTGGGATTTTTAGAAACTATACAGAAAGATAAATGTGAAATCATTATATGTACTGATTAAATGCTGTATATTTTACCATTTTGCTCTCCAATGATACTGTTAGATTCCAAAAGAAATAAAACAACCAACAACTCTATTTTCATTAATTTTATAATTTCTAATGCATACGCCTTATGTAATAATTTCATTCTGGTAACATGGTAGTAGAATTTCTTTAAGTACTCTGAATTTAACTGCCCTCTAGTGTGGATTGCATTCTTTTAAGATAAAAATTCTTCATAACGACAAACAAAGCAACAGTTCATAATCAGACAACTTATAATTTATAATATTTTCTCCAAATTTGCATCAAAAAGTATATATTAAAAACACTAGCATTTATTTTTACTTCTGGTGCAATTAGAGTTTGAACTCAGAGCCGCTGCTTGCTAGGCAGGCATTCTACTGCTGAGCCAGGCTTCCAGTTCTTTTATGTGCTCATTATGTTTTAAGTTCTTGTTTTCTGTTCCAGTGAATGCCTTGAATGTGATCTGCCTATTTTAGGCTTGTAGTTGTAGCTGGGGTGACCTGCGTATACCACTACAACCAGCTTCATCTATTGACATAGAATGTTATGCAATTTTCTGTCTAAACTGATTTGGAAACCTAATCCTCCCAATTTGAAGACTTCCCCTGGGTGATAAGTGCATGGCAACATGCCTATATTTTAGTTAGGAAGGGGACTTGTGTGGGCAAGACTGGCCCAAGCAGCCTTGAACCACAATTCTTCCACAGGGGTATATCTTCTGTTTATGAAGAAATCTTATTTTATCATAACCGTATTCTGTACATAAATACATGCATACTTATATACCAGAAATGTCCAGAGGTTCAAAATGTGTGAACATTATATCTATATTAAGAATAACTTTAACTTTGTCATTTCATTCACAGTAGCAATTATTACAGTTTAATATGAAATATAATTGGAAAAACATAAATTAAATTTTTTAATGATTTGGGGCAATAAAAATCTAATCTTCCTTTGGTAGTAGACATAATCATACTGAAATATAATAATTCTTAACATCTTTCACATTAAATTGAATAAAAGCAGCCTTTTCCTTTTTCTAGACTTTCCTGTCAACATTGATCACATCCTCCCTCTTGACAAGACCTTTTTAAAATATTTTCCAACTTGTATCTTGGTTATGAAGAGAGTGTCTTGAATATAGTAGGCAATAAAAAAAATCATGAAAATGGATTGTAGAAAAAGTCATTCTACACAATGTTGTAGGAGTTTGTTGCATGCATTTTATAATAAATCAAACAATACTCTCTGGATGTTTCAAAACTAAAAGAAATATAATGAGATATATGGGAACAACTTATTTGAGTTTCTTTGCTTGATAAGTGTGTATAGACCCTGACAATATTAGTGTTTTTGAAGTCACTATGGGCAAAGCTCCACTAAACCTTATAGATCGTCTTTTAACTTTACATGTGCATTATGTGAAGCAGCTTAATGAAGAAGGAGGGAATATAAGAAAGAATAATATGCACTTTAATAAATCATATATCCTTGTGCTATTTAAATGTTTCTTCAAGGTTGATTGAAACTTTAACCTCAGTCTCAATAAAAAAGAAAAGCTTCAAATTTGCCAGACCTTGAATTTTTACAACACTATGTTGAATTATGCAGTGATCAGTCAATTATTCATCTCCTTCAGCTTGAGATCGCTGTGCTTTGAAAAGCATGCAAAAATGGGGCTACAGAATGTGATGCTGTGTCAACACATTTCATTCAGGATTGCTTACAAGACAAATTTTTGTTTCAACATTGATTCTAGTTTTCTTGATGTTTGCTTCTAATAAGCTACCTGTTACAAATCAATTTCAGTTTGCATGCTTTAGTTTCTGATTCAGGATGATACATTGCCAAAATGACATTACTGCTTTTCCATAGATTTCTCCACTCATGTGAGAAATAGATATCTTTCATATTTCAAGGTAATCTTAATGTAAGATTGCAAAACAAACCTACTAATGGAAGAAGAAAGAATGGATGAAGTAGTTTTCAACTCCAGGGAAGAATTATCTGTGATCTTTGGGATTCCTAAAATAATTCATCAACAAAATAAATAAAAGAATACAGAACTCTAAGTGTGTTTGGGTTCTAATAAATCTATTGGCAATAGAGGACTCTGTTTGGGAAGAAACACTGTAGCAAGTTATGAAAGAGCCCAGGCTTGGAATTTGTACCCTTGATTCAAATTATGTTTGTATTATTTACTTTGCTGTAGTGTAAGGCATGCAGATTTTCTGCCTCTTGTTATAAACAGGGAAAGAGAATTCATCAGAGGGTGAGAGATGTTGTATCATAACCATATGTTGCTACTGTTTTAAACATAATGCTTAAGCAATATAAACTCAAACAGTTTTTTTTAAATTTTGATTAAACTTTAATAACAGTTCACTAGTGACTGGGTTGTATGGACCACTAATGACTAGTTGCCAAATTTATGTATCTAAACCTTTTTAGCATGCTTGAATTTACTTGGAAATGGGAAAATATCTAATGTAGGCTACTGGCTGTGATTCCCATAATGACAGCTCTTATCTGTCTTATATCTCCTATTATACAGTTAGCTTATTTTGTCTTTAGATTTTTTTCAGCATAAGCAGAACATCTATAACATTTCATACCATGAGTTGTGAAATTCAAGTTTCAATTGATTTTGAATTCAAAATTAATATACCCAGGCAGCCCAAAGTTGACAATGAAATTGCCCCACAAGCTGTAAAAATGCTATCCAAATAGAACTGAAAATATTGGACCTATTCAATTTGGGTACACTAATACACCTACAGTTTTAGTTTTAAATATAAGGTTTCAAGATTTTGATAGCCAAAATGCAATTTAAAAGGAGAATTTATCATCAAAATATTTATATATAATTGCATAAAAATCTAAAAGTTATTTCAAAGTTAGTACAAGACAAAAAATAATAATTAAAGATTATAAATTTTCACTTTTCATAAACAAATTTGTCACTTGTAAAATCACATCTGACATAGAATTTCATATAATGAAAAAGAATTTTATCAAATATATGGCACATTGGGTATCTTAGATATATTTTTATTTCTAGTTAAATGCTTTAAAAGTAAACAAATCAACTTTAATTAGTATAAAAGTGCATGATACCACAAGTGCAGTATAATTCCTGTTGAAAGAATATTTGGAAGCGATGTATTCAGTTGGGCTTTTCCAATATATGAACTATTAGCTTGTAGGCATCATTGCTTTCAATGGTGTACTTCTCTCTTGTTAGAAATACTGAGTAAAAATCAGTGGAGCTTGGATTAATGGTTCTAGGATCAAATGAATCTGGACATATGCTCCATTAATCTCCAAAAACCCTACCAATGTTCTTTATTTAAAGAACATCTTAGTGCATTCGCATCAAAAATTCTTAATGGCCACTGACCTCATTAGCAGTCCAGTGTTTACTGTAGATTTTCCCAAGCTTCAAAAAAGTGTTATTTTCAGTTCTTTAACATGTCTAACATATTTCTTCTGTAGTGTTAGAAGATAAGAAAGAATATTACATTATCCAGATTGCTGTCAAGATAAAGAATGAACATGTTGGAGGAGCACCTTAAAATACAGTTACCACGTATATAGGTACTGTGGTGAAATATTTAACCTACATAGATCTCAACTTGCTAATTTAAAAAATGGTGCTATTCAAAAATACCTGAAAGGTTTGTGCCAGCATTAGATGAGTTGCCAGCTCTAAAACATTTTCTACAGTCTTTAACATCTGGTAAGATGGACAAATATGATATTTACTGAACTAGCTTCATGGTGTCTCCAAATAGAGAGGAGTATTTTTTTTGAAATTTGTCAAGATAATGTAAAAATTTAATAAGTTACTAAGACTCAGTTTCTATGAGTCTCATTATCTGCTTTAAGCCAATGTCTTTTACGTTGTTTACTTTCAACTTTTTCTTATTTGATTAAATAATTTCCTGAATCTATCCATTTATCTATTTATCTATTATTGGTGCCATGTATCTACTTAATGAACATTCAAATTTTCAATATCTAAAGTAGATATGCATTCACAATTTATGTCTCCTTTTTAATCTTCAAAAGATGATTCATCTTTTTCTAAGTACTTCATTTTAAAATTTAAGCTTTTTAATAGATTCATCTGTGAAGATAGACAAAAGGTATAGAATACTGTATCTAATCTAAGATTTGAGTCACAAGTCTCATGAGTGATACATAAGGGATGGTTCTTTAAAATTTAAAAAGATACTTTCCCAGGTTATGCTGAAACATTAAGAGCCACTGCAGTAGACTAGCTAATGTTTCTTTTATGTAGCACTGTGATGTGTGAACCCAGCACATTGTTAGGGGCAAAGAGTAAAAAAAAACATTGCCATCCATGGAAGGAAGAATTTTATTTTTAAATTCACAAATAAATAAAAATCATTAATTGTTTTTTATTTCATTCCTAAAAACGGAACCAAACTACTTTCAAAAAGATGGGTACTAAGGTATCCTTATGTAAGAATAGATAATGAAAAAAATACTAAAAATATGGTTGGAAATTAAAATGCGTTTAAATGAAGGTGAGTATAAAACATCACAAGTGTAAATATATGCTTGCTAAATATTGGTCATAATTTTTGCTTTAGGCTTTGTTCAGTCAAAGCAAGGAAAGAAAAAAATGAGTATAATGAGTATTAGTTACATTTACATAATACAATTAAAAATAGGCCAATGAACAAAGAACCACAATTGTTACTGATGGAGACCCTAGTTATATTTAAGGTGTCTGTATGTCTGGATAATTAAGTCAAAATAATTAAGTAGATCTTGACTGGTAGCTCAGGTGAGGAAAATACAACACTTCTAGAAAAAGAAAAGGATTTTTAAATATTTAGACACATTAAAAAGATCTGATAATGCTGAAATAAGGATACAGGTTGACCCATTGCAACCATGAGATGTACAAGACACTATGTTGAAAATGAACTTTACAATTTAGGGGGTCAGTGGAGGGGGGAGCTAGAGAGGTAGGGAGGGAAGGGATGGTAGGGGAAAATAAAGGAGGGGGTAAAATGCTTGATAGGAAATGTATCTTACTCATGTAATTGTAACCCTTCTGTACGGTATCTTTACAAAAATATATATGTATACATACATATATATATATATATATATACTTAAAGATTTGATAGATCAAATCCCTCTGCTTATAAATCACTTTGAAAGTTAACATCAATTTCAGCATCATACATATAATCATATGACATTTTTGAAAGGGGTTGTGTAAATTACAAAATATCTTAAAATATCTAGATTTATTTTTTTTCCTATGGAAACATTTTAAGTCTTGGAATGAAATACTACCTTTCCTTTAATCATCCTAGTGGTAATAACACAGTGCTAAAAAGGCTGCTTGTACTCAAGCTAGTACAAGTGATGAAGCCATTATAATTTAGGGTGTGTTCCATCCTTTTGAAAGAGGTAATTCCACAGGAGATGACTGTAATAGATACAGTATGCTATGATGTAGTATACAATAATAGAGTGTAATATAGCACTAGATGACTGTGGGCCTAAGAATGACAGTCCTGGGCCAAATGACTAAGGACGATCAATTTGATTTACACATAAGAGTTGATGCAAACCAAGGCTCATGAACATCATGAAATCCATTTAGTCTTACCTTCCGTGATAGAGGCCTAGAAAACAGTCATTTTCTTTCCATCTTTTCTTGCTGTTCAATTTTGGTTGAGTGCCATATAATGTACTGAAATAAACTGTCAACATACACTGCTGTTGCTCATTGGCAAAAAGCTCTGCTGCTTTTTGGATGTTTGATAAAGTATCTAGGGCATCAGTGCAGAATCTCATAAGTAAAAAATTAGATGTATATCATGCTATAGTGAAATGCTGCTTGCTAATAATACTCTCCATATATACTTTCATATCTATGATTTCTTTTAAATTCAGTTCAACACATACTTATTGTAAGGTTTATGCAAAAATGCTGTGCTGAGTGCTGGCAATGCAAGAATAAATAATACATAGTCCCTGCACTAGAGGAAATCACTATGTACTGAGTGATACAGGTATAAAAGCAAGTAAATTATAATAAAACATGAAGATACTTTTAAAATCATAAGGTAATGGATTGTCAGAGCTCAGAGGACAATTAAATCCTAAGAAACTTATTGAAGAGATGATTCTTTCCTGGATTTTATGGGAACTAGAGATTTTTCCTACTTTAATCAGTAATAAATCTTGTAAGATATTCATACATATTTGTTGTATAGCCTTTGCATGTACAGCATGGTTCTCATGAAGATAAGAGAAGCTGGGATAGAGATTGAGTATCATTTTCATGTAAAATGCAGTTTAGGTCACAGATGTGGATATGATTCTGTGTCAGAGACCTCCTAGATACCTTTTATCAGAACCTTCTCAGTGAACACTGGAATCAAGAACAACTTGCTTTTTGAAACATCACTCCCCCATTGACAAAGCTTGGCATCATATCCACAGGCAAAATAAATAAATACATACATACATAAATACATAAATAAAGGGTCAAATACATTTGAACCAAGTAGATGAAAATGGTGAAAAAACTAATATTAAAATTTCCTCTGGCACACCAACTATGACAAATGCTCTGTGAAAGTATTGGTATTATATGCGATGAAGCTACATTCCTTTGAAGAGGGGAAGAAGAAAGGCTTTTGAATTTGTCAACATGTTGGTTTTTGATGGTATGAGTAAGTGATGTTTTAATCAATGGAATGGGGAGAAAATGAGAATTAGAATTAAAAATAATAGAATATTGAAAAAGAGTAGGCATTCAAGAAGTTTTGCGACAAATGAAAAAATGCAATACCATGGGTAAGGTTGTATTTGGAATTATTGTCATTTGTTTAAACATGTAGAGAAATAAAGACAGCAAGCTGGAAAAATAGGAACTCCATTTAGGCATAAAATCAAATCTTTGGAAAGAAGGAATCCCTTTCATTAGAGAAACCATTAAAATGGAAATAATTCTTTAGTACATTAGTGAAAAGGCTTTCTGGGGTATTATCAGGATTGTACTTAGACAAGCAGTTTGAGGATTTTTTTTCTTTTTACAAATAATAGACTGGTGACTTTAGATATAAGGTATCTATTTTCTACATGTCTATTTCAATATATTAAATTTATTTTAAAACCTTAATGTTATCTAAGGTTCTTCTTGGAAGCCAGAATTCCATACCAATTTTATTGTTGGAAAATAAGACATAAGAACAGATAATTGCTCAAGTTTACCCAAGAATCCAGTGACAAATGAGAGATGCATCTGGGAATAGAACACTAGAATACAGACTAAGTGCCTGAAATATTTTGTGACCTACATAAATAAGACAACTTATGAAATGACAGGAAGTGCATAAAACATGTCTGTAATTCAAATCTGTAACATCAGTGGAATACAGTCTATCATAGAGACAATCTACTTGGTAAGGACGTATGTATCTGTGGAATAAAAATCATTCCTCAGGCTGGGAAGGTGGCTCAGTGGTAGAGTGCTTGCCTTGCATGCATGAGGCCCTGGGTTCGATTCCTCAGCACCACATAAGCAAAAAAGAAAAAAGCCGGAAGTGGCGCTGTGGCTCAAGTGATAGAGTGCTAGCCTTGAGCTGAAGAGCTGAGGGACAGCGCCCAGACCCAGAGTTCTGGCCCCACTACCGGACCCCTCCCCCCCACAAAACAAAATCATTCCACACATTTGTTAGGAAATGGAAAGACTTGGAAAAAATTATATTAAGTGAATTAAGCCAAGCCCAAAGAAACATAGGTCCCATGGTTTCCCTTATTTGCAATAACTAGTATATGTCTGAGACAAGCAGAAACGGTCAGATAAGTTGATTTTAGACGAAATGAACCCCAAGATAAGGACTCAAATATTTTTTTCTTTCTTTCTATTGTTTCTAACATATTTATAAGATATTTCTTTGTTGCTTTGTATGTCCTTCTCCCCATAGTATAACCCCTGTTTTCACTGTATTTGATGTTGGTATAATGTTGGTATAATTTGTGGAGGGGAAGGAAAAAAAGCAAATTGTTTAAATAGGGATAGAGGTGGACCCATTTTAGCAATGAGATGTACAAGTTGTTATGTCGAAATACGAACTTTACAACTTTGGAGTGGGGGGGCAGGGAAGGGGGACAAGAGAGGGGGAGGATGGAAAGGGATGGGAAGGGGAAACAAAGGAGGAGGAAACAATGCTTGATAAGACATGTATTCATTACTTTGCCAAACTAATTGTAACCCCTCTGTATGGCATTTTCACAATTCAAAAAAAAGTTTATTTTTCCGCCAAATTCTCACTGAAAAAAATAATAAAATAAAAAAATCATTCCTCAGAGGCTAATATATTTTAGCATTCATATTAAGATAAATTAAAAGAAAATGAAAATTTCCTTGTTATAAGAGGAACTTTAACGAATCCATAGGAAAAAATAGTATTGTTAGCTTCAAAATTAATAGTAACATGGAACTTCAGAAAACTTACTCTAAAACTCTGAACATTATGGGTAAAGATCTTTTAATTACAAGCTTCTCAAACTCTAATGCAAGTCTACTGATATCATGAAAATCTAAAATGCTTCATTAAGAACAGCTTTTCAAGAATCAATTGTCTTCTGAAGAAGATCAAGGAAATAAGTGCAAGCAATGTGGGATCGTATCACCCCCAAACAGCTTAAATAGAATCATTGCTAGACAAGATAATTCATAAGCCCACAGACTGGGAGAAGATCTTCACTAGCCATACAACAGACAAGAGCCTCATGTTTAAAATATACTTAGAGCTCAAAAAATTAAATCTCCCCCCAAAAAAACCCTTAAAGAAACAACCACCCTATTAACAAGTATGCTAAAGACTTAAAGAGAAACTTCTCTGAAGAGGAAGTTAGAATGGCCAATAGATACTTGAAGAAATGCTTAATACCTCTGGCCATAGAAGAAATGCAAATCAAAACAACACTAAGATTCCACCTTACCCCAGTTAGAAAGGCCATTATCAAAAAATCTAATAACAGATGCTGGTGGAGATGTAGCCATAAAGGAACACTACTGCACTGTTGGTGGGAGTGTAAACTTGATCAACCGCTCTGGAAAGCAGTTTGGAGGTACCTCAAAAGACTAAATAAAGAGCTCCTCTATGACCCAGCAATCCTACTCCTGGGTATTTAACCAAATGACCACAACCAAGGCCATACTAAAGCTACCAGCACAATCAAGTTCATTGCTGCATTAGTTACCATAGCTAAGATATGGAAACAACCCAGATGCTCCTCAGTAGCTGAATGATATATATAATATATATGTATATATATATATATATATACATATAAAATTACATTAATCGAAGTAAGCCAGGTTAAAAGAAAAGTAGGTTGCATGGTTTCTCTCATTTGTAATAACTAGAACATGTCTATGATATTCTTAACAGGGGATCACAATAGCCCAATTGCTAAGTGCCTAAGACCATATATAATAAAGTGTATCACAATGAACTCCAACAATTGGAAACAAGATGTTCTTATTATATGCTGTATGCAGTTATTTCTATTTTTTCAGTTTTAGTTTTCTGTAACCTTTGTTTTACAAACAAGTTTCTCTGATCTGTTGAAGGGTAAGGCAGTCACAAAAACACCAGGACAAAGGATGAACTAATGCAACAATGATACTTATTAGATATTATGTTGGAAATGAACTATACAACTTGGAGGGGACGGATGTACGGTAAGTGGGAGAAAATGAGGGAAGGGGTAACAGTATTTAAAAAAAAATGTACTCATTATCTTACTTATATAACTGTAACCCCTCCTTCACTATATATATATATAGAGAGAGAGAGAGAGAGAGAAAGAGAGAGAGAGAGGGAGAGAGATTGCTAAAATTCAAATAAACACTACTGGTTAGTGAATGATAATTTTCTAATAATAATTATGTAATATAACAAATTATATTACACTTATGCAAAATATTAGAAAATTATTATATAATTGAATAAATTATACTAATACAAAATATTACCAGTAGCGGAACTTGAATGAAAGAAATAAAGTCTTTGGTACAATTTTAGAAGTTTCTGGTAAATGAAAAGTTCATTCAAATTCAAAAGATTTTGTTTTTCTTTTTGCTTTATGCCTTAGTTTTCTTTACAGAACAGCAGGGAGGTTTAAACAGCTTCACATGGTGTGTTGACCTTCATTTCCACGGTGAGTTGAGTGACCTGAGATTGGGGAGATTGCCAAAGTCCAAAGCTCTAATGCTTTGTTAGTGTCACAATCTATCAAGACCATACATCTCTCTTTTTTCTGACTCTTCATCCGCAGACTGACGCAGACACCCCTCACATCTGTTTCCAGAGGTTCATAATACATCCTGCGCCTCACTGTGGAGCTTCTGTCTGGGGATAAAGACAATCTCTTGGTTCCCACTTTTTGCATAGAACTCTTTCCTCAGGCTCATGTAGTTACAGTACTTACGAACGATGGCAGATCTTGTTGATATCTCAGTGCTGGAGAGAACATAACCCATGTTGGTTGATTTTGTTAAGGGCTAGTTTTAATAAAATTAGATTGTTATACTCCAATCAAGACCTTCCAAACAAAAATCTTGAAGCAGTAGGTGATCAGGAATATTCCAATTCAACACAATATCTCTGTGATATTCTTTTTTGTTTTTTTTTTTCGGTCGTGGGGCCTGAACTCTGGGCCTGGGTGCTGTCCCTCAGCTCTTCAGCTCAAGGCTAGCGCTCTACCACTTGAGCCACAGCACCACTTCCGGTTTTTTTCTTTTTGCTTATGTGGTGCTGAGGAATTGAACCCCGGGCCTCAGGCATGCAAGGCAAGTGCTCTACCACTGAGCCACCTTCCCAGCCCTCTCTGTGATATTCTTGCAGAGCAAGAATAAACAAAATGATACACACTTTGCACTAGTTCTACATATAAGGCATGGATGGAAATTTTGAGGTAATAAAAATAAGATATTACCTGTGATGGTTATTCTAGATTCACACTTAACCAACCCATTTGGAAAGTCACCCTGTGCATCTCTGTACTAAAGACTCTATCTTGTCAGAATTTTTTTTATTATCTTTAAAAATAAAAGTTCACTTCTACTTGTTTGTGAAGGTAAAGTCTGCCTTAGCGGGTGACATTGAAATTCAAAAATAAATGTCTAAAAGGTCCTGCATTCCAGGAAATCTGTGCATTGTTGAATTTTTCAAAGTTAGATCCAAATCAATCACAAGTCTAGTGCTTAACACTGCTGATATGTCAGTCATTTTCCAGAATGTGGTGCCATGCCTACTGTTAAATGAACATTTTCTTTTCCCAGAGAAGCAATCTGCTGTCCATCTTGATAATACAACACATTGTTCTCAGGCTATTTACATCAGCAATGCTCCCTTACAATGGACCTGTTTCATTGGGTTACATAAATGAGGTGTGCTTTTAAATAAACTAGGAAAGAACATTCCAACACGCTGCTTGTGATTTATCAGAGGGTAGACGACAAAAAGAAGATGCATCAGAATATAAGAGGAATATTGTAGACACCAACTTTAATAATGTATGGTATACATTTAAATAGCCTTATTTGGAAACGATCCATGCTGAATTTATGAATCAAAAGGCTGATTTAGAGCATTTTTACTTGTGTATTATGATTATGTGACTAGAAGTAGGAACCAGTATTTGTAGTTTCCATCATCTAATGAGTTCTGTCTTGAAATGTAGATCTTTCAAAGTGTACTTTTCAGAGATACGTTTTCAGAGATACATTTTCTTAGATATGAAATTTTATATACTTCTAAGGATTGGAAAGATTTAGCTTCATTTTCTTTTCAACTCAAGGTCATTTGGTAATTCTGGGTAATTTTTTTCTATTCACACGATAAGAATTACAAATTAATTTTTGAAAGCTCTGTAGAATGAAGGAAGTGAATTTACCCTCAATTTTCTGTATTGATGCTGAATGGGAACTAATCTCATTAAACAAGTAAAAATTTCCCATGGCATGGCACCACATTCTGGAAAATGACTGACATATCAGCAGTGTTAAGCACTAGACTTGTGATTGATTTGGATCTAACTTTGAAAAAAAAATTCAGCACTCTCCCTGGCAAAAGAGAAAAGCATTTGTTTTCATTTGCTATTCATGACTGCATAGATTATAAATATTCTAAGAGAACCGTTCCTTGTATTTTTTAATTCACCAAAGTATCAATTTACCAAATGAAACAAAACCTAGTCAGAATTTGTGTGCATATACGGACATAACATACAAACCACTCTTACTAGAGTAAGAGCTTTAACAAATCCTCATTATTCAGGTAGTTAACAAGCAAGCTAAATAGGAGCAACACGCTGCTGTACATACTCAAGGCAGACAGAGAAGTGGTTATGACAGCTTTCACATTATCTTATTGCAGAATCGAGGCAGTAGTCACAGCTGGCTCATATGTCAAAATGTGTCAGGACTTAAATGGTAAAACAGGAGTGCAACAGCAATTGGCTTTTCAATCAATAACACAATCAATATATTTCACAGATATTTTCCCATATCTAAATTACTCTGCAGCGATGAGGGACCCAGACTGAGTGTTTATAAATCAATAAAACACAGAGCTAAAGGACATCTGCTCCTGTTCTTTTACTTCAAGGTGCTACTTGCCTTTTTTCCCCCCAGCTCTCCTCTTATTTAAGAATGTATTTTTGAGGACAAACAGCACTCTTGTGCACACAAATCAGCTTACTGCTGCATTTTGTGTATACGATGCTGTTAAATAATTCTGTGCTTGAACATTCAACTAAGTGTAAGGACAGTTTTGCCTACCTTAGAATGCTATGACCGTTAGAGTTAATAAAGCAGCTTTTGAATTTCAAGTAATGTATGATACATACACTTCAAATAAATATCAAAATACAACATCCAGACTTGCAAGTTGAAATAATAACGTAGGGCATCATGATTATTTACCCCTTACACATGGAACAATATTCGTGCTGAAAATTATATATATTGTACGCATGCAGATATGCCACCAATGAGAGAAATGTTGCCCTCTACAAATCCACCCCCTTTGCAGAAAGACATCATGAGAGCAAACAAACCAAAAAACCAGTACAATTTCATGCAAAATTCTAATGCTGCCATATAATTTTATATCTATCCTACATTTCAAAATGAGGTGAAGTATGAAGAATGATTTAAGCTGTGGTGTTCCAAGTTAAAATTGCTATACGCTATCACTAGACCCAATAACAAAGCAATACTATGTTTTACACTGTCAGTGCTTCTTTAAAAACAGAACGTGGTATTGTGATACAAGTAGAATGCAAATTAAACACATCAATCTATACACTTTCTCTAGCTTTTGTGGCTGAGATTTCCAAGTGGCTTTCTAGAAACCCAGACACTGAGGGACTGAACATTGTCAGACTGTCAGTACTCTTTGAATTTTGGATATAATGTAAAAGGTGTTCCTTTTTATTGAAAACCTTTTTTTGCTACCTTTCTTTCTGTTCTCAGACTGAGATGGAAAATCAAGATGATTTCTTATTCTAATGGCCATAGATAACAGTGTACCTATCAAATGGACAATGTCTTAGGAGTATATATAAAGTTTAGGTTCATCTACTAATATTATTTTTGACACACATTTTTCTTCACAATATTAGTTAATTAATTAGAATATAGTTTCCCTATTCACATCCTTAATTCTCTTGTAGTCCTACCTTTCAGAAACATCTCAGTCCAGTTAGACTTCATTCCATTTCTTGCATATTCTTTCTCTGTTCAGACTTCTTGATTTGCTGCTAGAAAATCCTTCAAGCTGTTCTTACTATGTCATGGAAATGTCCATTTGGAAATCCAGTCCTGGCTGTGATATTTACCTCCTACCTCAGTTTCCAACTGGAATTAGGTGCTCTCTAAAATGCTTCCATAAAAGTACATGATAAAATTGTACATTTTGAGACTTCCCTTAATCATTTTTAAAAATTTCTACTTCTAAATTTGAATTGCTTCATTTATTTTCCTTGAAGGAGAATTATGTTTAAGATATTGGGAATCATTTACTTATATAATATATAAAGGACCAATAAATTCCTAGAAAAATTTTTCTATCCAACTCTTCATTCATAAAATAAATATTAGACTGGGAGAAGATTTTCACGAGCTATACAATAGACAAAAGCCGCACATCTATAATATACTTAGAACTCAAAAAATTAAGTCACCCAAAAACAAATCCTCAAAGAAACAATTGCCCAATTAATAAGTGGGCTAAAGACTTAGAGATTTCTCTGAAGAGGAAATAAGAATGGCCAATAGACACATGAAGAAATGTTCAACTTCTCTGGACATAAAAGCAATGCAAATCAAAACAACATTGAGATTCCACCTAATCCCAGATAAAATGGCTTTAATCAAGAAATCTAATAACTTGTACATCTCATTGTTGCAATGGGTCCACCTGTATCCCTATTTAAACGATTTGTTTTTCCCCTTTTCCTCCACAAATTATACCTACATCAAGTACAGTGAAAGCAAGGGTTATACTGTGGGAGAGGGACATACAAAGCAACAAAGAAATAATCTTATAAATGTGTCAGAAACAATCCCATGAAAGAAAAGAAACATTTGAATACATATCTTAGGGTTCATTTCCCTAACATCATTTTATCTGATCTTTTCTGCTTGACTCAGACATATACTAGATGTTGTAAATAAGGGAAACCATGGGACCTATGTTTCTTTGGGCCTGGCTTACTTCACTTAATATTTTTTCCAAGTCTTTCCATTTTACAACTTTGGTTGGGGGGGTGGGGGAGGAGGAATGGGAAGGACTGGATGGGTGGGCAGGGGGAGGATGGGAAGGGATGGGAAGGGGAAACAAAGGAGGAGGCTACAATGCTTGATAAGAAATGTACTCATTATCTTGCCCATGTAATAGTAACCCCTCTGTACAGTATTTTCACAATAAAAAAAAGAAATCTAATAACAACCGATGCTGGAAGGGATGTGGCCAAAAGGGAACCCTACTGCATTGTTGGTGAGAGTGTAAACTTGTTCAGCCACTCTGGAAAGCAGTATAGAGGTTCCTCAAAAGACTCCATGTAGAGCTCCCCTATGACCCAGCAATCCCAGTTCTGGGAGTTTACCCAAATGATTACAAACAAGACCATACTAAAGCTACCAGCACAACTGTTTATTGCAGCATTATTCACCATAGTTAAGATATGAAACCCACTCAGATGCCCCTCAGCAGTTGAGTCGATCAAGAAAATGTGGTATATATACACAATGGAATTCTACGCTTCCATCAGGAAGAATGACACCGCTTCATTTGTTAGGAAATGAAAAGACTTTGAAAAAATTATATTAAGTGAAGTAATCCAGTCCCAAAGAAACATAGGTCCCATGGTTTCCCTTATTTGCAATAATTAGTATACATACAGGATAATCTTATCAGAGGACCTGATAAGATCAAAAACCATGTACAAATGACTATATAAGATGATGCTAATTGAAGTGAACCCCAATATATGGGCACAATAGGTCTGTCTTTGTTGTTATTGTTTTAAATGTACCATGCGATTTTATTATTTTGTTGTTGTTTTTGTTTCCTTTGAATTTTCTTTCCCCTATGGCATTTCCCCTTTTGTCACTGTACTTGATTTTGGTATCCTACATCTTGTATATACATATGTTTAATCTGGGAAGGGGAAGGGGAATAACAAAACACTGCAACAAGGACACAGGATGACCCATTGTGACAAAGATACCCACAGGACAGTATATTGGAAACGAACTTTACAACTTTGAGAGGCGAGGGTGGGAGGGGGGAATAGGAATGTGGGGAGGTGGGAAAGGGAAGGAATAATGGGACAAGGAAGGGAAGAGATAACAATGATCAACAAGTAATGTACTCATTGCCTTACTCATGTAACTGTAACCCCTCCATACAACATCTTAACAATAATAAAATAAAATAAATATTCACAGGTGTCTATTTTGAACAATGGAATAGAACAACGGACAAAATATAAATCTCCTGGTGAATTTTACTTGTATTTTTTAAGATTAAAGAAAGTAAAGGTGAACATGATAATGTACTTCATAAGATCATATTAAACTAGAATAATGAAAATTGTTTAAACTTAAAATTGTTTGAATAAAATTGTTTAAAGAGGAGATATGGAAAAGTAATGGGAAATGATTTGATCAAAACATATTGTATGCATACATAGAAAAGTCATAAGACCCTTTTGCATATTTAATACATGATAATACAAAGAGAGGGATAGGAGAGACAAATAATGAAATTATTAATAAAACAGTAATGGATATCACTTTAATAAAAAATTCCAAATACTTAAGACAGATTATAAGACTCATATCCAATATGTTATCACCGTTCACCATAAATATGACCAATGTAACATTTTGTAAATAGTTTTAATAAAAAAGTACTCTTTGTATATTATATTCACATAGACAGATCTTAAATAGTGTCAAAGTGTTATATTGGCCATATACAAGTGCTATTTAACAAATTACTATTTAATAAGTTTCAGAAACAAAGTTTTAGTCTTGCATCACTTATTAATACAGATCTGAAAATGTACAAAAAAGGTAAGTGAAAGAGAAATATATTCTATAACATAACAATATTTTTATATTTGTATGTATAATCTACAAATAAATATTGGAAAGCACTAAGAAATTATGGAAATATGGAGCTCTTCATGATCAAAACAATCACATATAAGAAACATTATCAACTCATTTAATTTAAATAGGCAACAGGTGAAGTCTGTTACATGTCAAAGCACATACTGACTTCCAACTATTATTTTCCTTCCTTTGTTCCCAGCAGCAGGTTATCAACCTTCTTCTGTTTCACTGAAAATCACACTCACATAGTTGAACTTTTGCTTCTGAAAGAATACGTGCACAGCCTTTAAGAGTGTAGTTTTTCTCAACAATTTTATCTTTACTGTCCTAAAACCATGACTATGTCTTTTCTATTTACAAGACTCTACTTTTGTTCCAACAGTAAAATATGCAACATGTACTTCAAATGGAAATAAGAGGATCAAGATGTCTTACAGATAATCAGTAGTCACAGTTTATAGACCACCATCAAAGATACTAAAATGGAAGTCCTTAGCTTTTGTTCTTCAAGATAAGCCTCACTGGCTTTCCGACACTTCCACATTTAAGAAAATCTGTTTTTCCATCTTTCTCAAGCCAAACCTGTCACAGTGGATTGAGAGCACATTACTTCTGCCAAAAGAATAGTGGTTGATTTTTATGAAAAATGCTCAAGTTTGGTAGTGTTCATCTAAATGGAAAATATATAAAATTTCTTAGGAAATGTCTGGACCAAAAGAAAAATAAAAGGATTAAAATAAATTGCTGTTGCTTCCTCCCTCCTCCCCCTCCTTCCCCTCAACTT
>NW_012267217.1:7968678-8031244 GCF_000151885.1 Dipodomys ordii
TCTTCTTCTTCTTCTTCTTCTTCTTCTTCTTCTTCCTATTTATGGAATCCATTACAAAGAGTATATTTGCATTTGAATGTTGGTTTTTTAAAATACAACATATAATAAAGCATTTATATATAAATTAACTTTGTAATAAAATTGAAAATTATTTCTCAGACAAACCTGTGGCTTTATGATATGCTTAGATTGAGTAATTGCTGAATAGCAACAACAGATAACATTCCTTAAGTGACTATTATATACCATGCACTCTTTATTAAGTTTACATACTTTTACTGATGGGACACATTTATATTCTTTGGCACTCTGCTAAGTATATATTTGTAAAAATGGAGTCGAAACCAGATTAATAGATTGTATTTAAGAATGAGGGCTCTGGGGCTGGGATGTAGCTCAGTGGCAAAGCGCTTGCCTAGCAAGTGGAACGTCCTGGGTTCGATCCCCAGTGCCAAAAAAGAAAAGACAAAAAAATAATAATGAGGGCTCAGGAAGTGGAGCTGTTGCTAAATGTGATAGAGCACGAGCCTTTCATAAAAGACTTCAGGGACAGTGCTCAGGGAGTTGAAGTCCCACGACTTCAACTTAAAAAAAAAAAAAATCATGGCTCTGGAAATACCTTACTAAGTTCAGCCAAAATATAGGAAAGAAATACATCCATACAAAGCATAAATTTGACAGGCAGGCAGTAAGTAGTCTTTGCCAAGATATAGGAAAGAATATGCAGAAAATTTTAAATGATCATTTGGGATTCTGTGTAAAAATTTTTTAAAAAATTATCCACAATGCTGACATTTCACATAAACTTCCTCATATTCTAATGATTCACAAAATACTCTAATAATCACCATGTAAGTCCCCGCCTAATGTATTTTTCTTACTTAGAGTGGCAGTAAATATTCAGTAAGAAGGTAAACTGCTAAATGAAGTTATCAGGCATTGAAAGGCCATACCGACAAATAAGCTGTAGAGTAACTTAGTCATGGACAATCTGTAAAATAATATAGCAAGAAACCAGGAGATCTAATAGAACATGTGGTTAACAATACAATACTTTAAGCATGTGCATTCTATGCATGTGTATGGATATTCCCATGCATACATACACTGGGAATTGGACCTCGGGCCTCAGACACTCTAGACACATACACAAACACCAAGCTACACCCTCAACTCTTATACCAAGTTTTTACAATGGATACTGAGCATGCAATTTTTCTCATTATTGGTAAATTCAGTACAAAGTAAAATAGTTCAGAAAGCTCAAAAATAGTAATTGATAGTAATAAAAAAGAAAGGTGATTGGCAAAGCTAGAGTCTGTTTGATTCAAAGGAAGTGAGTACATGAAAGTTTTAAATAAGAACAAAGGACTGTTTTGTTGACAGTACTGCAAATAAACATTGACCCAAATGTTCAGTACCTAAAACAAATTTGGTGAGCTTTCTTCACATTGCTTATCATGTTCGGTTGTTACAAATTATAATTTGTTTAAATTCTGAGAATACTTGTTGCAGGAAGAGTTTTATCTTCCTTTAAACTTGCTGACTTCTAGAATACTAAAAAGTATGGACCAACAAAAGGCTCAAACAGTGGTATTTGGAATTTAATTTAGGTCAGAGAACATTTTGAAACCACATATAGCTTTCAGGGTCTAATAATTCCTGAAAACTTTTTGAGAAGCTGTTTTAACTTTATGCATACTCTTGGAAATATAGTTTTCATTATATAATTATGTAATATATCCAGTTTAGAAGGTTTATGTATCTACCACACAGATGAAAAATTTGTCCTGAGTATTTCCTGTTTTTTTTTATTGTGAAGATACTGTACAGAGGGGTTACAATTGCATGGGCAAGAGAATGAGTACATTTCTTATCAAGCATTGCAGCCTCCTTTGTTTCCCCTTCTCATTCCTTCCCATCCCTTCCCATCCTCCCCCCCCCCCCCCCGCCCCTCACCCAGTCCTAACCTCCTTCCCCCCCTCCCCGTACCAAAGTTGTAAAGTTCGTTTTCGACATAACGACTTGTACATCTCGTTGTTGCAATGGGTCCACCTGTATCCCTATTTAAACGATTTGTTTTTCCCCTTCTCCTCCACAAATTATACCTGACATCAAATACAGTGAAAGCAGGGGTTATACTGTGGGGGAGGGACATACAAAGCAACAAAGAAATCATCTTATAAATGTGTTAGAAACAATTGCATGAAAGAAAAAAAACATTTGAATACATATCTTAGGGCTCATTTCCCTAACATCACCTTCTCTGGTCTTTTCTGCTTAACTCAGACATATACTAGATATTGCAAATAAGGGAAAGCATGGAACCTATGTTTCTTTGGGCCTGGCTTACTTCACTTAATATAATTTTTTCAAGCCTTTCCATTTCCTAACAAATTGGGCAATGTCATTCTTTCTGATGGAGGCATAGAATTCCATTGTGTATATATACCACATTTTCTTGATCCATTCATTTACTAAGGGGCATCTGGGTTGGTTCCATATCTTAGCTACTAGCCATAAAATGGACAAGGGTCTCATATCTAAAATATACTTGGAACTCAAAAAATTAAATCCCCCAATAACAAATCTTCAAAGAAACAACTGCCCAATAAATAAGTGGGCTAAAGACTTAAAGAGAAACTTCTCTGAAGAGGAAAGGAGGATGGCCAAAAGACACATGAAGAAATGCTCAACCTCCCTAGCCATAAAAGAAATGCAAATCAAAATAACATTTAGATACCACCTCACCCTAGTTAGAATGGCTAAAATCAAGAACTCTAATAACAACAGATGCTGGAGGGGATGTGGACAGAAGGGAACCATACTGCCTAGTTGGTGGAGTCTAAACTTGTTCAACCACTTTGGAAAGCAGAATGGAGGTTCCTCAAAATACTCCACATAGAGCTCCCCTATGACCCAGCAATCCCACTTTTGGGCTTTTACCCAAATGCTTACAAACAAGACCACACTAAAGCTACCACCACAACTATGTTTATTGCAGCATTATTTACTATAGCTAAGATATGTCCTGAGTATTTCTGAATTTTGGTTGCTACAGGTAAATTTTAGAGATGAACTTGAAGTCATCTTACTACTTTACTTCACATCACTTTCTTCCAAGAGGAAACAAGCATCTTGAATTACTAATATGCTAGCATATTATGACAGAATTAAACACCTTTTTAACAGATATTAATTTTTAAAATATTTTTAGCAAACTTGTCTTATTTTATTCCATGTACTTGGTTTCCTGTCACACACACTGAAGATATATGGTAGATATCAATGTATAATTACAATGGTATTTGTAGGACTAATATTTTACATTTGCTGCTTTGTAATCAGAGTTTACAGTCACCTTATTCAGACATTTTCTCTTGGATAAATATATAAATCATTGTTTTTATTTTATTATGCAGGCATAAAATCCAATGCATAGCCTACAAAGTTAAAAATAATTGAGAGAAGGGGTGGGTTGAGAGAGATGGGGAGAATGAGGAAAGAGTTAACGCTGATAAGGATGCATTATATTTACAGACTGCTTTGTTGAATGACAACTGCATTATATAACTACTTGAGATTTTTTAAAAAACATAAAATAATAAAGAAAGAAAATAATTCCATAGTGGAGAGGTAATTAAGGGCAAGATCTTCCCAGAATATTCTCTAAATTAGTTATTTGCTAAATCTAACAACCTAGCTCATACAAGTTATTTGATAATACTTGAAAATATATTGTATATATTACAATTATTATTTTAATACACTATTGTATATACTACAATAATCAAGTAGATGTATATAAATGTAACTATAGATCTTTCTAACTATAGGCACAAATAAAAAATTCTACTGAGTTTTCTATGATAAGTCAAATCCTAAGAAGATCCGCTGTATGTTTATTTGAAAAACTTTCTGTATAAATAGTATGCTATTTTGCCACTTGCAGGGAAAATGATGATGTTTTGTGTTGCTGTATAACAAACTAAATGAAAATATGCTTTTCTTAAAGCTATTCTAAATTATTTCACTGATCCACACAAGTACAAGTATTATTTGACATCAGTGGAATTAGATAATGATATCAGGGAAATTACAGAATCTTACAATAGTTATAAACAAACTTAAAACCAAAGCCATTCTTTTTGGTACTACAAACTGAAGGAGCACGCTGACCAGGCCAAGAACAAGCTCTTGTACTAGTGCCGAATCTTCATTTATATCAGTTAACTCATAAGATATCACTTGTGAAGATATTTATATGTGTGTGAGAATATGTATATATATGTATATATATATACATATATATTCAATTTGTAGGACTGTGAATTGGAATTTTTTGCTTAATTGAGGGTCCCCAAAATCATGAGGTATGTAAAATTTACCAATATACTATCCTTACATGAGAATGATTGGACCTATATATTTTGCAGTGCTTCTTTGAAGGAATAACATTTCAAGCATAAAGGATATTTGGGCACACTAAATGTTTTGCACTTCAGAGCACAGGTTTTGGTGATTATTGCAGACACAACCAATTTTGCTCTACGGTATATTTGTCTCGTATGCTTTCCTCACAATTAAGATTCTTATTATTTAAGAAGACTAGATATCTGTGAGATGGTTAGATAATTAATAAAATTTTGTATTAGGAGAGGATTGTTCAACCTGTGTTTTTCTTTCCTCCCAGTTTATTTTAATGGTATATCAAGATAGTTTAAAAACTAAGAATTTCAGGCTGCATACACTCCAATTTGGGATCTACCACAGAGCTGATTTTCCACTTTTTCTCTAATCCTCATGTAAGAAAAACAACAAAAGTTTTTTTCTTTCCTATGCTCAGTAAGTTTGCTGTTTCAAACTAATTCCCAGAGTGGTAGACACTATAAACAATTGCCCTTCTGATCATCGAATCTCTGACTATTTTCTGGTAAAGAGACATAGTGGGATTTCATGTAGTCCCTTTTTGTATCTCAGCATTCTTTATGGGAACAAACCAGATTTGAGATTGTTTAATCATTCAGTGGAAATCAAACATATGATCCTTTATCCATATTTTTAAAGATTTCCTCATTATGTTGTAATAAATTAAACAATATATGTTTCAATTTTTGTTTACTTAACAAGACTTAGGCTGGATTCTTTATAGTCTCAATTCATCAAAGATGTCCAATAATATCTCCAGGAAATAACCCAGATAGAACAATTATATTTGTCTATTTGCCTATGTAAAATTTCCCCCCTCTCCAAACTTTCTTTTAAAAAAATCAAAGCAAGATTAAGGAACGTCATTAGTATCAAATACCTTAAAAAAGGAAAGAAAAAAAAGTATTCATCTTTGTTATTCCTAGCTTGTTTTCTATAATGTGAAGAGATATATTTAATTTAGAAAATGCTGAATGCAAATAAATAATGGTGTTACTTGCTAGAATGTAAAACACATTCTTGAAATGGTAATGGTTAAGGCAACAGCTTTTTCTCTCTCTTCCTAACTCATTTTCAATGCAGGCTGTTCAGGGATTCAGACTTAGATATCCCTGTAATAAAAAAGGGTGCTAAAATTTTGACTTTGACCATGAAATTTGTTCTACTCTTCTTAAGAAACATCACTAACCTGTAAAAGGATTTTAACAACATGTCTTTCAAAGTCAAACAATGCAATTCTCATATAGAAAAGGACCCATTGACTGGTAATGAGGTGTGAGAAGTTTCAAATAGCTTGGTGCTGAGACCAAGGTTAATATAATTATGGACCACAAACCCCAAGAAATCATTCACTTTTCTACATCTGAACTACCAGCTTGCAATAAAAGGTGGTCTTTCAGCCTTCAGTGCACTGATTTAAAATGATCTATTGATTTGGACTAAAGCAAGATGAAAATGTTGAGGATCTGAGGCTGCCTCCAAGTGACAATGAGCAGAACTGAAGGAATGTAGCTGTGAGACAGGGAATCTCCTTCCTACAAAAGGCCATGGCAAAAGCTGGGTCTTTAAAGAACAATGAGGACAATGTGAAGGGGAATGTCATTCTTGTGGTCTCTGAGAAAAAGGATGTCAGGGGGTCCAGAGAAGACTCACAAGTGAATAAAGAATGGGCTCTTTGCACTTGCAGACTAGAGCGGGAAGCAAAGAGAAATGGACATCTAGAGCAGTCCTGAACTCTTCCCTTGCTTAGGAGGTTTAACAACCAAATGGAACAGAGAAAAACCAAAGCAAGAGAAAAACTTGGCAAGACAGAAGGTCATCAAATCTTTTCATATGAACTTTTTCATATGTTCTCAAATGAAGAAACAGCATGGAAATACGTATTTCTGTGCTCCATAAGTCCTTTCTCGCTTTTGATTACTTGTAGACACAAATACAAGTTCATATTGTTGTGTGTGGAAAATTTCTTTAAAATAGCTATACGTTAGAAAATAGTAATTATGCATTTTTTTGTATTACAAAAGCTATTGGCCTCTGAATTACAGAAGCCCTTTCTTTTGAGGCAAAAATAATAAAGACATTTACTACTACAATTTTAAGTGATTCTATTGGATTACATTTGACTGTTTCAATTCCTATATGTTTGGGTTTAAAGATCCTTGCAAAATTTTCAGGAGAATTTCCTTAATTGGCAGAGGGAAAATTAATCTATCATAATCCTTCTAACATTAACTAAGCAGCACACGATAATATTTATCCTATTTCAGCATCTGTGTAGATAATGTGTAAATATTTAGGTCCAGACTGATCACATTTACTAGGCATCATTTAGATGCTTTTTAAGTTAAAAGTTATGAAAGGTTAAAAGCAAGTAAAATGTCTCCCTCTCCACTTCCACAGCTTTCTTGTGCCTGCAGTCTGCATCAGTGTCTGTTACCATTTCTGACTCTCTCCCTCCTCACCCACACACACATCCAGTACAAAGAAAGGCTGCTTCAGCTTTCTTTACTTCTGTCTTCTTTCTGAACATTTCATAAGAACAAGATGTAGACATGATGGATTTTGAACATGTTCCTGAGAAAACACCAAACAAAAATGCTTTCAGCCTAGAACCAATTACACAAAACAGAATAACAATTTAAAGGATTTTACAATGTACCAGAAAATATACGGTCATCAATCCAGAAAACCTCAGTATAGATTCTGTTTTTGCAAAATAGTTAGCTTTTTTTTTTTTTTGGTTGATCATGAGGCTTGAACTCTGGGCTTGGGCACTGTCCTTGCTGCTCTCTTCAGCTCAAGGCGAGCACTCCACCACTTGAGCCACAGTGACACTTCCAGTTTTCTGGTGGTTTATTGGAGATAAGAGTCTCATGGACTTTCCTGACAGGCTGGCTTTGAACCGCGATCCTCAGATCTCAGCCTCCTGAATAGCTAGGATTACAGGCGTGAGCCACCAGTGCTCGTCTTTAGCTTTTCTTTCCAATAGCTAATGCTTCAAGATTCTGAGCTAAATTGGATTAATAACTAATGGTATATCTTTTGCCTTTTTTTGTCTAAACATATATACTGTCTCTGGATTCAGTTTTTGTTTTAATAAAACTGTATGTATATGTATGAATAAATTAAGAGGCAATTACAAAGGAATCAATCTAATATTCCAGATTTACCCACCTCCAGTTCTCTCAGTGGCTCATTTTCAACACTTTCATTGGTTTCTTTAGTGGTGCTCCTTATTTTCAAATGTAAAACTTATGGTTCTCTTTTACAAGTTTTACAATTAGTAATGATCCAGTTTCAAACACAGAAAACATACTTGATTTTTCTACAAATACTGGGGTTTGAACTCAGTCTTTTCTTCTATTGATTTTCCTGCCATAACTAATGCTCTATTTGCTTTTACCTTATCTCCAATCTAACTTTTTGGCTGGTTATTTAAAAATGGTGCTTCATGGACTTTTTTACCCAGGCTACCTCCAGCTAGGATCCTCAGATCTTAGCCTCCTGAGTAGATTGGAGTGAAATACCACTTTCTGGTTTGCTTCCCCCAACCCCTACTTCAAATATCCAGTGAGGCTTCTTATTTTATTTTTATATATTTTTATTGTAAAGATACTGTACAGAGGAGTTACAGTTACATGAGTAAGGTAATGAGTACATTTCCTATCAAGCATTGTTACCCCTTTTTCCCCTACCATCCCTCTTCTCCCCACCTCCCTAACTCTTCCCTCACCCCTAGTCTTAAATTCGTTTTCAACATAGTGTTTTGTACATCTCGTTGTTACAATGGGTCATCCTGTATCCTTATTTCAGCATTTTGTTTTTTCCTCCAGTGAGTTTTGGTTGACAATTCACAATCAAGAGTATAGGACAACAGGACAAAAAAAAATGGCTGCTGGGTCATGCTTGTGTGGGGCATTTTGAATGGTGAGCCTCCTCATCCATCAAAGGGGTGGAATATTTTACTAAGGAATTCCTCCTACCTGTCATTCTTTCTCTTAGATTTTGTAATTCCTTAAGTGGAATCTCTAATCTCTTGTCTGTATGATTTGTCTACCTTCTACCTTTCAGTCTGAGTCAGGATGTTGCTGTTTGGGGAATGTCATTTCACTTTGTCTCTTTTTTTTTAAATGGCATTTCTCACTCATATTCAGATACTGACTATTTTACTTTATTTTCTGAATGTCTCTGGTTTAATTCTTCAATAGTTTTCCTGGCCATGCTAGGTAGACAATGGAGAATACTTGGTGGAGTTTTCTTCACAGATTTAGGACTTGTGTTAAACTCAATCCAAAGTCTTTAATTTCATAGGAACCTTCTATATCATTTTCATACATTGCAGCTTGTTGTTAAAAATGACTTTTTATTTGGTACGGGGCGAAAGCATTCATCTATCTACTTACAGTTTTCTAAGACATTGAAATTTCTTGACCATGAGTGTTTTCTATGCCAAATGTTTTATTTTGCCTGCATTTGTTCTCCCTTCTCCTTTCTTGCCTCCCTTCTTTCTGTTATCTCCCTCTTCTCTCTCTCTTCTTTCCTCTCTTAATCTATGCCTGAGCACCATTTTTTTCTTTTTTTAATGTCAGTCATTTTTTTTTTTTTTAATGTTAGTCATGGGCTTGAACTCTGGACCAGCATGCTGGGCCTAGGTGCATAAGGCAAGCGCTCTACCACTTGAGCCACAGAGCCACCTCCAGTTTTCTGGTAGTTTATTGGAGATAAGAGTCAATGAGATGAGCTGGGCGCTGGTGGCTCACACCTGTAATCCTAGCTACTTAGGAGGCTGAGATCTGAGGATCGCGGTTCAAAGCCAGCCCGGGCAAGAGAGACCGTGAGACTCCTATCTACAGTGGCGCTGTAGCTCAAGTGGTAGAGCGCTCACCTTGAGCTGAAGAGCTGAGGGACAGCACCCAGGCCCAGAGTTCAAGCCCCACGACTGACAAAAAAAAAAAAAAGAGTCAATGAGATGTACAAGTCAATGAGATGTACAAGTCCTTATGTCGAAAAATGAACTTTACAACTTTGACATGTGTTTGGGGAGATGGGAAGGAATGGGAAGGGGAAACAAAGGAGGAGGCAACAATGCTTCATAAGAAATGTACTCATTACCTTGCCCATGTAATTGTAATCCCTTTGTACAGTATTTTCACAACAAACAAACAAACAAACACAAAAACAGAGTCTTATGGACTTTCCAGTCTGGACTGGCTTTGAACCATGATTCTCAGATCTCAGCCTCCTGAGTAGCTAGGATTACAGGCATGAGCCACCAGCACACCGCTTCCTAGCTCTAATTTAAGAAACCACACAATTTTGAATTCTCTGCAACAGTCTGCAGAGAATCATTACTTCCCTGAAATTCTCTTTTCTCTCTATTATCGTTTTAGAAAACATATTTAATTGGTGGAATTTCTATAAAACCCGTAACCCAATAACAGGAAAATCTGAGAATGTGCAGGGCAGTTTCTATGGTAGGCTCTGAGTATAGACTGGAGTGGGAGTTCTGTAAACTTTTAGCTCTTGACAGTGCATCTGACTACTGCCTTGTTTTGTTCATGCAACAATACAATTGGAGTATTATGCCCTGTCTTTTTTACATACAAATGCTTGTGTGTATCTTCATCTATGTTTATGCATTCCGGTAGAGGAATAGGAAGTCAGACATTTGAATTGAATTTCTCACATTAATTATAGAGTTGGGTAAGACTAGAGAAAATTATGAAAGATAGTTGGCAGATCTCAGTCGTAGAGGAAAAAGAATATTCAGAAAATACTGACATTATCCCTGAAGGAATTGATATATTGGTCAGTTTCTTATTAGATTAAATTCTTGACTGGAAAGAGTGAAACCTAGTTTCACTAGTTTAGGCAGGAAATAATGCATTAAAGTTTATTAGAAAATTCACAGAAACTCTGCCTAGGCCAGAAAATCAAACTTGAAGGGAATGCTTCCAAAAATGACTCAAATTACATTGAAGCGTGGTCTCAGTGGAAGCTTTCTCATCTGGGTTTGCAACAGATGCTGCAGAAAACATTGCTTTAAGGGGCACTGTGCATTCATTGTGTCACAAGGTAATGGACATTTGGCTGTGAAAAGCTGTGTTCCTCTAAAGTATAGAAAGAGTGGATTCTGAACAGTATCTATTACTTCCAAATGTTTCTGAATTGTTATTTGTTATTGTTGGATTTAATGAACAGAGCCTACTTATCACATCTCTGTCTTATCTGAACAAAGTGATTTTGCAATTGGACAAAACATGGAACAATAAGGTTGAAAGAAATTCCAACTGGCCTCTATGGGCTGATTGGGACTTAGATAAAAATCAAGAGAGCTAGGGAAACAGATTGTTGAGATCAACAGTTAGATCATTGGAATTAACTTTTCAATTGATATAATCACTGTAGTTAGGAGCATTTAGAATATAATAGTATGCATTTACAGAATAATTTCTATTACATATGGGAAGTATGTAACTCATATATGCATACACATATATGATGAAAACAACCTCCAATATGGCTAAACAAGAAATAACTATTCCCACATATAAGCTAAATATTAGAATTGTTTTTTCTTTTCTTCTCTTTTTTTTTTTTTGATTGTTTGTTGTTTTGTTGGTTGTGAGTCTTGAACTCAGGCCTTGAGTGCTGTTGCTGAGCTCTTTTGCTTAAGGCTAGTACTCTACCACTTTGATCCACAGCAGCATTTTTGGCTTCTTGGTGATTAATTAGAAATAAGAGTCTCATGGACTTTCCTGCTCTGGCTGATTTTGAACCATAATTCTCAGAGTTCAGCCTTTTGAGTAGCTAGGATTTCAGGAATGAGCCACCAGCACCCAGCTAAATATTAGAGTTTTGCAAAGGTCACCAAGGTATATTACAGTAAATTGGATGACAAAAGGACTATTGAGAAACCTGTTTCTTTAATATTAGTTACTCTAACAAAATAGTAAGTACTTTTATTTACAAAGTTTGTTTTCTCTTTTATGATAGATTTTTCACATATGTATCACATAAAGTAATCTAGTTTGCAAACAACACTCAATATATCTTCTAAAATTAATATATCTGAAATTATCACAAACTTTTAAAAGTTGTAATAAATTATTTTAGGTGATTTTTTCACATGCACTTACTAGTGTACTTTGGCAACAAAATAAAATATTCTTAGAGCAGCAATTTCCAAACAGAATCTATGTTTCTCATTGCTCTATTTCAGCAGCAGGAATATAATTAGACCAATTTCATAAAGCAAATGTCTTTTTTTCTAAATTAATAAAATCAGACTTTTTAAAGCTTTTACTTCAAACATTGCTTGGTATAGCTTTCCTGTCAAATCTGTTGTGTTTAGTTTATTTATTTGTTGTATATAGTTTATTTTATCTCAGTGGGATATTAATGAATGATTGGTATACATGCTGGCCTTTGTTCTCATGTATTTATTTTAAAAAACTATTTATAGATATTTTTCTGAAGACATTTTTATTCATTTTAGTTTTAACTGTATCATGTTCTTATTTTACAATGACAAAATGTAAGGCTCAAAGTCAAATTACTGGCAGATATCTTCTATGTCATACTATAAAGTTTTAAGAATGTTTAAACAAAGATTAAGGTAAAAGTTTAAAAGCAAGTGAAAAGAAATTTACAAGAGGTGAATGTCAAAAATGAAAGCTGAAAAAAATTAAAAGCTAAAATAGATAAAAAAGAGAAAGACAAATTTCAAATAAAATGGGATATCATAAAAAAGTAGAAAAAAGATATAATAAATTTAAATATCACAATGATCTTGCAAAATTGTTCATTTTAAATGTTTTAAAAACAATTAAGTTAAATTCTACCTCTGGCTGAATAGAGCTGCATAGATGGAGAACTTACATGGAGAATATGGGAATATAACTGTCATCCAGAGTCAATTCAAGTCTAGAGATGAAGCATAGTTTCTTTGATGTGTGTCAGGAAAGCATGCTAGTTGCCCTCCACACTAGAACCTCAGGGAGTCTGTGATCCTTCGCTTCCTTTTGGTAACCCATTATAAACTTCATTCATGAATTTATCTAAGCCTTTCCTGAACCTATTTATATTTTCAGACCATATAACCTTCTAGGGTAATGACTTGCATATGTTTACGACCAACTGTGTAAAGCTGTAAAGTACAAAGCATAAATTCCTTTTATCTTTTCTGCTGCAGAGGGGATTCTCCAGTGTTGGTGTTCTCTGAATTGGTGAACGAATCCATCTTTACACTTCAGGATTTGAAAAGTCTGAATCCAAGCAGACATTTTATAAATTCAATATTCACAATCTTTTATCATATTCTGACATGGAAACAAAGGTCAGGACAAACAATGTGAGGTCTTGATATTAATTATTTGCATGCCTTAAAGAAAAAAATGTTTGTTGCTTCTCAAATTATCTTCCCTACGTTGAAGGGATGGAGAGTTTCTAAAATCCTTTCTACACTCCTAGTGTCTGTACTCTATCTTACATCCCTCACTTTCTACCTCCTACCCAAACATGGAAGTGGAAGAATGGTTGAAAACTGTAAGGTAGATGAACACACAATCTTTTATTTTTAAATATATTTTTAATTGTAAAGATACTGTACAGAGGGGTTGCAGTTACCTGAGCAAGGTAATGAGTCTGTTTCCTATCCAGCATTGTTACCCCCTCCTTTGTTTTTACCCTACCATGCCTTCCCTCCTCATCTCCCCATCTTTCCCCCTCACAAAGTTGTAAAGTTAGTTTTCAACATAGTGTCTTGTACATCTTATTGTTACAATGGGTCATCCTGTATCCTTATTTTAGCATTTTGATATTTCCCTTCCTTTCCCCAAATTAGAAAAATGTATGTACGTGATGCAGGACACCGGAATCAATACAGTTACAACAGGGGTTATACCATGGGGAAAAAACACACAAAGAAAGAAACAAAACAAAAAAATCACATAGTACAAAGAACAACCAGAAAGATAAAATCCCTTGTGTCCCTATCTTGGGATTCATTTCACTTAGTGTCAGATTATATGTTCATATGTAAATAGCTTTTGACTTCTTCTGCTTGTCCTAGACATGTACTAGTTATTGCAGATAAGGGAAACCATGGGACCTATGTTTCTTTGGGTATGGCTTACTTCACTTAATATATTTTTTTCCAAGTCTTTCAATTTCCTAACAAATGGGGCAGTGTCATTCTTTCTGATGGAGACATAGAATTTCATTGTACATATATACCACATTTTCTTGATCCATTCATTTACTGAGGGGTATCAGAGTTGGTTCCATATCTTAGCTATGGTGAATAATGCTGCGATAAACGTAACTGTGCTGATAGCTCTATTATAGCCTTGTTTGCCCAAAAATGGGATTGCTGGGTCATAGGGGAGCTTGATGTGTAGTCTTTGGAGGAACCTCCATACTGCTCTCCAGAGTGATTGAACAAGTTTACACTCCCACCAACAATGCAGTAGGGTTTCCTTTTGGCCACATCCCACAATCTTGAAGTTGAATCATTGAGATTAGAATTCCATTTCCTCCACTTCTTAGTTTTATATTATGAGGTAAGTCATTATTTGTTCATGTGTTGCACTCTTCTTCAGTAAATTGGAGACAGTGGCAAATCTGTACTTCCTTAGACCCATGTGGTCTTAACCCGCATTAAGTCTGGGCTGTGCCATATCACTTAACAAAGTAGAGTATTAGCAAAAATGAATGGAATCTACTTGCATAAGTGCTTCTAGATTAGGGGGTTTATCTTGTTTTTTTTGAGACTTTTTGTACAGTGCAATTTACTCTCCTGCAGACTACATGGATAGAGAAGTCTAGTGCTCCCTAGCCTGCACCTACATTGCAGATCACTAACTATTCAAGTGTAGGCACATGTGTGACTTAGTAAGACCAACTTCTGTTGAATCACCCAACCAACCAAGAGAATCATGAAAAATAAAATAATTGATCATCACATCAGCCAATTTAGTGTAATTCGTTGCACAGCAGCAAATACCTGATATAAATGATGCTCTTTATTCTCTATTATTTTCTATATGTGTTGAGGATATACAACAAAAAATTTCACATAGAGTTAAACTGTTGGGAACTCAGACTCGCGTGACCCTGCCTGAGGATTTGTGTGTTATGTGAGGTTTATGTATGCTGGTAAGTGAGGACAAAAATTTTCCATCATCCTGGCAAAGGTCGGGGTACGAGGTATAGCCTCCAGGATGGAAGGAGGAGGCCCTTTCCTTATCTGGAAAGGTCTGGATGCCAGGCCATAACCTTGGTGGAGGACTGGGGAAAGTGCCCTTCGTGCTCCTCAATAATTCTATAGAAAAATGCCTCGTTATCCACCCCCTGTTTTTTTTTTAAATTAATGTGTTTTTTATTGTTAAAATACCATACAGAGGGGTTACAATTACATGGGCAAGATAGTGAGTACATTTCTTATCAAGCATTGTTGCCTCATCCTTTGTTTCCCCTTCCCATTTCTTCCCATAGCCCGCTCCATGCCCGCTCCCCCCTCCCCTCCCACTGGCCAAAGTTGTAAAGTTCGTTTTTAAACATAATGTTAAGTGAAGTAAGCCAGGCCCAAAGAAACATAGGTCCCATGGTTTCCCTTATTTGCAATAACTAGTACATGTCTGAGACAAGCAGAAATGGTCAGATAAGTTGATGTTAGGTGAAATGAACCCCAAGATAAGGACTCAAATGTTTTTTCTTTCTTGTGATTGTTTCTAACATATTTATGATTTTTTCTTTTTTTGGGTCCGGTCGTGGGGCCTGAACTCTGGGCCTGAGTGCTGTCCCTCAGCTTTTCAGCTCAAGACTAGCACTCTACCACTTGAGCCACAGTGCCACTTCCGGCTTTTTTCTTTTTGCTTATGTGGTGCTGAGGAATCGAACCCAGGGCCTCAGGCATGCAAGGCAAGCGCTCTACCACTGAGCCAACTTCCCAGCCCGAGTATATTTCTTATCAAGCATTGTTGCCTCCCTCTTTGTTTCCCCTTACCATCCCTGCCCTCCCCCTCCTCCCCTCAAAGTTGTAAAGTTCGTTTTTCGACATAACAACTTGTACATCTTATTGTTGCAATAGGTCCACCTGAATCTCTATTTAAACAAATTGTTTTTTCCCTTCACCGCCACAAATTATACCAACATCAAATACAGTGAAAACAGGGGTTATACCGTGGGGAAGGGACATACAAAGCAACAAAGAAATCATCTCATGACTCGGAAAAAATTATTTAAGTGAAGTAAACCAGGCTCAAAGAAACATAGGTCCATGGTTTCCCTTATTTGCAATAACTAGCATATGTCTGAGACAAAGAGAAACAGTCAGACAAGTTGATGTTAGGCAAAATGAACCCCAAGATAAGGACTCAAGTGGTATTTCTTTCTTGCTATGATTTCATTATCCCCTTTTGTTTCTAATGGAGCCCACCTGCACCTTGCTTTCTCTTTATTATCTTTGATCACATGGAACTGCTTCACCTTTGTTGACAATGATTAACTCTTCCTTCTCACTGATTAAAGATAGCTAACTCCCATCCTCTGCATTCCCAGAAAACTATTTAAGGTTAACTATCTGTCCAGTGACTGAAACTGCCCGTGACTGCAGATTTACTTTCTGTTCCCGTTTGCTGTATATGAGCATATGATGTTTTAATTAACCTTGTCCGAATCCTCATGGTGTGGTCCACTTTCTGCCAACCAGACGTGCATTCCTAGGTCTCGCTGAAGAATCAGCAACATTAAAGTAATATATGAGCACATTTGCTGAAAAATGCAACTTCATTCAATTTAATAAAGTTCATAGAGAATAAGGGTATAAATTATATTGGATTAATTTAGCTACGTTAGACAAACTTACTCAGTATGTCTTAACTACAAAGAAGATCTTTGTGTCAATAAAGTCTAAAATAAATAGTTGATGGCTAGTATTTCAACTTTTTTTGTCTTTTTGCTTGACCATCTTTACTTATGATCAGCTTTGGTCTAAGGTGACTTCTGACATTCTACCAATCTTTCATCAGTCTACTTCTTAGAATGGAGTAGGAAAAGGAAGAAGTGTGCTCTACTGTCTTTAAAAGGTTCCTTTAACACTCATTTCTTTCACTGATACTAGATATCAATTATACAGAATACCTAGTGTTAGAGGCTCATCTACTTTGAGCATCTATCTCAATATGCAGGGTCTATGAATATTTTCCAAGCTCTTCTATTACATGTAGGTGTAGCTTCTGATTGTTTAGTGACTTCATAAATTTAAAGACAATATTACTTTTTGAGATACACTCAGAAGAAAAGGAAATAAGGGAAATGAAGATTAGCCAATCCTAGAGTCATTAGAACAGGAACATTCCTGCCTGGTGGGTAGGAATAGGGAAATCCAAAATCTGGTAGTATTTTAAATTCCTCAAATGCATTATCAATTCCTACATCTCTCTCCTTTCTGGAGAAGTCTTATGCCCTTGTATGCACTGGTTTTCTGACCCACAAATATCCTCCTTATCTGTGACACTCCATGGCTATTTTTAACCTGGGTAATATGCATGATGGAGCTTAAAAAGACTCTACAGTTCATTTCTTTCCAGTGCAGGTTCAGGAATATTAATGTTAAGATAGTTAAAGTGTAGACATGTGCTTTCATTTGACTTTTAGACCTTGTAGGTTTTAAGCCCAATTCTACCTTGAGACCCTTTTAAAGGCTAGGCTAGGGTGAGAATCACCATAAGTAATCTGATCATTGCTGGTATATTGCCTTGCATCGTCTGACAGAGAGCTAATAATGGAAGATCTTTTGTAAAGCTTTCGGTCCAGTGATTTTTTTTCTTTTTTTCTTTTATTTTGCTTGCTTAGGCCATTTCTTTCTAATAAATTTGTGTTTAAGTTTAGAACTGAAAGAAATTTCATTTAAAGTTTGTCTCCCGTAATGGATTCAGATATATGTAATTTTGAAAATACCGTACAGAGGGGTTATACAATTACATGGGCAAGGTAATGAGTACATTTCTTATTATAAGACATATGCATATACACATACATCAAACACATGAGGTAGATCATTATATATTAGATGGACAGATAATAGGAATACCTGAATATCACTTCTGCACATGTATTGAATTTATTCCAAATTAAATCTTCTAAAATATTCTTGAAAATAACAGGAACAACCAGTATAGACAACATCCTTATCCCTACCCAGGGATAAGCCTATATGATCTGTTATTTGTGACTGCTCTGTGACTGCTTTCTTATGCACAGCAGGAAGCTGTTGATCAAGTGTTCAGGTGTTTTGCTCTTGAATTAAAAATGCTACCACCTACCCAGCATACAACATGAAGGGCATATTGTTATAGTATTGTGCTATCCCATGTCAAGTAAGTTCTATACTGGTGAAGATTCTGTAGTCTGAGAGTTAAAGAGACAAACCTGTAGCACAGAATTTGTTTCTCTTTCTGAGATGCCAAATGGTCCATGAGCAACTCAGGGTTCTAACTTTGTTCTATACTATTTCCGTGAGTGAGCCCATGGGGAAACATGTTTTGATCATTTTGTCCACATGGCAACAACTAGAGGAAGATTTTAGCTAGATTTCACTGGAAAAGAATTCTCTTATTATGTGTTCGCTGGTAAACTAAGTCATTTTGCTGAAAAAAATTCTTAATTGTACCTCTAAAACTTTAGATATGACTACTGTCCACAACTTAGTTGTTTGACTAGAAAATTCCAACAAAGGAGAGGAACTATTGTTCATTCTAGGTAGCCATGTGCCCAACTACAAATTGAATTTATGGTCGTAGGGAAGAGGAAAATGGTGGTTTAGACTGAGGACTGACAGAAAATGAAGAGGAACAGTTGGGAGGTGAATTGTTATAAAACTTTCACTACAATATTATTCATTTACTTATTTGCTGGCTAAACCATCCCCTAGTAGATCAATATATTAGCTGTGATAAACCATAGCCGCTCAGTGAGAGCAACCATATCTTTATCCAAATTGTAATAGTTTAGACTTGAAAGGGGACCTCATTCATGCACTTAATAATAGATATAAACTGAGATCATTAAAAAAAAATCAAGGTAGGTGAGTACTATTATGCTATTATGTGAGAAATCTCACTATTTCCTACTTCCTGTCTATCACTTCTTAGAGGCCTAGAACCTAATAATTGTTAGTTTAGTAGTAACTAAGAGATCAATACATTCTTACTGAGGTAATGTTTACTATTTTCAACAAGCGATAACAATTTTATAAAAGCAACAAAAGGAAGTTTTAATAATGCGTGTATTTAAGCCATAGCTATAATTATTTACTCAAATTCATAGTAGTAAAAGATAAAGCAAGGAATTGAATGTAGGATGCATGATACTAAGTTCTCCTAAATTTTTCCCCCACCATTGCACATTAGTAAGGGCATTCACTAATTTGGAGGTCTGATGACTTAGCAGTATGTCTCCCATCAAAACGTACATGCAGAAATATAGTCTCCATAATTTCCACTTGAATGGTATTCTAGAAACTATAGTCCTGTTCTTGACTGTGGTGCACAAATCCACATAGCATTTAGACGAGTCTGTAGAGCACATGGGCAGGAAATATGGCGCTGAGAAGTAGAGTGGGCAGAGCCCAATTTGCTTTAGTTCAGTGCATAACCAGCCCGTCGAAGCTTAGGTCCATGATAGGGTGTGACCTTGACAGTGATTGGTCCTCTACCTCCCTACCATGCCACCAGCCCTTTTTTGCTTTAAAAAGGGCTTGCTCTGTGTTAATAAAGGAGTTTTCCTGCTTGACTTGACTCCCTGCTGTGTCTGATAGTCTCCCGGGCTGAGAGAGGCTGGGGAACCAGCGGCAAGCACCGCACTTACCTTTCCTTGGACCCTGTCTTTTGTGGGACAGACAAAGACCCAACAAGAGTCCAAGTTGGAAACTGGATTATATAATGTTTTAATCTTTTTTTATAACTGCGAAGACTAGAACTAATCAATCTTGACACATCCTTCCACTATACTTAACTGGCTAAAAAAAAAACCTTCCTTAATACCTTATTTTCACACATCTCCTTCAAGAACGTGTAGAAAGGAAGTAACAAGAAAAAGGCAAGGTGAGCAACTTCAAACTGATTCCCCAATAAAACATAACATGCAAAATAGGTAAAAAGTATTACAACCAAAAGCAATTAGAAGTTTATAGTGATCAAGAAAATGTTGAAGCAGTTGAGCTATAGTGGCTAACATCTGCAATCATAGCAACTTGGGAGGCTGAGAAAGGGAGGATAGTGATTTGAGGCTAGTCTGGGAAGAAAAGTGTACAAGACCCCCTTCTTACTCCACAGTTGGGCGCACTGGCATTCAATCGTCGTCCTATCCACAATGGGAAGCCTAAAGTAGCCCCGTGTGGCTCAAGCACTGCCCAGTTGGGAAGTGAGACCCTGTCTCAAAAATAACTCGTGAAAAACAAGGCTGGAGGCATGGATTAAGTTGTAGAACAAGAGCCTACCTGACTTCAAACGTCAGTACTACCATAAAGAGAAATAAAGAAGGAAAGAGAGAAAAGAAGGAAGGAAAAAAGATTGCAAGCAAGCAGAAAGGCAAGGAAGGGAAGAAGGAAGGAAGAAAGGAAGGAAAGAAGGAGAAAAAAAGGTAATGAAAAGGAAACAATGAGAGGTATCTTGGCATGTTGGCCACTGCCTGTAATCCCTGTTACTGGAGAGATGAGGGCAATTGAATTTTGAGTTTAAAACTAGTCTTATCGGAGGCAGCAAGACTTCCTCTTCAAATAAATTAATGTATGAATGAATGAAAATGAAAATAAAAGATCTGAAGGAATACTTCAAAAAATAAAGTTCTTGCATAATACACTCAAATTTCTGGGTTTAGTTTACAATATCATGAAAGAAGAAAAAGCAGGAGGAAAAGGAGAAGGAGGAGGAGGAAGGAAAATTTAATGAAAATAAATTTTCAGGGTCCTTCACTGGTAAAGCTACTTAATGATTTTTTGGATAAAATTCTAACGCTAGCAATGTCTACTGACAGGTGATTAAAGAATTCAATACATGTGGTTTAGGATGTGAAAACAGAGTTTATTTGGTAAATAAGCATAAGGAGACTTAGATTACAAGTGAATATGTAAAATACTTGCAATACTTAAGAGTGCTTCAAAATAATAAAGGTATTCATTGCACCTAAAAATAACAAAAATATCATCAGAGACAATTAAACATACTTCTCTGAAAGATATTTTGCTTGCTGAAAACCTTTCACATGTCCCTCTCCTGCAATCTCGACAAAGTGTTTGTAAATTGGTTTTGCATTGTTGCGGAAAGTGTGCATTTTCGTCATCCTTTCTATTTTCTTTGCCTTTAGTCCCGAATCCAAGCATTCAATGCCTTCCTGATTTTTATGGCCTGGTTTTGTTGACTCTTTCCTCTGGGGTCTCACTCTGATCGAAAACTGCAGAGTAACTCAGATGCTTAAGATGGAAAAAGCTTTGTTTAAGTTTTATTTAACCTACTCAGCTCACAAGAGTTGGGTAGGCATTTTTCAAACATGCTTTTCAATAAACTTACTGAAAGGGTTATAGAGCCTTCAAGCATTTAATGGAAACTTTATTCCAGCCCACGCAAGAGTCTAAGAAAATGATTCTAGGGCTCCAACAGGATTTCATACACATATCCCCACTCACTGTGGCCTGACAAATACAAATAATTCTAAGATCAGGTTTATATTGTTTTAGTTTTCCTTTGTTTCCTAAGGCATAGGTGCAAAAATATTTATTCCATCTAATTTTATTCTGTTGCCTGTAGTATGTTTTCCCTTTTTATTTTCTAATTGAGGTAGGTTAGAAAATTTGTTTAAGGGAAAATTAATCTGGGTTTGGAACTGTGTGCCACAATTTAAGTCCTAGTTACTCAGAAGGCTGAGATCCAAAGAGGCACATTTCTTAGCCAGTCAGGGGAGACTCCACCTCCAAAATTACCAGCAAAAAAGCCTAGATAGGGGCATGGCTTAAGTGGTGGAGCACCTAACAACCATGCTAGCCAATCAAGCCCAGAGCCCTGAGTTCTAATTTATGCAGAAAAAAATGCTGGGTATTTTCCTTTCCTTTAATCAAGATAGATAAACCGTGCTTCCTTCTTGGTCAACTGGAAACTAATTGAGAATCTCAAGCAGTTAACAAAAAATCCAGTCATAGGGGCTGGGAAGGTGGCTCAGTGGTAGAGCGCTTGCCTTGCATGCCTGAGGCCCTGGGTTCGATTCCTCAGCACCACATAAGCAAAAAGAAAAAAGCTGGAAGTGGCACTGTGGCTCAAGAGCACTAGCCTGGAGCTGAAGAGCTGAGGGACAGTGCCCAGGCCCAGAGTTCAGGCCCCACGACTGGACCCAAAAAATAAAAATTAAAAAAAAAATCCAGTCATAGAGTTGAATTGTAATAATTATAGATTCAAGAATTGGGTGGTTTTAATCTGCGAAAGGCTGAGCTGTACTGCAAATAGGACAGCAGGTGTTCATAGAGTAACAGCTTCAGTGAAGGACACAATGTTACCGAAATTTCAAATCCTGATTCCTCACTTGGGAAATATTCCTTGTTTTAGGACCTATAAATTAATTAGCTCACTGCCTGGAACGTGTTCTCGAACGTGTACTGGATCATTGTTGGGACTCCTCAGGGTAAAGGGATAATTTGAAGATGTGGTACTGATCTAGGGTAGAAGAGAAAGGTATTATTTAGGTAGTATTTACCTTATTTTTGTCAAATGGTTAACATTTGTATGAACACATCCTAAGAAGTATCTAGTATTACTGGGATGATAATCCACAGTCTAAAATGAAGTAATACTAGAAAAGTAAAAAACAAAAACAAAAACAACCCTAAACTTGTTCAACCACTCTGGTAAGCAGTGTGAAGATTCCTCAAAAGACTAAACATAAAGCTTAGCTACCCTATGATCTAGCAATCCCACTTCTGGGAATTTACCCAAGTGACCACAAAGAAGGCCACACTAACACAACCAGCAAGACGATGTTCATCTCAGCATTATTTACCATAGATATGGAACCAATCCACATGCTCCTCAGTAGATGAATGGATCAAAAAAATGTGGTACATATGCACAATGGAATTCTATGCTTATGTCAGAAAGAATAACAGTATTCCTTTCGTAAAGAAATGGAAAGACTTGGAAAAATTATATTAAGTAAAGTAAGTCAGATCTAAACTAAAGTAGGTTGCATGATCTCCCTTCTTTGTAAGAACTAAAATTTGTAAATGATATTCTTAACAGGGGTTCTCAATAACCCAATTGCTTAATGCATAAGACTATATCTAATGAAGCATATCAACATGAACTCCAACTTATCAAAACAAGAGGTTCTTATTATACCTGTTTTTCTCTTATTATTTTATTTATTTCTTCATTTCTCTTAGTTTTTAGTACCATGTGTTTTGCATTTAGATAATGGAATACATGGAAGGGAAAGGGAATCACAGAAACAGTAGGACAATGGATGAACCACAGTAACATTGATACTCACTTGACACTATGTTGGATATGAACATTACTACTTGGGGGGGTGGATAGAGAGGGGTAAGTGGGAGATAGTGAGGGAAGGGGTAACAATGATTAAAAACAAATGTACCTATTGCCTTACTTACGTAACCATAACCCTCATGTTCATCACCCTTTTAATAAAGAAACAAAAAGCACTCCTGCAGAAGTTGACAGAAACTTAGAAAAATTTGGTCAAGAATAGAACAAGGGCAAATAGAGGACAAAAGTACAAACATGTGAGGGATATGTTGGCTGATGAGAAAGGGTGGGAAAGAGTCAAAGACATTTCAAGAAAGCTATTTAGTGCTTGTAATTTATTTATTTACTTGGTGGCAAGGTGATTCCCTTTTATCATCTCAGTTTATAAAATTTTATGAGTATTATTTCCTGGTAATTGAATCAATATGATACAGGAAGAAAAGAATAGATCTTCAAAAGGCAAACTAGAACTCAGGCCAAGTTTGAAGAAATTAGGAAAGACAGGAAGAGATGGAGATAACAATGAATGACTTTGGAAATTTGGAGAAATCTAGAAAGGGATTTGGGGGAGACAATAGTCAATTTTATCTAAATATAAAGAAAATAAAATCAATCAAAGCTTTTGGATAGAATGAAACTAATAAAAATAATGCTTGTTTGTTGTTTTATTTATTATTTAAACATTTATTTATTTATTTTTTCAGTCATGGGACCTCAACTCTGGGCCTGGATCCTGTCCCTGAGCTATTCAGCTCAAGACTAGCGCTCTACCCCTTGAGCCACAGTGCCACTTCTGGCTTTTTCTGCTTATGCGGTGCTGAGGAATCAAATCCAGGGTTTCATTCAAGCGAGGCAAGCACTCTACCACTGAGCCACCTTCCCAGCCCTATGATATTTGTTATAAGCGATAACTCCACATATTAGCGACTCAATTTAAGAAGTCTATGTTTGGCTTAAACTATAGCTCTGGGTGGATTTCTAAGCTCTTCCCAGGGGTTCAAGGATCATTCCATCAGATAACCCTGGGACCTCAACATCCCATGCTTCAGCCATATGAACAAGATATAGATTAGAAAATTACATGAGAGATACTGGGAACAGGTGTAGAAAAGTGTAAACTAGTTTGTTTTGCATTGCCCAGAATTGAATCATACAGCCCCAAACAAACTGAACAAGGATGAGCATGGGAAACATTGTCGTCCAAAGTTGGCCTTAGTTGGTGTTTATCTGCCCAGCCTCTGCCATAAATCTGACAACATCTATTTTTCTAATCAATTGGATTAAGAAGAGGAGGAAGTACATGAGATTGGAAATGTGCTCCAAAACACATGCTTCACAAGAATGAAGTCCTGGGTTCAATTCCTAATACCACCTCTTCCTATTCCTAACCCTCTCTTCCCATCCCTCCCCCCCACACACACATACACAAAAGAAAACTACAGTTTGGAAATAGACTAGTGAGCTAAAAAACTCTTGTTACTATTTTATTAAATTCATATTCAGAGTTTTATGCTTTTAATTTCTGAACTGAAATAATCAAAACTTAAAGTAAATGTGTTAGCTGATACCTAAGGAAAATAACTTTAAAAAATAAATGTAAGCATCAATGTTCATTAAAAATATGGAACGAGTGACTCTTCCATATTTTCTTAGATTCATCTGCATTCTTCTTCCTACACAAAGATGGACATATTAACTGGAAAACTTCTTGAACAACTATTTGCTGGTAATAAATAAAATTCGATTTTGCATATGTGACTATATATGCATTCATAACTACATTATATATACATATACATATTATATGCACATATATACATGCATACATGAGTATATATGCACATGTCAATATTATGTACATATAAACATATATGCTTTTATGTAAACATATATGCTTGTACATATATACATTATATATGCAAATATGTATACATATATATACTATGTATACATATACAATATACATATGAATGTATGTATTTGATATATATATTCAAATATGCAGATAAATCACAATTTTTCTATTTGACAAAAATTGGGAAAGATGTATGGTTTTAATTATCCCTTGGATCAGGCATGTTTAAAAAAACACAGGTGAGACAATAGTACATCATTTAGATTGACCAAAATCTTAGTCTCTAATCTAACAGAACTTAAGGAAAAATATGATCAGGCATCTTCCTTAAGAGTATCAGATGTTTTCTCCCTCTCCTTCTCTTTCTGTATTCTCTTCCATTTCCTTCAGACAATGGACTGTGACTATATGTAGCTCTTGTGCAGGACCTAACACAAAGTTGCAAGAAGCAGACAAAACATGTCAATATTTTGAGTTTTCTTATCATGATTCATAACACTATAGATTTAATATCTCAAGGTGTATCAGAAAATATGTTTTATCCTTCAACTCTTCAAGCCTGGTGGTGTTGTTTTGTTATTAAAAAAAAAACCTTTCTCTGTGCCAATTCCTTAATTATACTTACCCACATCACATTTCCAAATTGCTTATCATTTACTTTGCTTTTGATTGTGGTAAAGAATATTTTTTAGTGGTTTAAATTTTTTCCCTCACATTATAAGCATTCAAGAGAGGAATGTTTTCAGGTTTGTTACAGATCTGAGTTAATTTCTCCACAATAACTTTTCTTTCTTTCTAAGGGTCTTAAATTACCAAAAGAAAGCTAGGCACTATTGTTCCAGATTGTCATGTCAAAATAGAATTTGAAGGTGTATGTATTTTTATTAGGAAGAAAAATTCTCAGAATGCTAACTATATTCTTATAAGATTTCACTGGCAGCAATTGAGTCTTTCTTTTAATCCTGTAGGTAAAAGAGGGGAAGATAGAGAATATAAGTGTTTTGGAAAGTGCATTTTCTCTTATGAGGAATGAAGAACTAAGAACAGAAATAGGGTTGCAAGTTGCTTTCAGGGGGAAAAAAAGATAATAGTGAGGATTGAACCTTGTAAATAGGTGACCATCACGTGCAATTTTTACTGTTAGTAGGAACACACAAACAGGCAAATGTGATGTAATGGGCCAGTGAAGTATCAGTTTTGTTTTTTACAGGTGAGTATTAATAAGAATGATCAGTCTGAGTACCATCTTTTGCAACCACAGCCAGTTTGCAAATCCCCCTGTCCATGGTACTGGCAAAGGAGACTGCTACATAGCAGTTTGACACAATTGAATTTATTGGTTTGTTCACTTTTGATTATAATTTTAAGGAAATACTTGAGAACGTTTGATCATAGGGAGTGTGCCTCATTTGGATTGTGAGAGATTGTGACTTTTGTTTGCCATGTTGACTACTTTTACTAGCAAAACAGTCTCCATTCTAGGCTCTCTTTGATCCTGTGTACTACCAGTCAGAATACCTCTTCTCATTATGGGAGTCCAAGGAGCTAGACAAACCTTCACCTGGTACAAAGAGTCATGGGAGATTTAGACTCAATCTATCAAATTCTATCTCCAGAAATTTGAATCTTTAGCAAGTCTTATAAGAACTGGGTGTTGGAAGGCAACAAACTCATTAGGGATATAGAGTCATGTTCAAAGTAGTACCACTATAGGATAGTGTACCTTTCTCAGAAACATGTTTTTTAGGCTTCTTTTTCCTTGTTCATTTGTTTGTTTGTTTATTTATTTATTGTCAGTCTTGGGGCTTGAATTTTATTTATTTATTTATTGTCAGTCGTGGGGCTTGAACTCTGGGCTTGGGCACTTGTCCCTGTGCTCTTCAGCTCCAGGGGAGCGCTCTACCACTTGAGCCACAGCGCCACTTCCTCCTTGTTTATTTTTGAAGTCATACTTTCCTACCTTAAACATCTGAACTTCAAATTATAGTTCCAATAATAAATATGTTAAGATGTTGCTTAAGTTAATGAGGCAAATAACTATTTGCATTAACACGCCTCAGCAGTTAGGAATGTGTATAAGGACTCAGCAGCAACAGTTTCAAATTTTTCAAATTGTTAGTAATAATTATTAATAGATAAAAGATTCAAGCACAAATTTGACTTCAAATTTCAGTGCTCCAGGTTCTAGGAAATTTCTCACTTCTAGAAGAGGAAGAGATAACTTAAGTTGATATATCTAGGTTAGAAGTATCCTATGTGCTGTCTGTTTGAGTCAACATTTTCCTCACAGCATGTGTTAATTTTTGAAGATATGTAATTGTAAAATTGGAAATGACTACAAGAAATAGCTCTGGTGCTGGGGAGCTAGGAAAGAGAATATATAGGTAGAAAATTCATCTTATGACATGTTTATTAGAACCAGTAAAGGATATGAAGGGACCTAATGTCACTGAGTCTGATTTAATTTTTCTTTAGAAACAGTTTTAGACATTTTCTCATTTTACATTACTTAAGAAATGTGTGAAACTTTTTGGAAATGCCGATTTTAAAATTTCCCAGGCAGGAAATTCAGACTTAGAGACTTTCTGTTGTTATTGTTTGAACTCTGGACCTGGGCCCTGTCCCTGAGTTTCTTTTGCTCAAGGTCAGCACTCTACCACTTGAGCCATAGTGCCACTTCTAGCTTTTTTTGTGATTAATTGGAGATAAGACTGTCATTGACTTTCCTACCCAGATTGGATTTAAACTGTGATCCTCAGGTCTCAGTCTCCTGAGTAGCTAGGATTATAGGCATGAGCCACTGGCATCCAGCCAGACTCAGAGATTTCTAATGAGGGGCAGATTAGATTAATGCGGGGGCAGATCTTGAACTAAAAACATTTGGCTGATGCTTTTGCCAAAATCTATACAATGTACTTTGAAATGATCATTAGTGCACTGTTTCTATAAAAAGGAACACAGAAAAGGCTAATTTCTAGCAAGCTGATTGAATCAAATGATATATTAGATTCATTTAGGAGTTTTATATACAAATTAAATTTTAAGCCCCAAATAATGAATCAAGAATAATTTTGTTCATACATAGTCCAGGTTTCTATAACAGATAGGATTAGTTATAACTAATAAATGCTACACAATTAATATAATGTGTGCTGCTGGGACATGGGTACAAATTTTATGGCCAATGTAAACTTTGAATAGTGCACAATTAGCTAGCAGACTCTTGGAAACAGCAACATAAAATATATAAACAGTAGTCCATTAATCATATTAAAATAGAAACGAAACCAGATAATCCTATTGATGTGTTAACGTAGACAGACTAGAACAAATACAAATTATTTGTTCAAAGGACATGATACCAAGAAAAGTCTAAAGATTTATTATTATTCTTTTAGAGGGCTCTTACAGAGAAAAGAGCAAATGAATATTTATAGACTGTCCTTGACAAAAATTTCAAAATAGTAGGCCCAATTTTAATAATAAAGTAATGGATTAGCAACAGGAGGTAATATAAATAATACACAACTGTATACCTTATTCTTCTGATGTGAGATTATGTTTCAAAAATCTCACTTAAACCCTTGTATTTTCATCCCAAAACTGTAGATTTTGCTATAAAGTTTGCTTCAGGGTATTGACGTTTAAACATGAAAATAGTTTTACGATATGCTGAGTAGTTTTTAAAGCAATGGTTTATGGTTTATCCTTTTTGAACCATACTTTTTGTATAAACGACTTACTAAACACTCTTTGAAGTATATTGCACACATCATTTCACCTGCACAGTAATACCAGCAGGCAACTAGTTCACTAGTACCTTGTTTGAAAAGTGAATATATGAAGGTCAGAGAGGTCAAACAACTTACTCAAGATCACAGAAGTAAATGCTAGCATAGGTATCCTAAACACTTTTGTATGTCACAAAGCCTAAAATGGGCCTCACTGCATTTACCCTCTAGAGAAAAACCTTGGATAAGGGTCCAAAGTTATAAAAGAAGCAGTTTTATCATTCTTAATAACAAATTTACATGCTCTGGTTTTCCAGTTTTGGTTTCTGTCTTTAGGAGTCCACTGGATGAAATGTTTGGTAATCCTTAGAAAATTTCTCATGAGATCTCCAAATTCTAGCATTTAAGAAATCCAAGTCATATAACTAATAAGGAAATTCAGATGACATTTACAGTTCATTGAATGATAGGTGAAAAAATTTTTACTAGTTTTAAGAGATACTTTTATTTAAGATCAAGAGCTCAACAAATTTGAGGTTGTTAGGAAAATACAACTTTATATTTTGTCCCTCAAAGACTGAAAAAGTAACAACACTGCTCATGACAGTGACACATGCTTGAAATCCCAGCTGGTTGGAGGCTCAGAAAGGAGAAGCTAGAATCTTTTTTCTTTTTTGGTCAGTCGTGGGGCTTAAACTCTGGGCCTGAGAGCTGTCCCTCAGCTCTTCAGCTCAAGGCTGGTGCTCTACCACTTGCGCTACAGCGCCACTAAAATTCTTTTTTTAAATAAATTTTTTATTGTGAAAATACTCCATAGAGGGGTTACAGTTACATGAGCAAGGTATTGAGTACATTTGTATTTGATGGTGGAGAACATGGAATTCTAAGCTAGCCTGCAAAACATAGGGATCTCCCATATCAAGAAAAAAAAAAGAAGATAAAGTAAAAGAAAAGATAAAGCCATTCCAACAAGAAATTTATTTTATGAAGTAGTTAACTACAGAAGCATAATAAAACAAAATATTTTTGTAAATATTATATACAGCTTAAACAACAAAACCACGTTTTTAGAAATTCTTAAGAACACAGAGTAACAGAAGCCAGTAACATTTTAAACAGTATAGCATTGTATTGACATTTATCCTTGATAATCACAGCAAAATCAGAAAATACAGAAATAAAAAATATTTGCACATATATACATATATACTGTATACGTATATACAGTATATATTTCATAAGTAGATATAAAGATGTAGGTAAGAATCTTCAAAACAATTCAAGTTTAGATCTAGAAAGGAAAAGGAAAAAAGAAATAAACTTGCACTTCTGAGGATGCTGTAATAACAAACTACAATACATGATTTAAAACGAATCATCAGACACATATCAAGGCTATTTCTGTGACGTGGCAGAGATTTACTCAGAACATGTTACACTGACAGTCTTTTTTGCTGATTCAGAGCCATGCTGAGCAGGCCTACTGTATTCACTGCAATTGAATGTTTTAAACAGATGAGCCAATGAGCTCAGATATATATATATATATATATATATATATATATATGCATATACATACATATGTATATATGTAGAAGGAAATAGGAAAAAATGTTTTGCTAATGAAAAGTGAAGAGTCATTTGAAGAAACAGAAACAGAAAAAGAGGAGTTCATTATGCTGACTATTTGAAAAACCATCACATACAACAAAAATCATATATAAATAAGAAAAATGGAATAGAAAAGTATAACTGAAGGAGAGTTACTACTCACAGGAACATACATACATACATACATACGCACATGCACACACATGTATATATATACAAACATGTATGAATATATGTATGTAGGTATGCAGATACATGCATTCATGTCTCAGGGCAAAACAGCAAGAAGTGACAAGTGTTATGTAATTAGAACTTTTGAAAGTGTTATGTGGAGTCTTTTACCAAGATTTTAATTATCATGTGAAATTATGAATTTCTTTTTTTAATATACTATCAAATACCAACCTTGAAAATAGACAATCAAAAAGCATGCATAAAAACATACTGAATAATCAGGAAAACTGTGGCATATAAACCATCCTACAGTTACTTAAATATACACTGAACTTGTAGCTATTAAAATAGTTTGGTATGATAATATAAATTAACAGCTTCCTGTTCATTATTATTTTTTTAACCTCATTAAGAGAGCACTGTTTATAAGCTGGTATCAATTCAAGCACCAAATAACCTGTTCCCCAGCAAGTATTCAGGAATACTTGACATTTGTTCTATTTTGGAAAAGTTTAAAGATTATTTCAGAATATTCAGGGAATACTACTCATTTTCTTAAGGTTAACTTTGTGGTTTATATCAATTCTAATTATTAATTCCTAGAGCAACACTTTCATCACATGGTTGCTTTTTAGTTGTTCCAGAAACTCTTTTATACCAACAGAATATTTTTTGTGATAAAACCTTTATATGTTTGTGAACTTGTTCAAAATATTGCTTTATAGCCTCAAAAAGGACGGCTTTATATACAGTTACAGGGAGAAGGAAGACAGCCATATCAGTAAGTAAAATACAGATAAGAACGTTGTTCATCAATTTTGTTACATTTACGGTGCATCTGAAACTTAGGTGATTGAACTTGGGCAGAAAGCATAGTTCCTTTAGAAACTGGCCATTAGTAGTTCCATTAGCCCTCCAAGGTTCCAGGAATTTAACTTCTCTTCCTTTCATTCTCTAGGTGTCTTTGTTTCTATTCATGTTGACAGCTAATTAAGCTGCTGCTCCCCTTCCCCCCCAACCCCTGCTTTGATTGTAATTTTCTGGATCCTCCTGAATTTTTTATAAGTTCTCTTTCATTCTTTCCCTCCTCAAAATCTGGTTACCTTTTTCTAGATAGATTCCTTTCATTCCTGGGTTGAAAATATTAAGAATATTCAATCTACCAATTTCTCCAATTCTCAGCAAAATTATTTTTTATTCAAAATTTATAAAAATATTGATTTATTTTTTATTTTGAAGTCTTCTTTTCTTTCTTAAAAAATATCTTTAGGTAGTAACATTTTTCTTCCATCTGTTGGAGAGCTAGACAGAATATGAGTTGTTGTCAATCATGTCTTATAGAAAAAAGAAATGTAAATATTTTGCCAACTGTTTTTCTAATTAAATAATGTGACTTTTTATGTTTTAACTCACATATTAAGTTTAGCATTTGAGTATAATTCCTTATCTTAATTTATAAAATAATTATTACTTAATAAATTAATCAAGTAATAGATAATTCTCTACCCATTTTTCTTATTACTTGAGATGCATTTATAAATTAATACATTGAATCAACAATTTAAAATTCATTAATTCATTTTTAAATATTTTAAGAAATATATATTTATGCATTCCTAGGACAATCAAAATATTGCATTAGAAAGTAATCACCAGATATAAACATGAAAATTAATTCAAATGATGACTGGAGGTATCATGATACAGAAATAACTATTGTGGTAGAAAGTAAATGGGTGCAGTTAGCTTTGAGTTGTAACTGAGGTGAGATCTCATACGTATATATTCAGATCCTCTAAGAAATTCCAAACCAAATAAAATAGATGTACCTGTTTTTCTTCCCCTCTGTCACATAATGTCCTCATTTTGACTGTTGGTTTGTCTGTCCAGGTTTACTATTCATCCATCCCTGACCCTTCTCTGCCTTTCTTACAACCATAACTGCAGGACAATATTTTCACATCAGTGAGCTCTGTACTAGACTGCTAATGCTCACATGTCAGGTGGAGAGAAAGAAAAGACAAGCCAAGAGCATCATCTGGATGACACACAAACTCTGTGTATTTGCATTGTTGTCCAAGCAAGAGACACAAAGCCACATCCACAGCGACTGAAGTGCCACCTGGGGAATCTTCATTTCAATTATACAAAATTCTGAATTTCTATTATTAAGGGGGATGGAGAAACTAACACTAGAAGACCAAGACTTTTACTATGCCCCTAAATGTAAAGAATGAAAAAAAGTTTTAAAAAGTGAGCAACCCAGTTCTCAGACTCTTTTCAAATGAGTAGTTGGCTTTTCTTTCTTGATCCTAATTATTAGTGCTTTCATATTGTGCTTGAATGACTTCACTCTCTTTATTTTTCTGGTTTTCCATGATTTTAAGACTGAAAAAAAAATCTCTGTATTTATCTGTAGGTGCACTATAAGTGTCTTATTTCATTCCTTGTGTGTTGTTGTACCTAGGCGGGAATTATTTTAAATTTTCACTTGGCTCCTGATTTTATTACATAGCTTCTGCCTTCTCCTCCTCCTCCTCCTCCTCCTCCTCCTCCTCCTCTTCCTCTTCCTCCTTTTTCCTCTTCCTCTTTTGTTCTTCACCTTTGTCTTCATGTTGGCTTCCAGGAATTTCTATATTTTCCTTCATCAGCTGTAGTTATGAAGAATAGAAATAAACTTCTTGATAATTTCAACATTGGAATCATGTTGCAATTGGCATTTAAAATTGTTTTTTCTTTAAAATCAGCCCGATATTCCAAGGTTTTTCTGGGTCAGGTGATTATTTATTATTATTATTATTTATCATTTTGAATATTATTTTGCAAAATAGTTTTGTTCAAATATTTTTAAGATTACTATTGTTATATTTATTTTTAATTATTTTTATTGTAAAGGTGATTTGCAAAAGGATTGAGGTAATGAGTCAGGTAATGAGTACTTTTATTTTTTAGAACAGTGATACTCCTTCCCTTGTTTTCTCCCATATTTTTTTCCCTCCTGTTGTCCACTTTCATTTTCTTTCATACTCTGGTTTGTTTTAACCAGAAGCAGACATGCTTATCTTCAAGTCAAAAGTCTGAATCTATGTCTAAGACAGTGGGTTTAATTTTCAGATCAATTTCAAAGTGTTAATCATCCTGTTAGAACTTCTTTGTACATGTGTATGCAGATATTTGTACAAGACTAGGTATTAGTATATACTATATTCCATACCTCTGTATTTCCTTAAAACATTATTATGCTACTTAGTAAAAAAAAATCCCTGAATATCCTGACACAAAACAGAGAACAGAAACATGACACATTTAAGTGTATATTAGAAGAAAGATTTGAAATAACAAGTTAAAATCCTTTTAGAAAATCCATTTTTTGCATTTTAGCCTTTTGAAGGACTCTGTCAAAACTAACCTGTCTTTATAACTTTTATAACTTTGTAACTATGTGTGAATATTTTGATACAATGAGGAGGAACATTGTCTAAACAATTACTTTTTCCTGTTAGTAAACTTTGCATGACTTTATTACTCATAATCTAAATTTAGAACAAGAAATGGGTATAGCAGACATTCTAATACTGTGCTAGATTGATATAACCCAATCTATACAGTGATATATTTCCTAGAATTGTTCAAGCAGAATCATGCATTTTCCCATGAGGACTTGTTCTCATGTGCAATACTAACCTTGGATTTCACAGGTCAGGCATTCCTATCCTCTCATGTCACAAATTCTGGTCAAAATCTTTGATGACTTTCAGCAAACTTCTGTTGGGAAAACCAGGAATATTTTTTAAAAGTGTTAGTTATTTATTATGCAGATTATTAAAGGATTTAAAATTGATAAACTTTATCAAATATCTATTCTGTATAGTCTCATATAAAGAGATAAAATGATAAAAGCTAAATCAGACTTCAAAATCAGAATCCTTGTGCAGATGAGAATTTTCAATTTGTAAAGGCATATAAAATAATTAGGAGCACCAGTAAAAGACAATATGTGCTAAAAAGGTACTGGACTGTTTCATGTTCCTTGGGGCTTTTACTTTATAATATGATGAATTGATTTCCCTGTCATACAAATAAAGGGAACTCAGAAAATGGTGTCAAATTTAAAAATGGATTTGATATTAAAATTCCTATTTGAAATTTGAAATGCAATGTAGCTCCCAACTTTTGGAATACTGGACATTCAAGCTTCTAAATATTGGGCAAAAGGAGGAGATCTACCTATTGGATAACAAGTAGGTTTGTACAAGTGGTAGAATTAGAGTGGTTAGCATTTTCTCAAAGAATAGAGGAGAAATGTTTATGTTCAGGAATGGTAGAATAAGCTAGAATGTAGAAAGTGAAAAGTTAATGATTTTTTAAGAAGTGTCCACTGGTGCTCAAATGTTCTCAGAGCCAAGTGATGCTATAAAAAGAAAGTAGACCAAGTTGAGGGTGGTATAAGTCATTAATTAGGCAATTGGTAACTAATGAAACTCACTGAAAAGAATGGTTATACTTTCCCAAGGTAAATCATTACACTTTAGGTTACAGTACATGGAAAGGAAAGAGACTGAAGAGAAGACCCAAAGGAAGGTAGAATTTATGAGTTGTTTCAAATAAGAGAAATACATTTATTGATCCAATAATAATTTTAACCTGTAACCAAAAGAGTAGCAATACTCTTAGAAAGAAAAAAGAAAATGAAAATTATTGGTATGGATAATGTGGTACAGTTTTGGTTGATTACCTGTAGCTTGAAGTGATGATAGATTTATCTTAAAATAATGGAGATTTTTGCAGTTTGTCTGAAGATAGAGGTAGGGACATAGCAGCTTATTATATGGAACCTGTGGACAAGTTATTGTAGAAACTCTCAAAATTGATAGATTCACCTAGGAATCAAGTGTAGAGGGAGCAGAAAAAGTCAGTGTGAAGCACTTTAATATATAATTCTACAAAATTAAATCAACAACAACATAAACTGAAAAAAATCTACATTTCATATACAGCAACATACATAAATAAAATTATTTGAAGAAGCAGAAAAAATACTAGTACCATATATTTTTAATGCTTACATACTATTGTTATCTCTGTCTCTCTTATACACACACACACACACACACACACACACACACACACACACAAACGCACCTTTAAAGAAGAGTGGATCCTACTAAGAGATAATTATTTTCCAGATTAAAATCTATTCTTGTCCTTGGCATGATGGCCTTGTCATACATTAACCTATTATAAATAAGTTCTTTGGGATATCTTGTCTCTTGAGACATGCGCTGCAAAAACCATATTGACCTTTTTTACATAAAGAAAGAGGTTTTCAAGACAGTAGTTCCAGAGTGCTACAAGACATCCCCCAGCAGTAGAAGAAGATTAACACCAGAGAAGAATAGGTATCAATGTTCCTACCAAGTATAAACTGGAAAGAGCCACTTGGATATTTGTCTAAGGAAATGCCTTATATTTGTCAGCATAACATTCTTGTTCTATTGTACTTTCAGAGAATTCTGTCACATTTGATAGCTCCTATTCATTAAGGATGGTGAAGTCTGCTTTGTGTTAGACCCAAGGAAGAAGATTATAGAAGTCTTATTATGGATGGGCTCTGGAGTTGGGTTCATTTACTTTTCTGCCTGGGCATCACCAGCTGTGTAAACCTAGGTAAGGCCTCCCTGTCTTCTTCAGGTTTAGTTCATCCATGCAAAATTAGGTTTATGACAGATGTTCAATAATTTCTCCTCAATAGTAAATTGTATTTAAATAGATAATACTTGTTTAAAGGTGCTCATTTATACCTCTTTATTGCAGTTAATTATATTAATTCTTTAATCTTGATAAACAGTATGAGTAATATTGAGTAACGATCTCTATTTAGGTATTCTATTATTTCCAGCTTTAAGATGAGTTATCGTCATCTTTGAACCTCTTCCTTAAGTTGATTTTTTTATTTTTCCACATTATCTTATTACATTGATTTCCTTGTTAGGCTATAAAAGTTTAGATATTTAATTGAACTCCAAAGAATCAGCTTTAGGTCATTACTTTAACATAATTTTCTTTTTTTTTTTGGGTCCGGTCGTGGGGCCTGAACTCTGGGCCTGGGCGCTGTCCCTCAGCTCTTCAGCTCAAAGCTAGCACTCTACCACTTGAGCCACAACGCCACTTCCGGCTTTCTTCTTTTTGCTTACGTGGTGCTGAGGAATCGAACCCATGCATGCCTCATGCATGCAAGGCAAGCACTCTACCACTGAGCCACCTTCCCAGCTAAAATAATTTTTTTTAGATTTTCTGAATTTAATTTTCTCCTTATCTCAATTTTTTAATATCGTTTTAGCTTTGAATATGTCAGTGTTTTTCTTTAATTTCCATATTAATTTCAAATTAATACATTTGTGCCTTAACATAACCCAAGTACTATTTTATCTATATCATACATGTTTAATGAACTAGGACACATTCTTGTTATTATAACTTAGATAAATCTCTACATTTTTAACAGTGCCATTTAGTAATTGTATGAATCAATACAGACTATGTATGAACTTTTATAAGTACTGCGCGCTAACCGATTGTGCCACTGGAGCTCCATGTATGAGCTTTTGAGTAGGAGAAATTTTCCCTCCTCCTTACTGTTTTTTTTTTACAGTATCTGATATATAGCTTATGAAATATGACATTAGAAAACACCTTGTGGCTTACTTATAGACCCAAAAGTTAATGCTTGTGATAATATGTTTTGAATGAATATATTTGATTTTGACCACTTAAAAATTTAACGTATTAATTCAAAATAGTTGTTTTTGAAATTTGATATCTTGTTATCTCTACTTAGTTTATCTTTGCTTACTTTTTTTTTTTTTTCTGTCGATTGTGGGGCCAGAACTCTGGGCCTGGGCACTGTCCCACTGCTCTTCAGCTCAAGGCTAGTGCTTACCATTTGAGCAATAGTACCACTTCCAGCTTTTTCTGTGTATGTGGTGCTGAGGAATTAAACCTAGGGTCTCATGCATGCAAGGCAAGCACTCTACCCACTGAGCCACCTTCCCAGCCCTCGTTACTTATTTTTATTGTGATATTTGGCTATTTTATATGTCAACTGCAGAGGTAATTTTTTAACATGTATTCCAGATATATGCTCTGGTATTAATCTTGGTTCTTTCTATATTTTTTACCTTCTATGTTTTAGAATGTATATTATAGACTGATATAAGACTGAAAAAAATATATATATTGTAGTTTGAAAGTCCCTGAGATCCCTTTTTAACCAACAGCAAGATGCAGTGGTATACACCTGTTATTCTAAGATATGTGTTGGCCTGAAACTAGGAAGATTGTAGTGTCAGGCCAGCCCGAACAGAAAAAATGCATGAGACTGGGTCTTCATGGAGGGGAGCTGAATACAGCAGTGTGGGTCTGTGACCCCAGCAATGACAAGAATCCTAAGGATTCTTGTGGATGGTGATTTGAGCAGGTAGTTCTGGCTGGAAGCAGGACCCTATTTCAAAACAAACACAACAACGTGAAGAAAACAGAGCCAAAGATGTAAGTGGTAGAGTGCCAGCCAAGCAAGGAGCCCAAGAGGCTCTACTTGGGGGCTGCTGCTACACTTATTTCATGGAATTTGAAATCAGAAGGAAAATGTTCATGTGCAATTTGAGGAGAGGATCCTGAAAAAGTAGCAAATCTGGTTTGACATTTTTCCTGTTCTCCAAGACTAGCCCTTTAAGATCTAATCCAAGCAAGTGGCCCTACCAGTAGATTGTGTCAATAAGATCTTCTACCTGGCTACTTGGTGCTCAGCTATGTGCAGCATAGGTCCTTCAGCGTTGCTAAGAGACATGGTATCCTTAACTTGAGCAATCTTTCACTTCCTTCTGATTGTTTGGACTTGGCACAAACAGACACTTCGTTCTTTCACTGTCAATTTAGAGAATTCAACACACTACCAAATAGCTCCCATGTTGTGCATCCTTTAGATTTCTTCAAAAGTGTTAATTTAGCTGTGTAAAATATATTAATATTAACGAAGCTTGATGGGTCATGTTTCTTACAAGACAAAATTAAACTATATTTTCTCTTATGATAATTAAAAAATACAAGAAAGTTGAGCTAGGTTTCAAGTAGGTTTGCTACTTGAAAAGGGGGAGTTGGGGAAGGGATTTGAAGCTAGCCAAGCATAAAGTTCATGAGACTTTGTGTCAACCAACAAGTAGGTGCAGTGATGTGTGTCTGAAGTACAAATACAAAGTTGGAAGCTCAGGGCTGGGAAGGTGGCTCAGTGGTAGAGTGCTTGCCTCGCATGCATGAGGCCCTGGATTCAATTCTTCAGCACCACATAAGCAGAAAATGCCAGAAGTGGTTCTGTGGCTCAAGTGGTAAAGTGCTAGCCTTGAACTGAAGAGCTGGGGGACAGTGCCCAGGTCCAGAGTTCAGGCTTCACAACCAACGAAAAAAACTGAAAAAAAGATGGAAGCCCACACCAGCTTCCACAAGATGACAACACAAGAAAATTCTTCCACAAGATAACCAGTACAATAAGAGGCTGGAGGTCTGACTCAAGTGGTAGGGCTCCTGCCTAGCAGGAGGGAAGCCCTAAATTCAATCCCTATATTGCCAATATAGAAGAAATTATACTACAAATTATTGTCTGAATCATGATTGATTTTATTTTTTGTTGATTTTCAACCCTCCATTTCAATAAAAATCAAATGTTATTTGCAGTTATGTTTGAAAATTGAAGAGAAAGTAGCAAGAAGAGTATTAGTTTGTAATAAAGACTAGCAATATTTTATTTAGACTTCAAAATAATTTTATGAAGTGTACTTATGTAAGAAATGGTTGAGTTTCTAAAAAAATATGATTAGCTTTCTAAAACAGCAAAAGATCCTGCATGATGGTTCTGGGATAAAAACCATTCCATTTCACATAAAGAATTAAATTAACAAAACTGTTAAATTAACAAAATTTATCGTTATCTTTATAACATTTACATGACTATCAAATATTATGACAAAAATACCTACTTGCAAAATAGACTTAAAGAGGAAATTATTAGAAAGTGATATGTCTATGTTACAAGATTGTCCTATTCAAAAAATACACAAAATTATTTAGCTTGAGAAGAAACAGAAAAGAATAATATTCTAGCAGATGATTTCCTTAATCAATTTCCTCTAATGATTGTATTTTTTCCTTTACACTGAAAAATGAAAAATATTAAGAGTTTATTTATGTGTGTGTGCACATGCACATACCTGAAATGTATTTCCTTTAGTGTTAAAAAACAGAATGTAAGGGTCAAAGCAAAATGTCTGTAAAATTAATTTGTATTAATAGGCAAGTTATTATTGAGCTGAAACACTAATGTTAATACGTGCAAAATCGTTTCATATTTATAACGAACAGAGTTGAGTTTTGGTACAGAGGGAAATGAGATTCCCAGATCAATTCCAAACTATTGTATTCTCTGAGTTCATTTCAAATGCTTCCCCTGGGACTTTTCAGATGGTGGGGTTCAGGACAACTAAGCTTTCAATATGCATGGAAATTTTCACGATATAATCATTAGTAAGCATAGTTTATGTGATTTGCCATATTTAAAGGAAAAAAGTCATTAGAAAATCAAACAATGAAAATGTCATATTTTGCTACAACTTAATAACCTCAGTAACAAATTGCCAAATTTGGAAGTAATTACCTTGTGAATTAACAGTGAAGGAAGTTAAGCCAAGCTATTCTTTTTCAGAATTTCCATAATGTTGATGAAAGTGTCAAAAATGCAATCATTGAATGAGTTCAGCCTCCAAATAAGTTGTGGTAGCATATTCTTGAAATATAACAAACATTATTTTAATAAAAAAAACAAAAGAAAACTTGTATTCTTTTACAACTGAGTAAAAATAAGCATTTTTTATTCATAAGTTTTTTTAAATTGTGATAATACTGTATAGAGGGGTTACAATTACATGAGTAAGTGTGGTATATGGTTTCCACACAATGTTGACCATAACCATGACATAAGTATATTTTAAGGAAAGGAGAGACATTTTAATGCAGAATATTTATCTCACAAGACAGAAAGCAAAAGTATTTATTTAAAGATTTTATTGAAAACATAATTTTATAATGGTATCAGAAATTTAAAAACTTTTTGGTAAAGGTAAAATCTTCTTATCCAGTCTTTACTGAAATTACTTGAAATAAAGTTAGAAATAAAGAATGTTTTTAACAAGAGGATTTTTTTTTGCTACAGTATAACAAACTTATTTCACTTATTGAAAACTGTCATTTGTTATCATATGATTTCTAAAGAGGGAATTCTATTTTGTTCAAATCAACCATGAATTTTACCTAACATAGGAAAAGTGAAAGCATTTTGAAAAGTATAAGGCCAGAAAATAAACTGTTAAATTCTGTTTTAACTGGCAGATCCTGTGCTTTATTGTTCTCAGTGTACTAATGTTTGATTGTGTAACTTTTTTCCCTTTGGAACTTCTATAAAAATAGATGCATATCTTAAAAAGCTGTCTAAGGAAGTAGGGTTTTAAGTAAACAATACAATAACTTGTCTTAAGGCCAATAGTTTTCAAAATATCAGAGCCAAAAGAAAAGTGCTAGAATTGAAGTTTTTGTTACTATTTCTTGAAATGAATCAAGAAAATAGTGGCAAATGTTTTAAGATGTAAAAGATTCTCAATTATAAAGTGTTAGAATTTTGTGTATTTATCTTATTCACTATTCAAGTGCTTCTCACACACTTTAAGCTGATGGACAAAACATTTATGAATGCATGGAGTCACAAGCAAGTTAGTAAACACTGAAAGCATTTGGAGAAGAACTGAAATAAAAACAAATACATAGATAATGACATACTTTAACTGAGAGTTAGCAATAGCTATATCTTCTAAGCAAAGTGTAAAGCTTGATTGAACAAAAGATAAAGTTAATACTGTCTAATAAGAACAGACTATTATAGATCAGTGAAACTGCAAAACAGAATTATAGGACAAGGGGCAGGCCACATTATCTAAATTAACATTTTTTTCCAGCATGAACAAGAAGGACCACTGTAGGAAAGCAAGAACTAAATAGTATGGCCTGCATTTAGTCAACCTGAAGTAATTATTAATTTATGGTTGTCTGTGATTTTAATGAAAATGAAAGCTGTGAGGAAAGAATTGAAAGAGATAATGTGCCGTGAAATTGAGTTTCATTTATTTAGGAGCCACCTTTTCCTTTTTGTGTTGTTGTTAAAGGGAAGAAACTTAATGCAAGACGTCCACATTAAAATTTCCCTAGGATTATGTAACCACTGAGTTAAATGGTAATCATTATATTTGAGCAGAGTTAATACAAAAGAAATTGAAGCCTGGATTGAAGGCCTACTGGCCAGGGTACAAATTTACAAAACAAAAAGTTAAAACTACTACCCAAATACTAATTATTGCTTTTATAATTTTGATGGGTTCAGTAACTAATTTCATCAGAAATTTTATTCTTATTGTCATCAATAAAGTACTTGTTTTGCTCATGGCTTTGAGGGAAAGAATATATTCAAGAGTAAGGAGGTAGCCATAAGCAACAAAACAAATCATCAAAATGCAGCCTTTTTCTTTGACCTCAAACAAAATGTTTCTAAATAGTCATACGAGTGACAAGTCTCTGGAGAATAACAGGCATGTCTAGTGTAATAGTGTGGAAAAAGCAAGAGTTTGTGCATTTTTGTGAAGCTTTGCTCCACAAAAATAGCAACCCTGGTCCCAGAAACATTTCAAACAAGAAGTCAAGTGATGTAAATTATCTTACTAATTACAATGGGGAAAGTAACATGAAATGATGTCTCAAGAAAGAATAATTCATTTTTATATTCATTTCCAATGTTTAGAAAAAAATGAAAAGACTAATACAAAAATAAAATAAAAGTCAGGATCTTAATGTTGTGCAAATCTTTGATGTCATCTTTGATGTTAGCTTTTATTATATTAATGTTTTTTTATTTTGAAAATACCATACAGAGGCTTTAGAAAAATGTCAGTGAAGAGGATGGAACATCAGTAGGCAAAACAATAGAGGTTTTTGTTCTGAAAATATTATAAAATACATTACCACATATTAAAGTTATGTCTTGTGTTTCCTAACTTGGTAGACATTTATCTTTTGAGAATATATTGAAGAAAGAATGTATGGAAAAAAATTAAAAAAGAATATCCTCTACCTTTGTTCCTATCTTCCATACTTTAAACTGAATAGGGGAACAACTATTGGCCATTTGTTAAGTACTTGGCATTTTACTGGAGTGTTAGGAACAGATTTAAATAAATATTATCTTTGTTTGCAAATGATATTTATGTTTGCATATGATTCAACCATACATATGATTTTCCTTTCTTTCCTTTTGATTAATTATTTAATGTTTTTTTTTTCTTGTTTTTTTTTTCCAGGGCTGAGGACCGAACCCAGGGCCTTGCGGGCGCCCTTCCGCTGGGCTAAACCCCCAGCCCCTAAGGTATTATTTTTAATACCAATCTTGGGACTTGACCCTGGGGTCTGGGTGCTGTCCTTGAGCTTTTATTTTTCCCCCTGAAGCCTAGTGCTCTACCACTTGAGCCAGAGCTCCACTTCTGGCTTTTTTTTTTTCTGGTTGATTGAGGATAAAAGTCTCATGGATTTTCCTACCCTAACTGGCTTCAAACCTAGATACTCAGCTCTCAGCTTCTTGGATATTTAAGATTACAGGTGGCGCCTAGGTTTTCCTTTTATGTTTTGTAAAAGAAAGCAAGCATCTAAATAAACTTTAGACAACCGTGAATCTGGATTTCCATAGTAAATAGGATTTCTGTCAGTGTTAGTCTTTAAATGCACCTTCTAAGTCAACAGGTAAACAGAACAATTAAGGATGCTTAACAAGGTAATGCAGAGCAAAAGATTACTGTTATATCAGAGAACTACAGTTCTCAACAGCAGCAGCCGAGAGTTAGCAGAGACATAATGTACAGGAAGTAATGCATAGAAGAGAGCACATAATGCCTATAGTAATGGAAGCTTAGAATTTAAGATAGTTTGAAAGCCCACATTCTCCAGTGCCACAGGGGAAGGAAGGGGTCAGTAGAGATGGGATAGAATACAGAGTGGCCATTTTGGCTTTTGTTTTGTGCTATGTAATTGGCTTGAAATGCAAGGCAAGTCATTTGGAGACAAGATAGAAAATATATTTTATTCTGTGAAGCAAATACTCAAGTGGCCTAGTAGGGTGGTTCTGGAAACAAATCTAAAGGACCTAAATCCCTATGGAGTGCATGCTTCAGCTCAGAAAAGTTCAATCATTCTACAGTCCTTCACTAACCAATTACATGTGTACATGGTACATTTGGAAAACTCTTTGTAAAAGACCGATAAAGTCCTACATGGACCGATAAAGTCCTACTACCTCTCTCAACTTCCAGACATTAGGAATTTAATTATATGACTTCTCTTCCTAGAGGAAAATGGCCATATTTGCTGTAATGTAAGAAGCCTATGAAAGCCTATTTGTCATGGGGGTGGGGTGGGGTGGGGGGGAGATGATTCCTTTAGATCAAATGAAAAGAAATAAAACAGCTCTCTTAAAATAATGAAATAGTTTTATGATTTCACCTGAGTTGATGCCAGCTATAATGTGCATTTATTAAGATAATGAATCAAACAAATAAAAATATGGAAACTTTGCAACAGTGGCATGGACACATTTGAAACCTGGATACAAATTTCTTTCGTTTTCTCTTCGGCCTCATTGACACTTGGTAACTTACCTTAGTGCTAAAAAGGGCGGCTGGTGATTTCCTGAACAAAGGGAACAATCTCAACTTTCTCTTCTGCAAGTATTTTGCAGGAAACTCTCTTTCCATCTGTTGCTCATCTTGAAAATGTCACTGGTAAAGACTTCCTTGCTTCATTTTTCACTGCAGCAACTCTCCCTTGTACGTTCTTCATTCTATAAATATAACATTATTTTGTGCACATGTTCATATGTTCTATACTGTATCTTGGAGTTCCAACCATACCTAACATTTTAGAGTAATGTTATGTTCTATGATTTAGAATAACCATGCAATAAATACTAGTTAAAATTTGAGAAATACCTATCAAAGGCAAGTTGTGGATCAAGGCTTAGCTGCCTATATAGCTCTAAAGAGCTTGCATTGCATACAGGTCAACATAAAAATGAAAATCAAGAGTGATTCTCATTCCTATAACGATAGTGCATTTGACCATCGAAAATGGGTAAATATTTCTAATAAAGAAGACATTTAGCAAATTATCCTGTTGCTACTTACTATTTCACTAAGTTTCCTTATGAAATAATAGAAAAGGTAAAACCAAAAAAGCTTTTAATCAATAAGCATTACTAAACAGGTATTAAATTGCTTTTGCAGGGGAAAATTGCAGAACTGGTTTTTACTAGTCCCATACGTTTTTTCCAAAGTATTTTCTTCATGAGAAGAAACAAATAATGATTCTATGTCATGTGGCTTATAAGTAAGTAGCAATTTAATTTTTGTATTTTCACAGTGATGAATGGGAGAGAATTTCTTATGCAGTTAGATATTTGGACCCAAGAGAAGGACTTTTCATATTCTTGAGTCAAAGTGCAGAAATCTGATGTATCTGCAGAGACCAGAAAAAAAAACTGTAGTCTACAGCAATAATTTTGTTTTTCATCTCTGTATTCTATTATGGGTACTTCCAAATGAATTTTCCCTCTGGATTTGCCTACCTGCTAGAGTTCAAACACCTCTTTAAGCAAAGTGGCAATAAAAAGCTTTAATAAGTGCAAGCCTTGCTGAGTGAGGAATCATTAGTGTAGAGGTGCAGAAAAATACACTTTCTTATTTGAAGGGAAGTGTTAGAAAAGCAGAGTGTGGAAATAAGAGTCATCAAAATGCAAATATAATAAGCTATTTAAATCAACAAATCTCACAGTAATATCGTGCCCTCAGTCCACTCTTTCCGTGCTTCCCACAAAGTAAATTTTTATATCTGTCCTTTCCCAGTCTTAATTTTTGTTCATGCTAGCCCTTCTTGGAGTGCTTCCACCTTAGCAAGAATCACCAGGGATTTAACCACAGTTTGAACTTAGGAAGGTAAAATTTTCTGATTGCTTCTATACTCACTTATTTAAAAGGAAGTAGTTAGAATTTACTGCTGGTATTGACCTTCATTGTAGTACACATTCAGAGTCCTGAGGGGAAACAATATGATACTTGAAATTAGGATATTGAGGTAAGAAAATTAATATTTAGTTGCTACTAAAATCAAGAGACTGACAAATGTAAATGAAAGGATAGCTCTAAATGATTATAGACACAATAAGATAAAGCAAATAGATTTCTTATTTCAACAACTATTTTTGCTCCTAAATAATCTCAATCAATTCTTAATTTTATATAAATAGTAAGTACATAAAAATGATACTAAAATTTTAGTCTAGGTGACTTGTGAATTCGACTGGAAAGTCTTATGTTCTGAAGAAAACACCACAAAGATAAAGTATTGCTAGTGTGAACAGTGAAACAATAATATTAAAAGAAGGAGCCATCATTGATCCTGTGAGAAGAAGAAAACAAAGGGATTGAAAACAGACTAAGAAATTTCTATTTGCCATTGAGCTATAAATGTCTGGGTCTCTTATGAATAAAATTAAGAAAAGTGATTAAATAGAATAAGCATACTTGAGAAGAGTACTTATTGTTTTAAATACATTTTTTGTTGTGAAAATACTGTACAGAGGGGTTACAATCACATGAGCAAGGTAATGAGTACATGTCTTATCAAGCATTGTTGCCTCCTCCTTTGTTTTCCCCCTACCATCCCTCCCATCTCCACAACTACATTCTCCCCTCTCCCTCCATGTAAATTGTAAAGTTTGTTTTTTGACATAGGGTCTTGTACATCTATCTCATTGTTGCAATGGGTCAACGTGCATCTCGAGACGAATACTTATACTTTCACATACAACCCATAAAAATGCTTTTTCTTTTTCTTTTCTTTTCTTTCTTTCTTTTTTTTTTTTTTGCTGGTACCAATATTTGAACTTAGGGTCTGCTCTAACTACTTGTTCAGCTGATGTTGTACTACTTGAACCATGTCTATAGCTGAGCTCTTAGCTGGTTATTTTGGAGATAAAGTGTAAAGGACTTTACTCTGAACTTTAGGCCTTGAACCACAATCCTCTTAGCTTCCTGAATAGCTAAGATTAGACATGTGAGCCATCAGCGCCTAGCTCATACATCTTTTATCCTCTTAGAGCTCAATAATAATCACTTACTTAAATTCTAATTGACATTACTATCATATTTTTAGATAAGATATCAGTCAAAGTCAACAAAAATTACAATTCTCAATTTTCATACTTTTGATAATATAGAACTATATTGACAATATATAACTATATATGGTTAGAGTGTATCATGAGGGAAAATGAGTGAATTTGATGCCCATATTTTTTCCCTAGGAATCTAACATTTGAATATTTTTCAAGACTGACTTGCACATAGAAAAGACTTAAAGAAATACAATCTAATAAGCTATTCTGAAAAGCTGGGGTTCACGTCTTGCTTTGGGGCATAGTACTACCATTTGCATGTAGCTATGGCCTTTAATTATAGTGGTCATCTTTTGGCTACAACAGTGGGCTATCATGGTATGAAATACTTCTCCGAGTTGAAGAATATTCTCAGAGTCTCCAAATTCATCATCCCAGTGGAAATTTCAGTTTCAGAGAGATACCAACTACTTTATTGAGCCCCAATCTCTAGTGGGGGTATTGGGCAGGAATAAGAACCAGACTGTCACCCATGCAAGGATGTTAACTTCCAACGTGGCAAAAATACATGTTCAGTCTAACTTCTGAGGCTTTGTCTTTCTAGAACTAACATATTTAATTTTAGTGGCTCAAATTATGAATATTAGGACTATTTGGAAACAATAATACCCAAGCCATTGTAAAAGAATAGGTTGTCCTTACAACTTCCTTAGTGTTTAATTGCCAGGTGCTGTGGAAAACTTTTGTTGTATTCTATAAAGATGAAGGTCACTTTTTTATGACCATTGATGTCACCCTGTTTTCCACCTCATTCCTTGTAAAATTTCAAGCACCATGGCCAAAAAATGAAAAGCACTTCCCTTTGTTTTCCTGTGGGATTCGATCGCATTCTCATACCAGAAGAGTGGCAAAGGATCCAAATGACTTTTTCCTACTGTTAATCTGGCAGTAGTACTTTTTCAGCTCTACAGAGGCAATTGCAGTCTAAATTGCTTTTTGATCCACAGATACATTTATTTTCCTGTTTTTGTCTTGCTATTGTTATAGTTTCTTTCCAAACACACAAACGTAATATAGATTTTAAATTCCCCTTTGAAGATAGGAGAGACAATTAGGCTTTAAAAATATATTGGTCTCATGCTTACATTTACCATTCAATTCTTTTCTTTCCCGAAGTTTCTATTTCATGTAGGACTGATAAGCTAGAAACAACAATATATCCTAAACTAACAATGTGACAATCATTGTACTTTTTACTTTTCAATGTAATTCTTATTAGACATCAATGTATAGAACCTGTGGTCTTAAAAGAAATTCTTTCAGTTTTCTCAACTACTTCAAAGTATATTTTTCATTGATGAAAAATTGATAGTGTCCTGGCTTAGTACTATAAACTCATGCAAATTTCAAGATTTCAGTTTGGGAAATTAAGTGACTTACCTGTGCTAGTGCCAGGCAATCAGTATTGTTCTTATACATAGCATGTTAGAAGGCCAGTGGTTATTAGCATATTGAATTAATAAAATGTGTTCTTTTCATTAAATAAATAAATAAATATATATATATATATATTAGCTAAAGGTACAGATGAGCAAAGTCTGAAATAAATTCATCTAAGTTTCTCATTATTAATATCTTTGATAATACCTAGATTTTGATTGTAAATTTCATTTCATGGAGTGTCTGACAAGAGTTTCTTTAGATGTATATTTTGTGTATATTTGCTCAATTATAATACAAATCATAAGTCAATTATAATATAAATCACAACTCATCATTACCAAGAGTTTAAATAAAACTACTGTCCTCTAAAATTCATTTTACATTCTTTCTTTACTTTTAACAATATTTAAATTCACAGAGAACCAGATGGTCTTTTGCAGGTATTTATGAAAATACAGGTAAATAGAATTGTTTGTTACTCAGTAAAAAGTTTATGACATCAAATAAGTTTAAACTCTAAAAACTATGGTTACAAAATTTCAGTGAAGTCATAATCCAAATAATATTTTCAGATATCATCAATAGTTAGACTGGAAAAACTAGGAATGAACATTCTTATCTACAAAATGCTTTACGTTTATAGAAAAAGTAACATATAAAGAGATTGATTATATGCGATCCTCTTCATTGATAGGAAAGCAAGATTTGTTCATTAAGTTGCTTACTTCTCTCATGGGCTTTGAGAAGATGCCAAGCAGAACAAAAAATGATAGCATATTAGACTGTGGCTGGGTGATTTCAGTGGAAACTACTTAGAAGGTCCTACTTCAGTAGTAACAAATATTTACAGCAAGCATTGAATGGGTACGTGTCCTTTCTCAGGCTAGTTGGTAACTGAGGTATTCTAATACACTTAGTTTGGAAAGATAGTTTTTGAAATAGTGAAACCCCATCTATTTTTGTTAAGTATTTGTTTCCAAATATATTCTTTAGTCATCTAGTTTCTTGCTCATTAGGTGTTAACAGTTGACTGTTGATTACATAATTTTATAGTTAAAATTTCTCCTCTCATTTGTCTTTCTGTCTCTGCCTCTCTTTTCTGTGTGGATGTGTGGGTGTGTGTTTGTGCACGTGTGCGCATGTTTGGGGATGTGTACAGTAGTTATATTGAAGGTCTGAGTAAAATCTTCAGGTCCAGAGTCAACAGAGCCATATTTTTCTTTTGTCAGAAGTGGAGCAGGGCCTGGATGAGCATGTTGAAAACGGTGTAGATAGAGAAGCTCCCTGTGTAGATTAATTCAGTGCACAGCTGGGGTTGGAAGGCAAGCCCATTCTAGGGAATGAAGAATGGCCGATCAGGGGTGGAGCTGCCCGCCTCCCACTCCACAATGTACTAATCCTCAATTTGGCACTGCTTTAAAAGAAAAGAAATCTAAATTGAGGCCAGCTGATTTCTTACTGAATCAGCCAGCTGGATGTGGAGCCAATTTCCGCAGCTTCCACGCTGTGGTAGCCAGGAAATATTTTAATTGAAAGAACTCTATGTTGACAAATACCAAAGACAACCTATTTATAACTTTTAACCAATATTTATGGAATTCCCTGATTTAATAACATTTTCCTTTAAACTCACTTGCAAAAATAGAAAAAATTGTTAGGCTAGAACGAAAGCTAAATGATGTGGAAGGAAAATAAATAAAACCATAGAAAGGAAAGGAATGCAGTGTGCACTATACATCGTACATAAATCAACAGGCACAAGTAACTAAATAAAAATACTTCCAAAAATTAGTTTCAAATCAAAAGTAATGGGAACTTCTCTTAAAATTGTGTACTCTAGATGATTTAATACAAGATCCGTGGTGTTTTTAAGCAGTTATTCTAAAGGCTATGATTAAATATGTGTATTAGGTGGAAATTTTATTGTGCTAGGCAGGATGATGATTTTCTTCCTCATTCCTACTTTAAAGTGAAACAAATCTAATGCTAAGGTTTTCTTTTACATCAGTGTTGTGATTATAACTAGCAACTTGGATTGTAAGAGTTATAGAATACTATAATCTCCAAAATATATGCTTTTCTTTTCTCAAACTTAGGGCAATACTGACCTTACACCAGCATCCTTAAATTATTTGGTTCTTGTACTTGTTCTCTTTCGATTATTTTTAACATTTGGAAACAATATTTTATCTTTAAAAATATTTATATATATTCTTTATAAATCCTGTTTTTTCATAGCTGAATTTTTGCAATATTTAATATTAAAACACCTAGTCTTTTCATATTCAAGAATATTATGATTGAATTACTTTTATTCAGCACAAAGAAGTGATGAATTGGAGGACAAAATTGGTTAAGTGGTAGTAAAATCTCATATTGATGATTTGTGTATATTCATGAATCACAAATGCAATCAGAAAACTCTATTTGATGTTGGAAAGATGTGTCTATTCTATTTGCCTTCTTTGGAAGAGCTACTATTTTGTTATTTTTATATTACTGGTTGTGGTGTGATAGAGAAACTACACAACTTGGCAACACTCAGAGCTGTGGTGCGCTGTAAAGCAGCTCACCCTAGTGGACATTGCTATAACCATACTTGGCTCCTGCCTCAAGAGTCCAAAAGATCCCCCTTAACTTTCTTCATACAGATAGGAATAAGTATTGATAGGTATGGCATGTATGCATTGTAGGGCTATACTCACTTTAAATGATAAACTCATTTGGCAATTGGTATATTAAAAATCCAACATTCTATACTCTTAAAATAAGACAAGTATGTCTGAGCATTGCAGCTTTCCAGTAAGTCATTTATTGAAGTCTAAGAAATGACAAAACAAGAGGACTTTTTTTTAACTTCACTAGAGAAGAAGTAAGAGAGAATATGGGATAAAATATTAACAAATAAAATCAAAGCGTATTTTTTAAATGGCTAAGAACTTTTGGGTATTATTTAATCATAGAGGACTATGCCTGTCATAGAACTTCATAAGTAATCATATTGGAAAAATAGATGCATCTCATTACTCACTTTCAATTTTTATGAAAGCTTCATCCACGTGTGCAATGATGCATTTAGAGGTTTACACCCTCTTTGGGAAAAAAAGACATTTTGCATTTAAATTGCTCTTCATCCTTCTAAAACAGATCTAAGAGGAAAGTATGAGCCTTAAAACAACTATAGATAATAAAAAAAACTGTTAGAATGATATTGGAGGTAGTTTGGAACAGTGAATTATGGTTCAATTTATAATAGTTAATTTATGTTTATTAGATTGTTCATCTTTTATTTCATGAACTGTGGATAACAATTATAGAAAAAAGTTCTCTTTTCTACTTATTTTTCAAAGTGATGAATAGTGGTACACTGGCTCTGGGGGTACAGTCAGCAGGGAAAGGACAATTAGTTACAAGGACCATGTTCATTTTTGAAACTTTTTCCCCTCTTTTAAAAAGTGACAAAAGATAGGAAAAGAAGCAGGGTTGCTTGACAAGCAACCCTAAACACCATATTTGTTTTCTTCATTGTTTCAATACCTTGACTTCTGTTTTGAGAAGGAACATGGGAAACCATTGTCCAGATAAGAGAAAGAAATGTTGCTAATATTATCCAAGGGTGTTAGGAGGCTCATCAACACTAGTACTCTTAAATAATGTACAAATAGTAGCCCATATCTACTCATTGCTGGGTTGACTATCAGACTAAATCTTTGAATTAGTTGATACTATGCAAGGAAAGGAGGATTTCACTTCAACTTTTATTTCAATTGAAGAATAAATGAGAATAGTGGTTGATATTGAAGATGTATCATCTCCTTACACCTATTAGCATATCAAGAAAGACAAACAACCTATTAAAGCCTTGAACCACCAGGGTTGAACTAAAATAGAAAACAGAGGGTAAAAGCATAGGTAGGAAAGGAAAAGAAAGAGTTTGATGAAAGGAGACAGAGATACCACTGAAGAACTGGTGTAGCTGAGATCTGAGCAACAGATTCCTGAGGTTGTAATTCTCACTTGGAAAAACTGGAAAGCAAATTAAGGGAGGTAAGTCATCACTTTAGAGGAACTAAGGTGACTGGGGTGCTGACACTTTTTAAAATGACTTTTTTCTTTCATTCTTTAATTACATGAGCAGAAAGAGCATACTTGGCAGAAGAGCTGCAGGATTGTATGCACAATGTGCTGGATAGGTAAATTAGAAAAATGATTGCTACTTTTAGTGTGAGATCCCTGTGTGTGTGTGTGTGTGTGTGTGTGTGTGTGTGTGTATGTGTGTGCATGTGTGTGTGTGTGTGTAACTGTGTTGCACTTCAGTTTGGACACAGAGCCTCACACTTGCTGAGCAGGAGCTCTACCACTTGAACCATCCCTCCAGACTGTCTTTTTTCTTTTTTAATTGTTTTTATTGTCAAGGTGATGCACAGAGGGGTTACAGTTACATAAGTAATGTAGTAAGTACAATTCTTGTTAAACTTTTTACCCACTCCCTCATTTTTCTTCCTCTTTCCCTCCCCAGCCAAGGTGGACAGATTGCTGTTGCATTGGTTCTCCCATCCTCCCTTGTCTCACCATTTTATTGGTCCCCTTCCCTTCCCTAATTCAGATAAACATATATACAATACCCAGAGTACCAAAATCAAATACAGTGACAACAGGGGATAAACCAAAGGAGGAGAACACACAGAAGAAACAAGGGATCACATAGTATGTTACAAATAACAGATTTTCTATGTTTTAATGATTTTTCCCATTTTTACCTGGGGCCAGCCTCAGATCAGAATGTGTCTAACACCTTTGGAACACCTCCAGTGTTAGCTAGGATTACAGTGCACACTGACACGCAGAGCTTTTTGGTGGACATGAACATTTTGCCTGGCCTGGCTGGCCTTGGAACATGATACTACTAATTTCTTTCTCCAGTGCAACTTAAATTCCAGTCATGAGAATTTGCATCTGGCTTAATTTCTCTATCTTGTCTATGTCAGTCTCTCACTTTCAGAATCCAGATTAACATTAAGATAGAGAAAAGGAAATTCCCATTATGTTCTAGATGTAGTAAGGAAGTCTGATATTCTCTGCCTCTATCTCTGGTTAGGATGCTGTTTCAAATGTAAGCATTATATTGTTATTTGCCATTTTATTACTATTTCCTTCTTTAATTTTCAATAATTTGGGCTATAAGAACTAATATAGGTGTGTTTACTTTCAAGTTGATTTTTATGCAGATCAGCTAGGATACAGTATATTTCTTATAAGTATCACACTTGATCATGCCAGTGGAGCTTCTACACTATATCTTATTTTATTGACATGGTCAGAATATTTAGGAATACTCAGTTTGTGGAATATTATATTTTCTAGTTACATTAACATATATTTTATTCAATCTGAAATGTAAAAAAATTGCATATATTCAAATTCACTTCTTACATAACTAATTGCACTCATCATATTCCATATATATATTTTTTTCAGTGTAGGGTATTTAACCAGAGCCTTAAGAGTGCAAGGCAAATATTCTACCACTAAGCTGCACCACAAATTGCATATTTATTTCTTTATTGTACAAATTCTTTAGGGAAAAGGGAAGCACAGAAACAGTGGGACAAAGGGTGAGCCAATTCAGCAGTGATACTCACTGGACACTATGTTGGAAATGAACTATACAACTTGTGAGGGGGCGGTCAGAAGGGGGAAAACTGGGAGAAAATGAGGGAGAGGTAACACTGTTCAAAAAGAAATGTACTCATTACCTCACTTACATAGCTATAAGCCCCCTGTACATCACTTTTGCAATAATATTTTAAAATATTATCATTATATATATAAGTAATAAATACTTTTAGTGACTAAGATGAGCACATTTAGAAATATTAGATTCATTCATTCATCAATTTCTGTGTATCTCTGCTGTTATGAATCAGAGAAATTACAGTAGTTTTTTAGAAATGTTCATTTTATTCTTTATGAAATACTATTCACCACAGTGGGCACTTGATGACCTTCAGTAATACTGTCATTATGCATGTTCCATTACCTGTGCTAAATATGGCAGCACAAGAGCTAAATCTCTGTTGACTCCCAAGAGTGCAGTCTTGTTCTCATAGGCCATCTTCATCATAAACTCTGGTCTTCCACTCTTACATGAAAAAAATCCCACCTTGCTTCCTGAATCAACTATACCCTTTGTCAACCTTTTCTTATATGAGGTAGTATATCCCAGTAATGACAAGTGTTCATACATTTTCCTAAATATCAGTGATTATTAAATACAAACTAAAGTTACCTAATTTGTAAACAATTGTCTTCTTATACAAATAAAAAGTTTCATGTGATATTATTCGCAGATGATAAAGGGCTCCTACTAATCATGCTTTTTAAATATATTAAAGTCTTCCCAGATAATGGCACAAAATTTTTGAAAAAAAGAAATATAAACACCTCTAACAATTAAAGAAGTATTAATCGAAAAGCTTTGCTTAGACTATTTGTGATGCTGGCTCTTTAAAGGCCAATAACACATAATCAGCCATTCCTTGACCATTCAAATAGAAATCTAAGGACGTTTACAGTTGAATAGTTGCATTGCAATGTGAAATGGGGTGTATCAACAGAAATAACCCTTTTCATTTTACCTAATCCCAGGAAATAAAAGCTTTAGCTAATAATAACCCATCCTTACATTAGAAATGTAATTCAAGTAACGGAAAAATCTGAAATAGCTAACCACATACCATTCATCATGGAATGTCAAACAGCCATCAGTTCAGGAATAGAATCAAGTTGCCAAACTGGAGGATATAAGTTATTTATTTGCAGGTACTCTTCCTGTGGGGGAGCCCACCAGCAGAATACTCCCTACTCCATTCTCCTAAAATGTTAGCTTGGCTGTTGCAGTCAGAAATACCAGGCTCTCAAATTGCTATTTCATTTTTTTCTTCAGTGTCATTTAAATGACTTTATGTAACATATATGCATAAAACCAGACAAACCTAACTCTACTAAAAAATAAAACAAACCCACAATTCACAATCACAACAATTTGTGGCGGTAGGAAGGTAGGGATGGTAGGGGCAAAACAAAGGAGGAGGAAGCAATGCTTGATAGGAAATCATTAACTTGCTCATGTATCTGTAACCCTTCTGTACAGCATTTTTTTACAATAAAAATACAAAAATTGTAAAAATCTGTTTTTGAATAAGAAAGAAAATATACCAATCTTCTCATTCACAAAGTGCTCATAAATCTATTAATTTGATAGTCTGGGGTTTTGTTTGTTTTTAGCAGTACTGGGGTTTCAACTCAAGGTCTTGTGCTTTCTGTCACTTGAGTCATGTACCCCTCAAATACTTTGTTCACTTAAGTATTTGTTTAATAGTTACATGGCAATTCATAGTCATATTAAAAATTCACATAGGCTATTGGTGTATCTGTCTACATCTATCTATGTATATCTGTCTATCTATCTATCTATCTATCTAGCTAGCTAGCTGTCTTTCTGAACTACTTAAAATACAAAAAATTAATATATCATAGCATACACATTTCTTCTCTAATGTTATGAAACAATGCATATGGATTTTCAAGTGCTTGTGACAATTACATTCTTAATAGTCATATCTATGAGACCCTCAGATTGATGAGAAGTCTCACAAATTCCTAAAAATGGTGTAATTCAAACCTCTTCTAGATAGAAATACTTCTATTACTCCAAATAGTTCCCTGATACACCTACTTAGTTAATGTTCACCTTCCCCTCTATGGAAGAATCTCCTAATATGATCTGTGCTTTCTCTATAAGTTTAAGTATGTGATGACAATATGTGTGTGTGTGTGTGTGTGTGTGTGTGTGTGTGTGTGTGGTGTATTGCACTATATATGATGACTATATATATTGGTATTCTTTAACTTGTTGTAATCCTTTATAGATTCACACATTTTTATGTATGTTAGTCAGTTGGTTATTTTATTGCTAAATAGTATTCCACTGAATGAATTATTGGATGTCTGGTTACATATTTTCTTTGTGAAGAATAGCAAGACCAAAATTACTACCTAAATTGGATAGAAGAATGCTAGACTGAAATGGTCTAGAGCTATGTACATATGACCATATAAACTGATATTAAGTGAAATGAACCCCTAGATAGGGACACAAGAGATTTTATTTTTCTTGCTGTTCTTTTTTAATATACTTATAATGTTTTATGTGATTATTTTTGGTTCCTTCCCCAAGGGAAAAACCCCGGTGCCAACGGAATTGAATAACGGGGCCTGCAAACTCCAAAAAAAATTTTTTCTAATTTGGGGAGGGGAAGGGAAATAACAAAATGTTGAAATAAGGTTACAGGCTGACCCATTGTAATAATGAGATATACAAGACCCTATGTTAACAATGAACTTTATAACTTTGGGGGTGGGGGAAGGAGTTGGGGAAGTGGAGAGGAAAGGGATGGTAAGGGAAAACAAAGGAAGGGGTAGCAATGATTGATAGGAAATAGATTCATTACCTTGCTCATGTAATTGTAACAACTCTGTACAGTGTCTTTACAATAAAAATATAATAAAAAAGAATACTGGCCTTCTAAGATATAACTGGCTTGTAAATGTGATAAAAGAACATGAAACCTGAGAAAAGAATTCACAACAATTCAACTCTTAGGCAATGAATGTAGTAGATGTAGCATTCATTCTGTAAGTTGGTTTTGATATGATGATTTGAGTAGGATGTTAATTTTTGGAGAAAATGTTTTCCTCTCAGATGGTGAATGACCCTAACCAAATGGAATAAATACCATAAATCATATCATATCTCCAGGAAAACATTGGATTAAAAAATCATGACTTTTAAAATATTTTAATCTTTTCATACAAAGGAATAGTTAAGAGTACCTAATATTTTAAAAGTATAAAAAGAAGAGAATATGATTTATAATTATTTCCCTAGGTCAGAAACATAAATAAATGGAGTAAACTGATCCTTAAATTCTAAACATCATCAAGAATTATGTTTTTCTCACCTATTCTTTTTCAGTAGTATATTCCAGTCTGACAGAGAAAGGACATACTAATTCCTGTGTAATACCCTGGAGAGTGACATTTGCCTAGAATGTCAAGTTCTGGAAACTAGCTTTAATTACTTCGCTTTCCAGGGTATTTTTAATTTAACATGAATTAGTAGATTTGTGTCAGTATTCTCCTTTTATTCTGTCCTTTACATGATGCTATATCATTTCTAACTTATGCCATGTGCTACCACCATCAAATTTCAAAAGTGACCTTTTTGTTGCACAGGCAGATCTAGGATTACATCAATTATGAATCACAATGTCTTATCAATCAATGTGCTACTCATCAGGCAGCTTTTTCTGCTCAGATCAAATACATCTTCAAGAGTCACAAAACTGTATTTGAGAATATAATATGAAGAGCTTTATTCTCCTTGTATTGAACACACATATACTTAATTTCACTAATATTAATGGGAAAGTTGCACATACATACCAAATGCATAAGGCTTCTATAAAGGAATACTACTAAAATTTTATCTTTAAATTTTTTCAAGAAAATTGAGGTAAAATCTCTGAAAGAACTATGTAATATGTGTGATAAAAAAGAATAATAAGTGAAAATATCTACAGTTATAAAAATGGCATTTTAAAAGTGAGTTCAAAGTTCTACTTGAAATTGGAGTAAAACACCATTTATATTTCATTGATTTAGCAACTGAAGAAGACCTCATTTCCTAACAAAATGGATCAGATTGCTAAGGTGAATAGGGCTCACACAAATTCGGGGTTGAAAGCATATCTTATTATAAACAAAAAGTAAGAAGTATTAACAATAAATTGTGGTTCAATTTTTTTCTTTCCCTTCTAATTTGTTGTAAAAAGACAGAGGAGTCACGGTATAACACCTGCTTTCACTGTATTTGATGTCGGTATAATTTGTGTTGGGGAAGGAAAAAAACAAATCGTTTAAATAGCGATACAGGTGGACCTATTGCAGCAATGAGATGTACAAGTCGTTAGGTAGAAAACGAACTTTACAACTTTGGTGGCGGGGAGGGGGGAGGCTGGGGGAGGGTAGGAGCGAGGAGGATTGGGGGGGGGGACGGCAGGGAGGATGGGAAGGGATGGGAAGGGGAAACAAAGGAGGAGGCTACAATGCTTGATAAGAAATGTACTCACTATCTTGCTATGTAATTGTAACCCCTCTGTACAGTATTTTCACAATAATAATAATAAAAAAAGACAGAGGAGTGGGGCTGGAGAGGTAGCACAGTAGTAGAGTGCTTTCCTTGCATGTATGAGCCCCTGGGTTCGATTCCTCAGCACCACATAAGCAGAAAAAGCTGGAAGTGGCACTGTGGCTCAGCCTTGAACTGAGGAGCTGAGCTCACAAGAGGGCCCAGGCCCAGAGTTCAAGCCCCATGATGGAAAAAAAAAAAAAAGAGGAGTGGAGGCACCACTCTTTTTTGCCCAACATCTTATTTCTTGTCAAACGCCCAGCCATTTTGGTTATTGAAGAATCATAACGTGAAGGAATTTGTTAAAAAAAATAGTATTTCTTTAAATTCTGTAAAGAGATATTTAGGCCTAATATGGGTTCTGAATATAGAGTTTCTATACCTTAAAATGTCACATTTTCACATCATCTTCCTTGTTGGAGTGGGAACTTAGTTTTCAAGAAACAGCCATTTTGATATTTATAGCATCATTTGGGATAATAGAATATTAACAATGCAGGCAGTCAGCCATGGGCCACTGGAGAGAAGCATATGAGAGATGTGTATGTCTGTTCAACCTTGTACCAAAAGATTCTAAAAAGGCCTTCTATGGCTCAAGGGTTGGCCGTTTCCCTTTCCTACTAGACGATAATATATTGTGGTTGTTTTTGATGTTAAAGTTTAAAGGTAGAATAACATAATGTCCCCCAGTGACTTCAAGTGTTTGGAAGTGCAGATAAGTTGATGTTCATCTTGCTTTGGTGTTTCCAGGAGGACTTCTCGTAGATATCTAGATCTGTTCTAGCAGTCAGACACCACATATCTACCCTCAAAGCTCAGAGTGAGCTCTATCTATCAGATACAGCTGTAGCAGTTTATCCATGTGTCATGGATATTTCCCGCCTAGTTTGGTGATATGTTCAGCCACTGCTGCAGCCAGGTGATGGATTGCATTTTTTACTTCTATATTACACTAGCTACTATTGTCTTTCTGGTATTCTTGGTCCTCTGGAAGCAATTTCATAACAGCAATGGAGTTTTCCCAAATGAAAAGGGGTATTTTCTCAAAAATTGGAAACACCTTGTATTGTTCTTATGAATATTGCATATACAGATTAAGAAATCTATATAAAAAAACTCATGATGAATTCTGTTCTGAACAACTCATTTTTCTTCAAACAGAAATGATAGCAATGTTCCAAGAATTCAGCTGAAAGAAGAGATTATAACAGATGCTTCATCTTCAGTTACAAATATGACATTGAATATTATGTGAATGTTGAATGACTAATGTAATAAATTTCTTTTTTTCAACCTTTTTCATCCCTTTATTTGCTCACCAAGAGAATCCCTATGACATATGGAGAGTTTTGATAGGTAAAACAAACATTATAAAGAAGAGAGTTTAGAGAGGTATACAAAAGTTGGATAAAAACAGGAGGACAGATATTATTTGAGAGACACTAACTCAGCAGTGCTAAAGAACTTGAAGAAATCATAGCAATGATATGCATTCAACCCCAAGGAAAAAATATGAGGCTAGAAATAGTAGATTTGAAGATCATATCCTTAAACCTAATTGAGGATGTATTCTATTAGTCAAAGCGGGTAATGGAATACCTTCACCTCCAGTCCTGTGGCAGCAGATGTTTATTCAAAGAGGCCACATCATGTTTCACCTGAAGATTTTACTCTCGAACATACTTATTTACTAGAGAATTCTGTCTTGCCTTGTCCACCAAACTTTTCTCTCTGCAGATACTTACAAAGTGATTTTAAAAATGATTAGTTCATTGTGTTCAGTTCTAATTTTCTTCTCTTTGTCAAATTCTGATTGGATTCATTCAAAATACTAGTGATGAAAATTAATTCCCTCCCCTGGTACCTTTCAGTCAATTTCAAACCCACATCTCAACACTCAAAATACTTTTGTGTCCTATATTCTTTTTTTTTTGTTTTTTTTTTTACCCTAGTAACTACTATGATCAAAGATTTCCTTTTTGTCTCTTCTCATCTTTACTCTTTTTCCTCTTGAGTAAACCATCCTTTTCTGCACATCTGTCAAATGTTCTGTCACTTTTTCTTTAGATGTTGCCTGCCAAGAGCTCAATCTTATACATCTAAAGACCAAGGTTGAATCAGCAGAGACTGATGAAGAATCAAAGAAACAAACACACCACACCTCCATAGACATGTCTTCCCATCTATTGTCTCCCTTGCTGGTTATTCTTCAATCATTCTTTATTAATATTCTCATTGCTCTTGCTTATTGAACAGAAGGTGGCATCAACTACTTAATTTCTTTTACGTAGTGTTTTTTTTTAAGGACAACTTGTTCCTTTTACATGTTAATTATAAAAAAAATGCCATGCAAAACAAAAGTGCTAAGTGAGATGGAACAGAATAAAAGTACTTTTGTTTTATTTAGAATAACTTAATTACATACTAGATATGGAAATTTTTCTTATAAAATTTATTCTATTCAAAAGTTGTCTTCTACAGAAGAGAACTAATAATACACATATTAATATAATATGTATTTATATTACATATATGTAGTATATGTAAGGTTGATGGTTTGCAAATCTCTTCAGATTTTGAGTTCACAATTAATATAAATTATTTATATACATATGTTTATAGATACAGTTTAGTAATATGTAAAGTAAGTTTTGAAAACATTTTAGAAAGAAAATTTGTAGGTAAAAGGTAAACAATTAGCAGTGTAAACAGAGCAATGTCTGAATTTCAAAGTGATTTCAGGCAATATTAACTGAAAATTAATTTCAGTTAGATTGGGTACAAAAAGACCTAAGTGCGAGTAAAAAAAATAATGATAAATGGCTATTTATTGAGCTGAGATATCTAGTAGAGTGAAGCAAGAATCAATATAAGATAGGTTTTATTTAATGTCTTTATTATGTTTGAAAATTATAGTAACAAAATGACAAAGGATCTTGATTCATGAGATAAAGATCAAAATTACAGTCTTTATAGCATTGTCAAAAATGACTTGTGGATGATGATAAATATTCACAATGACCATGATTAATTCTTTAAAGCTACAAAATGAGATAAAAATAAGCTAATTTGTTTTCCAGTTGATTTTAGTGTACTAGAGCAAAAATACACATTATTCAGCTCCAAATTGTGTGGAACATTACTTGTTTAATTTAGAGATTATAAAAATAACAAAAGTGAATTCAGCTTTTATTATATTCTAATTGTTGCTTGAATATGTCCATGATTTATAACTCATTTAGTCCTCATGACAATTGTAGGAGTTGGACATAGTATTTGTAAGCACAGAGGAAAACAAAACAGCAAAACACATAATAGTAACATGTAGTAACAATAATGTAACAACTCAAAGGAGTCACACTTAGAATGAGGTTGGGATAGAATTTTAAAACATGACAAGCTACCCTCCTCTTTCTACTCACTTAGACTCAAGTTCACAATTGACTATATGGTCAATCCAGTAATTATTTGGTACCAGTGATGAGAGATATGATAAGGATGATCTTTGACTTCTAATGGTGTGACACATCTTTATTTTCATTTGCATTATAATAAATAGTATTATAAACAATATTATAATTAAAAAATCACTGAGTACACCTATCCTACTGAGCATCTTAGTGAGCAACCCAATACATTGGGACACAGCTGTTGTTTCTTTGGGTTGAATAGCTGACTGAGAACTGTAGCTCACTTCTCTGCCCTCTATACAAGAGAATGACAACATCTGATATTCTCTATGTCCTTGACCTTTGTAAAGATAAAAGTTCAAAATGTGAAGTATGATTTCTATTAAATGCGAATTACTTTTGTCGCATTATAAAGTCTAAAAAATGCAAGTAAGAAAATAAGTCAGTGAAAGCAGCAGATATACCATGGGGGAGGAACATACAAAGAAACAAAAAAATCACATGGTACATTATAAATACGTTAGAAACAAAAGAGAGAAAAAAGATATTTGTGTCCCTACCTAGGGGTTCATTTCGCTTAACATTATCTTATATGGTCATATGTACATAGCTTTTGGCCTTTTCTGCTTGTCCTATACATCTACTAGTTATTGCAAATAAGGGAAACCATGGGACCTATGTTTCTTTGGGCCTGGCTTACTCACACTTTTCTAATTCGGGGAGAGGAAGGGAAAAAACAAAATGCTTAAATAAGGATACAGGTTGACCCATTATAACAATGAGATACACAAAACACTACGTTGAAAATGAACTTTACAACTTC
>NW_012267217.1:8032099-8056133 GCF_000151885.1 Dipodomys ordii
TCATGAGATGATTCCTCAGGGTGCAGCCTTTTCACTACATAGAACTATTTTCATTTGGGGTGGGCTGTTCCTGCAAGGCTTTGCTATACCCATGAGGTTATTCCTTCTCATAAGGATGTTATTGATCAGTCCTGTCTTTACTGGAACCCAAATTAATTGTGTAGTAACTGTGGAGAGAATGGCTTCCAACTGTAAAAGGACTGGATGCCTTAGATAAACACAAAATAAAAGCTTTTCTTCTTCTTTAAATTAATTTGTGGGTCCAGGTAAGGAGTTTGTTTTTCAACACAGTTTAACTACATATTCCAAATACAATTTCAATAAAATTTCAATGGAGTGGACATGGGTTGCTTCTAAAGTGGGAATGACAGCATTGGCCTTTGGGATTTGACTATCTTATTGAGATTTCTTGTGAGAATTTCCTACCCTCCATTCCAGCCTACAGATATGAAATCAGCAGTGAATTGGGAAGTTGTACAATGTTTTCTCTCAGGGGTCTTATAATTGCTTCTTCTCATGGTCACTGCTTATGTCTCTCTGCTGTCTACTGGACAGAGAGTAGGCCTTGGATAAATTCAATTTTAGTTTTTCTCTGAATATCTTCACATTCGTGCATGGTTAGCTGCTGCTACCTATCAGAAAGAAACCCTCAACACGGAAGTGTTAATTCTGAAGCAGCATTTTCAGTTGAGTCTTTTGAAGATTTATAGAGTTTATAACTTTTATAGAAAAATACTATATGCTTTTGAAGTAATGGTGCTGGATCTAACCCAGAGGCATCTTGGTCACATGGTGGATAATAGGAAATTAGGCTTAAATGGCGCCATCTTGTTTTCATGGTGGAGACAGGGACGCCTCACCTTCTAGGTGATTGGTGTGCCTGAATTCCACGGACTTGGACGATGCATTACTGGTCTTGCCAGTACCATGCCTTGAACTTGGGAGACTTAGAATTCCTCTTTTTTAATAAGTTTTTTTATTATGAAAATACTGTACAGAGGGGTTATAGTTACATGTGCAAGATAATGAATACATGTCTTATCAAGCATTGTTGCCTTCTCCTTTGTTTTTCCCCTACCATCCCTTCGCCCTACCCACCTCCATTGGCCATTAAATAGAAGAGGCAATCCAAAATTCATGTGGAAATAAAAGACCCCGAATAGCAAAAACAATCCTTAACAGAAAGAGCAATGCTGGCGGAATATCAATACCAAATTCCAAACTCTACTACAAAGCCATAGTAATCAAAACAGCTTTGTACTGGCACAAGAAGAGATCTCAGGACCAATGGAATAGAATTGTAAACCCAGAAATGAGCCCATAGACCTATAGCCACCTAGTATTCGATAAGGGAGCTAAAAAAATAGAATGGAAGAAAGACAGCCTCTTCAGTAAATGATGCTGGCTAAATGGGTTAATCACTTGTAGAAAACTAAAGCTAGACCCTTATATCTCAACCTAAACCAGAATCAACTCCAAATGGATCAAAGACCTTGGAGTCAAAGCAGGCACGCTGAAAACTTTACAGGACGGAATAGGAGAAACCCTAGGTCTCCTTGGCACAAGCCAAAATTTTCTTAATAGAGACACAGAAACCCAACAAATCAAAGAAAGGTTAGACAAATGGGATTGCATGACATTACAGAGCTTCTGCATGGCAAAGGACATAGCTAGCAAGATCAATAGAAAGCCCACAGATTGGGAGAAGATCTTCACTAGCCATACAACGGACAAGGGTCTCATATCTAAAATATACTTGGAACTCAAAAAATTAAATCCCCCAACAACAAATCCTCAAAGAAACAACTGCCCAATAAATAAGTTGGCTAAAGACTTGCAAAGAAACTTCTCTGGAGACTTGGGCTTCTTGTGACCCTTCCCCCTGACCTGACACCATTTAGAGGCACCCGTTCAGGTGCCATTACATCATGCCTCCTGACTGTGTCTCTTGTCTCCTGGCTCTCCTCCAGTCAACATGGGGTCCCACTTCAGCAGTCTACTGAAGTTGATCTGGTTTGTTGGTATTGTTTTTCATTTTCTTTTCTCTCCTGCTCTCATGGCTCAGTTTTCTAAAGGTGTTGAGTATGTTTGAGGGGCTGCAGGTCTCTATGACAGAAGTCCACCTGCAGATACCAGCTGTCCAATAAAGACTTCCAATTCAACCCTTCAAAATGTGGCTTCTCTGTTTCTGGCCATTGAGTGGTAAGGTAACACTTTCAATGTCTCAATTCTTTTTAGTTTGAGCAGCTCTAGAATTTCTTAAGCCACTCAAGCATTGGTCAACTGGGTCCCTGTCCAAGCCACCTTCATTATTTTATTTGATAGACCTACATAACCCATGTCCTAGGAGAAGGGAGATATAGAATTATGATTATTTAAAAAAATTTTATTTGCCCTCTTACAAAAAGCATTTTAATTGAGATTTAATAACTCTATAAAAGATAAATCTAGCTGCCATGTAATAAACAGTAATTAATTAGTTAATATCAATTAAATACTAAAAATATTAATTTACATTTAATGTCTAACTACTATAATTTGCTACAGCTATCTTATTAAATGCTAATTAAATTCCTAAATATTCTTACAAATTTAATGCATTAATAATAAGAGTGTAAGTACATATTTACTGTATCTGCACTTCTGAGTTCATTACATGGCAACGAGATTTATCTCTTTTACAGTAATTAAATATACTAAGCAAACCTCAGTAACTTTTCCTAACACAAGCCATAACTGTTTTATTAATTTCAAATTAAATGCTCATTTAAGGTTTCTAATCTACAGCTTCCCCAAACTATTTTCTACAGGCAAAGCAAAGGTTATTATATGTTTAATTAAACTTTATTTTTTAAACTTTGGAACGAAGGTTTCTATAGATGACTTCTGCTTTCTCAGCTTATTCAGGAAAGATTACCCTTTTGATAGAAATATTCATTAACATTTTCTCTATATGCTATGTTTTTATTTTCCTCTGTGTGCTGTCTTTGTACTTCTGTTCTCCATCTGCTAAGTCCACTATCATTAGTATTTTTCTCTGATTAACACAAGCCAGCAAAGTTTCATGTTTCATTTATCATGAAGGAATAGAGCTTTCACTGCCATTCTCTTCAGTTATCTTCTATTTCCATTATTGACCACTTTATTCCTAGAGAAACATCCCATAAAGAAATCAAGCAGATAGAAAGACCAAGTGACAGAGAGAGAAAGGATGGGAGAAATGAAGGGGGTGAGGGTGGAGGGGGGGTGAAACAGAGGGAGAGGGAGAGAGGAGAGAGAGAGAGAAAGAAAGAGAGAGAGAGAGAGAAAAGGTCTTGTGATATTTGTAAGCAAAAGTGAGGCCATTTGGAAAGGCTGCAAGGGTAGTAAGCCTCTGCCAAGGTTCCAGGCTCAGGATGATTTCAGAAAGTCTAAGAAAAAATACAGCCCTTGCATGTATCCAATGATTTAGAATCTTCAGTCTTTCCAGATATGATGGGGGATGTCATAAAGACAGGAGACTGCTGTGCAGCAAAGAAAGCACATTAGCTATTAACCTTCCCCCAGCCGATCAACTTTATTTTGCAATCTTCCCTCAGAACCATTAGAATACCCTGAAGAAATAACTTTCCAATTAAAAAGGATCTCAGAGAACAAAGCCATTTTATCTCTGACTCCTGGTGTTCTTTATTCCAATAATTTAAATTGGAATTGATTTTTCAATTTAGCCGTTGACTTGCTATGGACACACAGCTGAAAAGGCCGAATGGAATTGCATGGCTGAAATATTTGTCTTTGTGATGCACTTCTCATAAATTCACAGGAGTCCCCCTTCCCCCCTTTTTAAATGCATTTTCTTCTGCCGCCTTTGCCTTAGACAACAGCTTTTTAGCACAGCATGGGCAAACTGAGAAAACACGTCCAGCTTGACCTCCAGGGACACTGTCCTCTATTCCTCATACGTCTATCTGATTGTTACATCTCCTGGAAAATAAATAAATCCAGTCTATCAAAATGATTGGGATTCTTCAGTCCCAAATATTTGTTTTCTAATTTATATAGGCAATTTCATTTCTCAATGAAGGCAATTTCTTTTCTCAGGATACTTTGTCTCAAACATGTGTTGTAATGGAGACTGGATTCTGCTATCATTGCTTTAATTATTAATAGCCAAAAATATGGATTTTTCAATTAACACTTAATAATTTTGAATTAAATACTTCAAATATTAAAGTGTTCTTTATGACCCACTTATATTTTATAAGGACTCAAAATACTCAATTATTCAAGCAGTTGATTAGAAGTCAGCTCAGCATTGTCTTATGTCTTCTCATTTCTGATGGTTTTCTCTGTGACCTTAGAAGAAATGCCACAGTCTTTGTCAACATCTCCTTCCTGTTTCCTCGCCCTGTCACTCCAGCAGGTGTCTCTACTTTCCTTTGTCTTATAGGCTTGAGACCTGCTCTGAGATCAGGGCTGATGTGAATAGCAGGTATGGAAGGAAATCCTGAGCTCACAATATTGTTTAATTCTTACTAAAACCATGTCGCTTGTTGCTCACATGCCCTTGAGGTTTTTGCTACTCATTGTCTTTTCTTTTTCTTTATAATTGTTTGAGCACATGATCTCACCATGTTGTCCTTGACTACAGACACACACACACACACACACACACACACAAATCCTTTATTAATAAACCAAGCTTAAGAGAGAACATAGAACCCAGTAGAATGTAAATGCCAAAATAACAGGATCCTTAAAAGCATTACTTCCTCCTCCATTTTTTATGCAAAATCTGTGTTGGCATCTACTTAGTATTCAAAAATCTGCTGAATGTATGAATTATCCTGTGGTTCCCATCTGACTTTTCTTCTCTATAGCCAGTTATAAATTAATGCAGGGAGAGAAAATACTTGCAATAAATATGATAAATGTACTTCTGTACTGACTGCTATACCAAGTAGATGTTAGCTACATATTCTTCATAGCAGTATGATAAGGTTTTGGCTTTAGTCCTTCAATTTGAGGTATATGATGATCTATATGATCTACACTTTTAAATGTATGGTGATTAAAAATAACACATGGCAACAGAGGTTACATGTTTAGAAAAAGTATGGTTTACTCAGCAAACAACATCTAAATACAGTAATATTTATGCTGGTGTGTGTGTGTGTGTGTGTGTGTGTGTGTGTGTGTGTATTTCTTCATTTATTTGTGTAGTAGTTACAGGGGCTTGTGTACCTGACACTGCTCTAAGAATTCTTAACCCATGGACAACAGAACTACCTATTCCTGTGCAGACCACAAGTTAACTCCCCAAAACTGATAGAAAGCACATGGATTTTTCAGTTAACACTTAGTAATTTTGAATTAAATACTTCAAATGATAAAGTACTTTATGACCCACTTATATTTTATAAGAACTCAAAATACTCAACTATTCAAGCAGTTGATTAGAAGTCAGTACTGTCTTATGTATTCTCATTTTCTCTCTGACCTTTGACGAATGCATAATTTATTTATTTTTTATTTTTGGGGTCCGGTCGAGGGGCCTGAACTCTGGGCCTGGGCGCAATCCGTCAGCTCCTCAGCTCAAGGCTAACACTCTACCACTTGAGCCACTTTCCAGCTTTTTTCTTTTTGCTTATGTGGTGCTGAGGAATCGAACCCAAGGCCTCATACATGCAAGGCAAGTGTTCTACCTCTGTGCCACCTTCCCAGCCCCAACGAATGCATAATTTAGAAGAAACACATAACTTAAAAAAAGAAAATGTAAGAATTTAAAGCTAATATATTAGGTAAAATTGGGAAGAGTAGTGGGGAGCTGAGAGAGTAGGAGGAGGAGGGGTTGTAATTTAAAAGGAGCTGCTCAGAGCTCAGAGATCTTTAAGTTAAATTTTGAGGCAGGTGAAGGAAGACACTACAGAGATAATCTGAGGCAAGAAGTGATAATAATGATCTGGGAAAGATCATACTGCAAAGACTCCTAACATAGGTGTGTGTGCATGTTAGGGCAAAAAGGGGGTTGATTTGGCAGCAAGAATACAGTGTGGCTGGTACAGAATTAATGGAGCTGAGATTTAGGTCAGCAGAGAACTAATGCCAGGTTCTGAAGGATCTTGCAAGCCACTGTGAAGACAAGGGCTTTTATATTGTCAGAGACAGGGAGATCAATTGTCAGCTGTTCCTGAATTGCTATGGCCCAGCTTCGAATAGCATAATGTTCTTTACTCGCCATATCTGGTTTTACAAGTCTGTCCTATTAAAGGAGATAGGTAGGCTGAAGAAAATGAGAGTTGTGGTTTAAACAAATGTTATTAGTATCTGCAAGTTAAATTTATGATTAATTAATCTGCAGATTAATCATATGTTTACAGAAACTGTATTTCTTCTTTTCCTTTTGATCTGAAGCACCCAATTTTCCTAACTGCATACAGATAATAAGAGTGTCTGTCTGTTTACATGCTTGCTTCATTAAAATGGAGATAGCTAGAGAAGAACCACCATTTCTTTTTTGTTTTGGAACAGCAGAATCTGAAACAGAATAATGTCTCCAGAAATATGTGATGAAAAATATGCTGAGAATCTTCACAAATTGTGCAATTAGAGGAATGTTGACAGAAACTTAGAGTCCTTCTGTTTCAATTGCCTTGTGAGGAATTTGTTTCTAATTTAATGTAAAAGAAAATTTTCCTGGAGTCTTCCTAATGTAGACAGCATCCAAATTTGAAACACTTCAACATTCTCTCTGAAAAGCCTACTTAATTTAAGACTTCCCTAACTTGTAAGGTTTCAGGAAAATAATCTGATGTCTATATGGAATCAAATTCTTTAGCTTGCTTAGAGAAGTGAGAATTCACAAATATGTTAATAAAAACTTGATGTTGATTTCTGATGATTGTAAGAAAACTTTAGTCTTTCGGTCTTTCTGATGGATGACAGATGTAGAAAGTAAAGAGAGAGATTTTCATCATCTACTCATCAACATCTATAGTAACAAACATACACACACATTTTGTAAGAATTGATCTTTTAAAGGTGCTTAGTGAAACTCATCCCTCTCTGAAGTATTCAATCACACAGACTATTAAGGAATTGAAAGTCACTTGCCCAGCATGATAACATAGCCCCTGGTGTCATTGTGACTTTCTCCAGTGTTTCACGATATATATTTAGCCTAATCTGGGTTTTGATCACAAAACTCCACATGGAATCATAAGCAATAGATGTTGAAAGTCCAATATCAATGTGTTCTCTTGGATAAGATTTTAGTGAGAACCCTCTTCTTGGCTCACAGGTGTCCTTCTGTCTCATCCTGGAGACTATATTTCCTCATTCAATTTGAATCCCAGCCTAAAGGATGAATGGCCAGCATATTGTTAAACCGGAGATGAGAGTTTATGTGTTTTGGGGAGCAGAGACACTACATTCAGCCCAAAGCATTCTTTTTACTCTACAGGAAATACTATTTAAAAGACTTGCAGAATTTTCAGGTCATGTATTTAATAATTGTATGGGAATTCAGTTGCAAGAAGAGAGAAGCCACATTTTGAGAGTTTGAATTGGGAGTCTTTATTGGAGAACTTTTGAGTCTGCAGGTGGATTCCTGTCTCAAAGACCTGTAGCCCCTCTAATACATTTAACATTATTAGAAAACTGAGGCATGAGAGTAGGAGAGGAATGAAAGAGCAGAAAAACAATACCAATATACTAGATTACCTCTAACGAGAGCTGAAGTGGGATGATGCCATGTTGGCTGGAGGAAAGCCAAGAGGCAAGGTGTAATGGCGCCTGAGCAGGGACAGGGTCAGGAGATAGGGTTACAGGAAACACCAGAGTCTGAGGGTTCAAAGCAGAGGACTGACAGGTCCAGTAACCTATAGTGCAAATCACTGCCTCTGCTTCTAGGAATTCAGGAATGCCCATTCCCTGGGGCTAGGTCTTCCCTACCTCTACCATGAAGATAAAATGGCACCAGTTAAACTCAATATCTTATCATCCACCACCTTGCCAAGATGGCGCTGGTTACATACAGTATCCTTTTTCATGAAGACCTTATTTCAAATTGGCACCTGTCTCAAGAACTGTTTATGCATTTCTTAATCTGTATATTATTCATGCAATTTTCAACATCTGACCTACTATGCCCTTAATTCGTTTTTGAAATTTTGTCTTTCTTCTCTGGTGTCAGTTACATGAAGGAAGGCAATTTCCTGCTTAAAGGTAAATATTATTTCAAAAAGAAACTTTAGAAATCAGCATTTATTTTTAGAGCTTTGATTATTTTGTGCACATTTGTCCTTTTGGTGTCCAAATAAGATGTTCAGAGTTAATTTCAAATCTTAATTCTTTCTGTTTCTTTCTTTGAGATTTATCCCTCTAATATACTAAATAAACATTTGCTAAATTGATATAATTTAGAAATTATTTACCTCAATAATATTCATATTGACTTTATATTCTCAAGCTTAATTTGATCTAAGATATGTTTGGTATGAAATGAAATATAACTTTGTAACTGAACAGAAAATGAAATTGTGTACCTTAAAGTTTCCTCTATAAAATCTTTTCACCAAATTTGAGTACACTATTAAAACAATTATTTTCCATTTAATTACTGCTAATTTTATAGTGGTTGTTTATGTATTGTTTTAGTTTTTATGCTTCATTGAAATTAATGACCTAATATAATTTAGATCAAATTGCTTTAGTCTCAAAATGGAAAATTTATTCATTTTTTATATAGAGCAATGGTGAAAAATAGGACAATATTGTTGATAATAATATAAATCTGTATATTATACTTGCTATTTTTCCCAGTCATAGTTTTTTTTTTACTCAATTAGCAAGAGAATCATTGATTTAAATGTATTTACCTCACCAAGAAAGGTCCTTACTTATTGAGTGATGGGAAGGGATTGTAAGGGGAAACAAAAGAGGAGGCAACAATGCTTGATAAGAAATGTACTCATTACCTTGCCCATGTAATTGTAACTCCTCTGTACAGTATTTCACAATTAAAAAAATAGCAAAGCTTTAAAAATAACTATTAAAAAACAAAAAAATATTTGAAAATGGCAGAGAGATACAATTTTCAATAGGATAGCCTATATTTCTTGCCTTTCTAGATGCAAAATTATAAACAAAGATTGATTATGGCTAAAAGGTAAAATGATAATATTGTGATGTTTTTCATAAAACAGATATAAATGCAGAGTGGATATAATTGGCATATAGGAGGGAAATACACAATTGAGTAAAGAAGGGAAATAAGCAAGGTAAATTTTATTTTTGATGAAGAATAAGAAAAAATAGTTTAAAATACTTTAAATAACCATAAAGTGATATATTAGAAATTAGAAGTCGAAGTAAGTTAAATGCTATAAATTCTTCTCTTTATGGTTACTAATATGATGTGAAGTTAGTATTAAGTCTACAAATTGTTAAGAATTTTCTTCAATTTCATGAAGAAAATCATGACACTATACAAAAGATATAGTATCATTAAAAAAATTGACTCTGAATTTTTTCCTTTTATGTAGTATATAATTTCACAAAGAGCTTTAAAATATTAATAATAGAATATCTTAGGAAAGTAGAGAATTACATGAATCACACTCCCAATGTGCATTAAAAAATTTTGACTAGGATCTCTAGGATACCCCTAAGATACCTCTAGGATACCACCCACATTTTGGTACATTCTAGCTACCACAAATGACAGAAATGAATGAAACTTTTGTTTCTCTGAGTCTGGCTTACTTCACTTAATATAATTTTTTCCAAGTCTTCCTATTTCCTTATGAATAGTACAAATCACTCATTCTGATGGTTGAGTAGAATTCTATTTATATATAAATGCATAATATATAATATATATCATATTTTCTTGATCCATTCATTCATTGAAGGGCATCTGGCTGATTTCATATCTTGCCTATTGCAAACAATTCTGTAATGAATATGATTGCGCTGGTATCTTTAGAGTGGTTTTATTTGTGCTCTATTGGATAAATATGGAATTTCTGGGTCATAGGCAGTTCTATGTTTAGTTTTTTGAAAAACTGCCATTTTGTTTTCCAGGGTCCTTGAACAAGCTTATAGTCCCACCAGCACTGTATAGCCATTATAAGATAGAATATCTGTGTTATTTTGATTTACATTTCCTTTTTGGTCAGAGACATTTAACAGTATTTTATGTATCTATTGGGAAGCCCATGTAGTATAATTCTTTAGAAAAACTAAATGAAAGCCTAAATAAATGGGTATTTGTTGGGGGGTGGGGAGAGAGTAGGGGAGTAAACATATGAAAGGGGGGAAATGGGAGAATGTAATCTAGAACTCATTGTGTATACCACAAAATTAATAGAAATAAGACAAGGGTTGGGTCAGGGGTTGAGACTGTTGGAAGGCTAACACAGTTCAAGATAAACTGTATACATAAACTGCTTTATTAAATGATAAAAACAAAACAAAACAAAAAAGGCAAATCAATAGATAGCCTAAAAAATAAGGGAAAGAAAAGGAAAGGAAATAAAAAATGCTGAAACAAGGGTACAGCTTGACCCATTGTAACAATGAGATGTACAAGACAGTATGCTGAAAATGAACTTTACAACTTGGGGAGGGAAGAAGGGTGGTGTTGGGGAGGGGGGAGGAAAGGGATGGTAGGGGAAAAACAAAAAAAGTGGGTAACAATGCTCAATAGGAAATGTACTCATTACCTTACTCATGTAACTGTAATCCCTCTGTATAGTATCTTTACAATAAAAAAGGGAAAGAAGGAGTAGGCTGGGAGGGGTGGGTTTGATCAAGATGCACAACATTCATAAGCTTTTGTTGAATGGCCTTTCCTTTGTACAACTACTTAAAGATAATTAAAAAAATTAAAAATGTGACTAGGAAGCTGGAACCTAAGTGAACGTACATTCCTGTTAGCATGCCCTATTTTTTTTTTTTTGAAAAACATTGCTGACAGTATGGTTAGGTGAAAATTTGCCTCAATATTTAATGGACTCTAATTATGTATTGTGACATTTTTCCTGTAGTTCTAAGTGTAGAAAGAAAAGAAAAATCCTACTTATTACTATGTTTGCCAACTGCCAAGAAAAATATTGGATTTGGATCAGATATCTAGCAATAGAAAGCATTAGATTTGCTCCAGAAGAAATAATGATTTGGCAGGATATTTTTAGTAGAAAAATAGGGCATAATTTGGAAAATAAACATTAAAATAGTGAAAGTTGAAAACAACAGCTGGATTATTTGATCCTTAATGAACTTCTCTATTGAAGTCTGAGTGAATGATGGAAAGAGATGTATAAATAGTTCTGGGATATGAGTAAGGTTTTACTTTTATGCTTGACTCTTAGACTATTATGACATTTTCCTTCAAGATATTTAAAAGAACATCTGAGGTTAAAGAAGAAAAAAAAAGAAAATTCAGTGAAAAAAATCCCACAAAACTCCTTGTTAAAGAAATTCAAAACCCTAGAAGTAACCAAATAATTTAAGCACATTAAAAAATCAAATAAGCAAATAATGAATGGTTGCTCTGCTTCCACAGAATTCTGCTTGTCTGTTTCCTAAACATTAATTTGATCAGGCACAAAATCCACTGCTATTGCACGTGGGTTAAATGAACAGCAGGGGAGAACAATGATCTGTGTAGATTTTGTTCATGTGAGAAAAGACAAATTAGACACATATATAGGATTATAAAGTATATGTTTTAATTCAGTGAAAGATTTTTCTGGGATTAACCTGAAATATTCTAGAGAACAGTGTTAAGATGATGAATTGTATTTTAGCTAAAATTATATAATTGTATTTCTAGTCATCAAATGTTTTTCTTTTTGATGTTATTAGGGATGAAGTTGGAGTTTTCCCCTTTCCAAACAGGCATAGTACCACTTAAACCATATCTCCAGTCATTTTTTTACTTTAATTATTTTCAGTTAGGGCCATATGTTTATTCGCACACATTGGCTTTGAGCATCATCTGTGTTGCTATGCCTCCTACATATCTGGGGTGACAGGGACACACCCCCCAATCCCACATTTTGTACCTGAGCAGTCTGTAAACTATGGTTCTCTTGATCTTCGCTTCTGGAATGATAGGGCATGAAGCATCATGCCTGTCCTCTAGTTGCCAGCACTTCATATCCCCTGAGACTCTAAAACTGTGACATGTCACCTACCCACACCTTCAATTTCTGTTGTGGATTGAATTATTATTCCTACCACGTCTCATTTACCTTGTAAATGGTTTTAATGTTCATGTTATTTGCGTGGGATTCTATTGTTCCTTGTTTCTAGGGAGAGAATGATTGCCTATCTTACTTTTTTGTTGTTATTGTTCTCTCCTGGGGACAGAGGCCTGGGCACTGTCCCTGAATACCTTTTTGTTTAAGTGCTCTATTATTTTGTCCCACAGTGACGCTTCAGTTTTCTGGTGGTTAATTGGAGATAAGAGTTTCATGAATTTTCCTGCTGGGGCTGGCTTTGAACCGTGATCCTCAGATCTCAGCCTCCTGAGTAAATAGGATTACAGGTGTGAGCACCAACTCCTAGCCTCCTACTGACTTTTGATTCAGCAACCTGACTTGGCTTCAGTATGGATTATGAGCAGACCTAGCGGCAAACCAAAACGAGAATAGCTCAGTGGAGCATAGCTAATATCAGTCAAATCTAGAGGAAACCAACCAAACTCAACAGCAGCCAGTGTGTTTACTAAGAAAGCACATATTTAATTTGACAACTATAAGAAAGATTATTTGTGGCTTATAATTACTGAGAATTTGGGGTCATTTGTTAGTTAAAGAAGTACTGACTAATACATGATGATATTTCTGTGCAAGGTTACAGTCAACACACATGGAAAAATACAATTAAAAACTGAAATCAACAGAGAAAATTTAATTTTAAAATTGCCAGAAGTTGTTTTTTGGGGGTTGTATTCAATTTTGAATTTGCTCAAGCAGAATCTCAAAGATTTCTACCATAGACTTTCTAAAATTCATAAGCAGTCTATGTATACAATTGATATTGAATTTGTATAATACTGTGTAAATTTGAGGCCATGCAAGTTATCAAAATCATAAGCTTAAGTAAATGTGAGTTTTATAAACTACAAACATTTTGTAAGTTGTCATTTCTTGTCTCTTGAGGACAGCCTCTGTGCTTTTCTCTAAATTTAGCAAAAAAGGGTGTAATAGTTTGAAACAAGTACCTACATCTGTGAGATTGGGCTCAACAGTCTTATTTTTAATTTCACACACACACACATACACTAAAAAAAATGGTAACAATGTCATTTTTCCAAACATCAAGTTTATAAGAATTGCCTAAAATAGTGAAATATGTAAGAATTTGAATGCAAATATATATTTGACTTAAATGTATAGACAAGTAAATGTAATATGATTGGTAACAGCAGGAGGAGATTGGCCTAACAAAGTGTATGATGGAAGTTGATTACTGTCTAGTTGATTATTTGCAAATAGCAAATAATAGCACAGTGAAACCTGTTGAAATTATATTGTAAAAAGTGAGACATAGAAAGTGATGGAAGGAATGGAGTTAATTAAAAATCGTTGTAAATGAATGTGGAGATGATGTAAGGAAATTTCAACTGAATAAAGCTAAGATAATATAGTTCGTGCTGGTGCTCACATATATAATCCTAGCTACACTGGAACTGAGTAGAAAGACTGCAGTTTGAAGCTAGCCCAGGAAAAATGTTTAGATTTCATCTCTAAAAACAAGCTGGATGTGGTAATTCATATCTGTAATCACAGCTAGGTGGAAGGCATTTGTGGGGAGATTGCCACCTGAGGTTCATAAATTGTTAGACTATATCTGAGAAATAAGTAAGATGGTTGAAGGCTTTGTTTCAGTGGTAGAGGGCCTATCTAACAAGTGTAAGGCCCTGAGTAGTAGTGCTCAATACCAGAAAAAAGAATAATAATTAGCACACAAAGTTTGAATAATTAAAAATATCACATTTCTTTGAAAAAAATCTAAAATATATCAACTTTATTAATTAATTGGAACTTATTATTAACATAATGGCTTAAGTCAGTGACATTCTTAAATAAGTCTCTGTTATGAAAATCATCATATAAAAAAGTTATTTAATTGGTCCTGAGTTCAACATTGTGTTTTTACCCATAAATATATGATATTTTAAAACCAATATATCTGCCATAGTTTTACATAGCAAATCCTGAATCCTAGATTTTAACTTTAGACATAGATAATGAAGAGAGAACTCATTAAGTCTGTGTAATTAAAAAATTCAAATGGTGTTCCAATTATTTTTTTTCAAAATCTTAAAAATTTAATATATTGACACACATTTTATGGCTTCTAAGAGGCATATTTCATATTCTTAAATAACTCTTATAACACAGGCATACAAAATTCAATATAACAATAAAATACAGAAGTTAATACATGCACGAATCTTAATAGTCACCATAGCATCAGCTGTTATCACAAACATTATTGTGACCTAATAGTTAATATAATTGAAAATAATTTTCAAGGGGAGCCAAATAAAGATAAGTTAACAATAGATGTGTTTAAAAGTTAATGTACATTTTCAGGACATTCACAGGGGTACAAGGCAGCAGATATATTCCTGTGGTCTAGCACATCCTACTCATAACATCTATTTGCTTTGCTTTGTCAAAACATATGAAAAATCATTAAAGTGTTTTAATAAATGTCTGGTTTTCCTGCTCATTCATCTTATAAATATTAATTAGCCATGGATCAGGCAATTAAAGTTTAATCAATTTGCACTAATTAGCACCACATACTTGCATAAAAAGATAAAACCAACTCCTGCATCTGGCTGTTATTTGCAGTTTTTGTCAAGTGCTGATGAGTTTAATCTTGAAGGGAAGATTAAGAAGAAAAGAAAAAAAGTAAATCAAGAAAGTAGCGTTAATTTTAGTAAATTTTCACTCAAAGTACTGGTCAGGAGTATCATGGAGATAATTCCAGCAACATTACACTTCAATTTTTTCCCCTGACACTTGCAATGCCAGATTCTTGTAGACTTGTCCAATGGGGAAGAACTCCATATCTTCTGTTGCAACTCTGCTGTATACATGTAGTTACCTTTTCCCATAAATAACTCATTTCTATTCTTTATGACTTAAACATATTGAAGTGCATTGTCATTGAAGCCCTAAATTTCTAGATCAATTTTCTTCCTTTAGGATGAATATATCTGGTCTGTATTGAGCTGAAATTGCAAGCTGCAGTTCAGCTAGTAAATTTGAGTTCTTACATAATTTTATATATAATTGGGAGAATGAGAACAATTTCTGAAAGACTGAAAGTTTGTGGTCTGATCTTTTGTGAGCATATGGTAGCTTAATCATTTTTGTTTCACATATACTTTATGACACTTAACTCCTGCTTCTCTGTTTTTGACTTCTGAATTTGTCTAATAAATCACACTGCCAATCTAGTAAGGAGGCATTGTACAGTGCATTTGCATTACTATTTTGTGTTTTAATAACTGGAGAAAATAAAGTGTTCCATTACCGTCTATTCATATAATTGACAAGGATTATAAGAAATGGAACTAGTTTTTATTCACTGATGGAAATTTATCTTAGCTTGGCAGGTAAAACTACATGTTTTAAGATGATTTAGAATTGTACTAAAAAAATAGAGCGTGATTCATAAAAAAGGGTATGCACCATTTACGTAGGGATTTTTATTCAGTTTATGCAAGAATAGTCAAGTGAATAGTTATTGATATTTCTCAAATAAAGTATTATGATTCATTAAATTCCCTATTCCCCAGTGAACAAGCCCCTGCTGGGTTAAGTCCCCTCAAAGAAAGCAAAGGTGGAAAAAGGGGACAGCATGCTTCAATACCTGCTTTTTAAAAATACCTAAAATGAGATCACATATTGTACCACCATCTGGATTTCAATACACACGACTTTCTTATCATTGTTGGGGGAAAATGTGAATACAGGCTTTGTTAACACAAAGGTATGCATGTGGCATAGAGATATATACACCTGTGTACACAGTTTAAAGTGGCATTATGAATCAAATTCCAATGCTTGAGTTGCTAAAATGAATGAAACAGTGTATGAAAAATGTTTTACAAAAATCTAAATTGCTATAAAAGAGTGGAGCTTCATGGGGCAAAGCAAGAAGACATCATTGCTATGCTTCATAGCCTTCTTATGAACACAGTACCTATATTCTTCCACAAATAATATGCAAAATCATCAGCCTTAGGATTATAGGTAGAGAGAAAGTAGGAAAATATTGAGAATACTTGAATATCCATTAATGTCCTGCTCCTTCAGTGTTAAAAGTCTTAATGTAATATATTTTTTATGATGTTGATTTTTTTTATTTTGAAAATACCGTACAGAGGGGTTACAATTACATGGGCAAGGTAATGAGCACATTTCCAATCAAGCATTTTTGCCTCCTCCTTTGTTTCCCCTTCCCATCCCTTCCCATCTCTCACCCTCCCAACCCCCACTCTACCGGCTAAAGTTGTAAAGTTCGTTTTTCGACATAACGACTTGCACATCTCATTGTTGCAATGGGTCCATCAGTATCTCTATTTAAACGATTTGTTTTTGCCCTTCCCCTCCACAAATTATACCAACATCAAATACAATGAAAGCAGGGGTCTTAATGTAATATTTTTAATCATTTAGATTCTCTACTTTAGGCTGGACAATGGTAGCTCCCATCTGTAATCCAAGCTACACAGGACGCTGAGATCCAAAGGTCACAGTTCCAAGCTAGCCTGGGCAGGAAAGGCTGTGAGACTCTCACATCCAAATAACAACCAGTATCGTTGGAAGTGGGACAGTGGCTCAATTGGTAGATCCCTAACCTTGAGCACAAAACCTCAGGGGCAGTGAAAAACAAAATATCAATCTTTACCTACATCAAATGGATTCTTTCGGTTTTATTCTCCAAGAAGTAATCAACTAGATAGTTAAGACAGTGTCATGTAAAATTAAAAGTCACTTTGAGAAACAGTAAAAACAATAAAATAAATAAATATGTCAAGCCTAGAGAGTGATAAAGGTCACATCTTTCTTTAAATACTTAAACATATACAATACAGAAAATAACTTAAATTTTCTGTGCTTGAGTACAAGTAAGAAAGATGTAGAGAAGACACAGAAGACACAGAAAATGACCCTTAAAAATGATAACCAGGATGTTATCTTCAATTAATCATCCCCCCTAAAAAAATGCTGGAAGTGAGACTATGGCTTAAGTGGAAGAATGCTACTATTGGTCAAAGAAGCTCAGGGACAGTGCTCAGACCCTGAGTTCAAGCCTCAGGATTGGCACAAAAAATTAAAAACTTAACCAACTTGAAGATAGAAGGCCATACATAATAATTGGTATAGTAAAGAACAATGGATTATTTCTACTGTGTCACCAATTTGCAAAATTTACAATTTACAGATGTGTAAAATTACAGTGTACAATTTACCATCTGTAAAACTGGAAATAGTAAATAGTGTTCACCATGGATTACATCACCTTTAATGTAACAATACCTGCATTCAGTCCCCCATACCTATTTATTAAAATACTTTAATAGGAGATATTTTGCTAGTAGAGATTCTGCTTTGGGCCATTTTCACCAGCCTTTCTATCACAGCTTGACATCACCTTCAAAGGGACAGAAGTCATCTCTTCCTACCACCTGTTTTGGATCTGCCCAAAGCCTGCTATTGCATTGAAATCTTTGAAGTCAAGTTCTTAGACACATCCGTTTTTCTCCAAGGACACATTTCTGAGATCATAGTGTTGATATTCTCATCCAGGAGATTCACTTGTCACTGTTAAAAATCTGATGGGTTATTATTCTACGTAGAGTTCATGGGTACAAATCCATGTATGGAATTTTGGTAAACCAAAAGTTCACTGTTCTTCTCATCATTCAAATTATTATGTGGGTAACAAGTCTCACTGTCTTGTTGAGTGTTTGACATCATGAACCCTGATATCCAAGTCAAATTTACATGTAAGGTAAAGTTAAATTTGTCTAGTGCCAAAAGGAAATAGGCCATATCAGGTTAATGAAAAATAAATAAAAGATGCCTTGTGTTTTACATATGATAGTAATGATTTTAAAGTTGGGGAAATATTCATATAATATCCAAGTCAGAATACAAAAAGGAGAGTTGTTAGTTATTCAGTGTTTTGATTAAAATTAAGTTACCTTATTCTCCCTATAGTCAAACTATAAACAAGATTAAATCACATCAGTTCATTGACCACTTTTACAAAGTTTATTCAAACAATTTGAGATAAATATCTTCATATTTATACTCATCTCACAAAAATGTTAAAGGTGATGTACAGAGGGTTTACAGTGACAGTAGTCGGGTATTGAGTATATTGCTTTTTGAACAGTGCCACTTCCTTCCTCATTTTCTCCCAGCTTTCTCCTTTCCTCCTTTCCTTTCCCCCAACAAAGTTAGGTTTCTAACAGAAACATTCCATGCTTACAATCAATATACTTAAGTAATTTAAAAATAATGGTAATAAAATATTAATTTAATTTATTCTTTAAATTTAACCTTAAAAATTCAGTTTAAGCAAGATCAAAATTATAAATGATTAACTGTTTTGGTATTTTAAATGTGTAGGTAATTTATTTTCATTATGCATCTTTTTTTATATCTAAAGATAAAGATCATTTTTTAACTATTCCAAGAGCCATAAATCTATTACATTAGGTGTTAACTTATTTCTCCAGTGAAATCCCATTGGAATTCTGAATATATCTTGAAAATAATCTTCAATTAAATTATATAACTATTAAAAGCAGTTATTTAAATAATACTTCACTGAGGTATAAGTTTAAAAAGTACATATTTAATTTGAGTAAACTTGTGAGTTTGGAACTAAAAGTACAAGTGAGGAAGATGTCACTTGGAGGTGGTCATATTACTCTTATAAACAGGTACTTCCTGAAGAGAAGCACACTTGACAGAGAGAAATGGGGCAGTGGTGTTTTTGACTCTCCAAACTGTTTGTCTTCACATGAATGAAGTTTGTAGAAGTTAGACTCCAGTTGAACATCGTGATTACTACTATTGAAGTACTTTTAATTGAAGTGTATAAAAGTCATTCCTGCTGAACAAATGTGTGTCAAACCACAGAACTCTAAACACAAATAGTTACTTCCGTTTTTATTTCAGTGAGAGGCTGGGAAGAATGTGAAGTAATTGATAGCATTAATAGACTTATTGAAAGAAGGATATGCCTATCACAAATCTTTCAAATATAAAGCACTGACTTTGTATAATGTGGTGATCCTTGAACCAAAAGGGCTTCATAAGTGAATTAGTTCAAAGATTAAGGTTAGTGCAGTAATTGTTATTGAAGTTTGGAGAAAAGGATGCCTATAGAGACAAAAAATTAGTAAAACACTGGAAAATAATAATAACCATACTGAACTAGTGAAATTTGGCCCTGGAGATTTCACTTAATGTTGACTATGCCAGGGAGTTTTTATTAGCTATGTCTGATAAAACATCCCAAGATAAGAACAATCTAGTTTCAAGCCAGATTCAGAAAATAAAACACATTATTGAGTCAGGAAATAATGAATTAAGTGTCTTAAAATTGTGTGTTTCTCATCTCTGGAAAACAAACTCTAAAGTAAGAAATTGTCTCATTTACAAAACCCTATTTGAAGCTCTGAGAATATTTTATGGCCATATGTAATGGATCTGCTCAAAGAAAATTATCTCCAAAAAAATCTTAAGGTCATTGTTTGATGATAATTTTGATTCTTAGCCCAAGCAGGGGAGAGTCTTAGGAAAGTTTTCTTCTGCCTAAGGGAGTTGATTAAAATGTGATGCAAAGCAGAAACCAGAAATGATAAAGGAGGATGAACTAAGACAGAATATATTATGTGCACATCAGAAAATGTCACCACGAAATCCATTATTTTGTTCAACTAACTGATGGAATTACATAAATAAATAGATAAATAGATAGATAGACATCTATAGTCAATAGAATATATGTCAATATTTCAATATAATTATATCATATTTGTTGACAAGGGAAGTTCAAACTGAAAAGAGGTCCTTTGTAACTTCTACTAGCAGAGAATAGGATAAGAAAGAATTTAAGCAAACAAGACCACCAGGAGTGTGTTGTCATAGGATGCAGCCAAGGGTCATATTGAGCTAAGAAACCAGGTCATATGGATTAAATAAGCTTTGCAAAATACTACAGAATAGGAACAGCAATTTGTCTTTTGTTGCCTCCTTTAAAAAAGTGCAAGTGTTAATATATGTAATAATATTTTATTTTGTGTCTGTGGAAGGCATACTAGAAACCATTTCTGAAGGATCTAACACAGGATTGGAAATATTAAGATGATACATGCTTGAACTAGACCCTGAAAACCTAGGGAATAAAATTTTGAGGCATCTTGGGATGGATTGAATATACTTTCTAAGTGGGATAAATGGCCACAAATTCTTCTCCACCTCTCCCTTTCAGAGATAGAAGATGGGTGGGATTTGGTAAGTCACAAGAAGATTGACAACATCTTTTATAGGAATGCCCAATTATCTCAGGCCTCCATAATTGGAAGATTAGCTTAACCTATACAATAAAAGAGGCCATGTGGAAAGAACTAAGGAAAAACATTTACCTTTTAAAGGCTTCTTAGATCTCTCAGACAGCCCAGATCTCAGTAAGAACAGAGGCTCTGAATTACACATGCACACTAGATCCATATCAGCCTCCCACAGCGTAGATCCTAGGCATCCTGGTACCCAGACAAGACATTCTCTATGTTCTTCTCCATTCTTAGACAAAGATAATTTTTTTCTTTTATGTAGCTGATAGAATCTTTCCTCACAATGATCTAAGATGCAAAAGAAAATAGTTCCGCTTGAATCATCTGGTTCAGTGGTCAGTGGAGAGAATGATTTCACAAAAGTGAGAAATAAAGATGTATTTTAGCTGGAATATTGGTGAAAATGATGCACATTAAACACATTTCAAGGCCAAATTCTGTGAAAAGTGTATCAAAGAGGAATATGCGGCCTCAATTAGACAAATGAGAATCAATTCTAGGATTTGTTAAAGATTCATTATTGTATCTGGCATTTGTAGTTTGCTTAATAACAACCTCATCAGATACTTTTCAGGTTAAAATTACTCCTAAAACCCCGCAGTATCTCAAGCAATGTTGAATGGAAAGCATCAAATTCATTTCTAGCAGGATTCATGTTTCTTAAGTTTACATGGAGTTCTTGCTTCTCTGTACAAGTATTTTAATTAGGCATGTTTTCTCATGGGAGGACATGATACAGAAATGCAAAATACTCATGGAGTACATGAAGGGTAGGATATTTAAATTTGACAAAGACTTACAGGGGCCAAAGGGATTTCTTAGTAATTGGTTTTCTCCTAATAAGAAAGGGAATTCTACAGAAAATGTCATGGAATGTGTTTGAGAATGAATAGGTAAGCTTTTCTAGAAATAGCCATTAAATTCTGGAGATTAACCACAGCTACCTGACACCTGTGTATCTTGGTCAATTCTCTATTGATAGTGACATAATACCACTGACTGGGTGATTTATAAAGAAGAGAAGTTTATTTTGGCTCATTGTTCTGGCTCAAGGTCAGAGGTCTGCGGGTGTTGATACCTTTCTTCTTATTGGCAGAATCTCAAGATGGCACAGGGCATCACATGGCAAGAGACAAAGCCAAACTGGATTATGCAGCAAATTTATTCCCAAGATAACTTTGTTATCCATTACTCCATTAGTTCATAATTGGATGATGGATTAATCCATTCAGTGGGGGAAAGCCTTTATTGACTGTTAAAATTCCCACTTGTTCCATTATACTGATTTTTAAAAATGTAGACTATTGTTCTGAATCATAACAGCCATCAATGTGAAACTGATTTCCTGGATCCAAAGATACACTGAAGAGAAGGAGCTCAAGGAAATTTTTTCAACATACTTATGTTGTAACCTAGTCTTTTGTGTGTGTGTGTGTGTGTAGGTTGTGGGGCTCGAACTCTGGGCCTGAGTGCTGTCCCTCAGCTCTTCAGCTCAAGGCGAGCACTCTACCACTTGAGCTACAGCGCCACTTCCGGTTTTCTGGTGGTTTATTGGAGATAGGAGTCTCACGGTCTTTCCTACCCGGGCTGGCTTTGAACCACGATCCTCAGATCTCAGCCTCCTGAGTAGCTAGGATTACAGGTGTGAGCCACCAGTGCCCGGCTTGTAACCCAGTCTTTAATGGAGTGAGGACATTTTACCCACTTGTGCAAGTGGTGCTTTAATCTGAAATATCAGCAAATGGGTAGTTTGAGGGCCAAAACCATATCCAGCTCAATGTAAACCTCTTGCTCTCGAATTGTTTATCACACTGATTGTTTATATCTTTGCTCATTGCTAACTTTTGAAGCTGATTTTTTTTTTTGCATCAACATTTTTTTTTTTTTGGTAATGGGTCCAGAATTCTGGCCTGGGCACTGTCCCTCAACTCTTCAGCTCACAGCTAGCGCTCTATCACTTGAGCCACAGCGCCACTTTGAGCTTTTTCTGCTTATGTATTCCTGAGGAATCGAACTCAGGATCTCCTGCCTGCAAGGCAAGCACTGAACCACTTTCCCAGCACTGCATCCATATTTTAACAATTTTTTCCTTAATATTTAATTAAAAATTTATATATACAATTAATTTAAGGTAAATATCTGCATACTCTTAGATGTTTTATACTTGTAGTATCCACTTTTTAGTTAAAGTTGTACAACAAGAAAAGCAGATGCTAATTTCAATTCCCATGAATATGAAATACCATTAGTTCTAAAGATTTCTTTTTTTGCCTTAGTTCAAACAGGTATATGTGGTATATGTTCATTTCATGCTTATTAGCTTGGTAATTCTACCATATTTTTGTGCTACTGAAGTTTAAACTCAAGGCCTCATGCTTGCTAGGCAGTGACACTCATTACAACTCAAGTGGTTTTTATGAAGTATTGGGATAAGTTAAGTCTTCTGACTTTTAGTCATCATATATTTTCCAAGTATTTCATTCCTTCTAAGTCATTTGCAAAATTAAGAGAGCAAAAAAAAATGTCCATGCCTATTACTATGAAAAAAGTTCAGTGGGCCTGGGCGCTGTCCCTGCGCTCTTCAGCTCAAGGCAAGTGCTCTACCGTTTGAGCCACAGCGCCACTTCTGGTTTTCTAGTGGTTTATTGGAGATAAGAATCTCACGGACTTTCCTGCCCTGGCTCTCTTTGAACCGCGATCCTCAGATCTCAGACTCCTGAGTAGCTAGGATTACAGGCGTGAGCCACCTGCACTGGCTTTGATTGTTGTTCTTTTTGCACTGACTGTCTGACATTGGTTTGTTGCTAGAATGACTTCAGAATTCTGTACAATCTAATTACATATTAGCCATATTGTTATATGTAATCCTTTATCTAGGTTTCAAATGGATGTTTCATCTTGAGTAAGGTCAGATGTTTCCTGATGCTTGATAGGAATTGCTTGGGTAAATGAATATTTTCACAAAGCACCCATATATCCCATTATATATAAGGATGCTTACTCTTAAATATATTCCTTCAGTTATATCTTCTAGTTCCCTCAACTTGAAACTTATTATAACTTGTGGACTATGTGCATTTTTTAAACTCAGCACCTTAAAGAGAGAGCACGCCCCAAAAAGAGACACATTAGTATAAAAATCTTTTAACATAAGCATGCCCATGCATTCCAAATCAGAGATTAAAATAGCTCCACATTTGCATTTTAACCTAGACAGTACTGTGCTCCCAGAGTAATTTTGAAATATGTTTTGAGGAATGCAGTAATTCCCCATGGTAATTACTCTTTGAGAAGTATATTCTTTTGAACACACATTCTGATCTGTGTGGTTGTCCTTCTGCAGGTGTTTATTCATGTCTTCCTCTCACAAATCCAATTGTGTGGTCTGATGCTTGAAACCTATCCCTTAACCCTTTCCTTCCTATT
>NW_012267217.1:8057118-8059520 GCF_000151885.1 Dipodomys ordii
GGGAAAAACAAGTCTTTAAAGAATTCAGGTGGACCTGTTGCAACAATGAGAAGTACAAGTTGTCATGACGAAAACGAGCTTTACAATGTTGGTGGGGGGGGCGGGACAGGGGAGGGTTGGGTGTGGGGGGGTGGAGGCTGGGAAGGGATGTGAAGGGTAAGCAAAGGAGGAGGCTGCAATGCTTGATAAGAAATGTATGCATTATCCTACCCACGTAATAGTAACCCCTCTGTACAGTATGTTCACAAAAAAAATAAAATTAAAAAAAATTAACCTCTGTCATGGATAACCACATTCATTCTTAGTATATTTTTTGATAAATAATTTTGCGATATCTTAAAAATCGTGTCCAATGATATCCTTTTCTAATTGCCAATTGGCTACTAGGATTGCTTTTACTATTGAAGAATAAATTCCAAATATCCCTTACTAGGGAGTGATAATATTATCATGTTCTATGTATAATCAAAACATATTTATATGCTCTATATTCCATTCTTATTTTAAAATTCTGTAAGCAACACCCTTAGGGCTCTGAGTGTAAGAATTAATATACCTTCCTAAAGTAAGAATGTGTATGAAATTCATAAAACAGATTTAATTTTGCACTCCTCCTTTACTAATTGTTTCCCTAGCATCTCCCAGTTAATCTTTCCTAATGATTAATCTACTCCTTTTCATATTTCTTCTAGAACATTGGGGGCATTCCTTTATGTGGATCTGGACGTACAACAAGTAATACTGGTATAATTGTACAGGTCTCTGTGTAACTTTTAATGCTTTCCTCTGTTTCATGTTGTCCATACACCAAAACATCATCACTTTGGTGACTAATTTTATGAACTAGAAATAACCCTTCAAAAATTATATTCAAATTAGCTTGTTTTCTTAAAAGTAGCCTTATTCCTTAAGCTGAAAAGGTAAACATTCCAATTAAATTGACACTGTGTATGATATATTCTGTGTGTGTAAACACGCATAATTTCACTTTGATAATATTTCAACAAGTAGGTCAATGAGTAAAATGATGGGTTTATAATAATAACCATTTCAAACAATGGACTTCAAACCATGATAGACAACTTTAGATGAAAGATTGTTATTTTTGGCCAGTTTGCTCTAATAATAAAAAATCCATTTCTCTCAGAATTAAATATTTGAAAATTTTATCCTGTTAGTAAACACATCTTAATGTCTCTTTAAAAATAAACATAGTTTACTATTTAAGATTCTAAAATAGCTCAGTGGGGTGCCATCTTCCTCCGAAGTCATTTTGCACTTCTAATATGGGTCATTTAATTGGCAATTAGCCCATGCATGTATACAATGCAGCTGTCAACAACTGTCCCAAGGAATCTTATAATTTAAAAGAATGTATTGTCTTGTTTGTGGATCCCACAGGATTATTTGTCATAAGAATTCTTTGAGCCATCTGTAAAGTCTATTTATGAGAACCCTGGAACTTCATTAGGCAGGTAGGGCACAAACTGTTAGGTTGGCAGGACAGACAAAATCAAGAGTTTCACAGCAGGTATGTATTAGAAAACATCTAAACAACAACATAAGGTTACAGATTGACAGTTCTTCTGCCATGAAGCTCTAATAATTTGTATGTTTTTTTACTTATTTCATACTGCTTTCAACTATTCTTTTAATTTACCCCACTAATATATATATATATATATATATATTAATAATTTTTTATTGTGAAAATACCATACAGAGAGGTTACAATTACATGAGCAAGGTTATGAGTACATTTCTTATCAAGACTTATTGCCTCCTCCTTTATTTCCTTATTTTCTGTTTCAATAGCAAAGTAGTAAAAAGAGGTTAGAGCTGAATGACTTGGACAATTAAGAGTCATTTTAATGGGGTTATGAGAAAGCAACAGCACAAAGAGAATTCATAGTTTTTGAAAAAAGGAGAGAAAGGTTAGAGCTTGTACTGCTTAGTAAAATGCTGTGAAGTAGATATCCTCATTTTATAAATGAGGACAGATGATTCTGGGTTACTCAAATCAGTCAGATCCCACAGGGATGTAAGTCTCAGTGGCCGTGTTGCTACACATCACCTTCATTCTTCCAGTCATAAATAGATTTTGAGGAGTCCTGACTGTCTTGATGGGCAGCTGGGTAAAGTAGAGAGGGAGGAGCCCTTGTCTTTAAGAGATCCTGGGGAGCACAGCCAGGGTTTAAGTGGAGGTTTATCTTGCTTCATGGGCATACATTTCGATATTCTGGCTTCAGACTAAAGTAAAAATCAATTTATTAATCAATTTAATGTTCTTTTAGACTCTAATAAATTATAAAAACGCTTATTGACCATATGATATAGTCCAAGAGGTTATTCCTATTTGATTCTTCCCTTCTCAATCATTAGTAAAGTATGAGAGAGTCTGT
>NW_012267217.1:8062105-8081821 GCF_000151885.1 Dipodomys ordii
TATACCAACATCAAATACAGTGAAAGCAGGGGTTATACTGTGGGGGAGGGACATACAAAGCAACAAAGAAATCATCTTATAAATATGTTAGAAACAATCGCATGAAAGAAAATACAGGTGGACTCATTGCAACAATGAGTTGTACAAGACGTTATGTCAAAAAACGAGCTTTACAACTTTGGTGGGGGAGGGGGACGTGGGGATGGGAATGAGGAGATGGGAAGGGACAGGAAGGGGAAACAAAAGAGGAGGCAACAGTGCTTGATAAGAAATGTACTCATTACCTTGTCCATGTAATTGTAACCCCTCTGTACCGAATTTTCACAATTAAAAAGAAGCTGAAGTGCTGCCATCTACACTGTCTATGGGCTTTTTTGTTATTAGAAGATAATTCCATTCCACAGAAAAAGTTCTTTAGGAATTTTGACATAAACTTTTCAGAGTATGGACAAATGTTATAATACCCTAACTTAAATACTTGTGTGATCTTCGATTTAGAATTTTGAAACCTCATGGTGTACTTTCTCATATGGGTAAGCATGACATGTGATACATTTTAGTATCTCTCTCTATCGATCTTTCAATCAAACCACTTATCTTCATCATCATCATCATTTCAGGAGAGTTAGAAAAGAACCTTATATTAATATCATAGTTTGCATTTATTATAATCACTTTCCTGTTGTATTAATTTACAGCCAAGAATCTACATCATCGAAACAGACTGATAGAGAAAAAGGTCCAACAACTTAAGCATGTTTTGTTATTGTTGTTGTTTTGTTTTGTTTTTAGAGGTAAAAAACTTACACTGGGTTGTTTATTTTTCATTTAAAATGTTTGGAATGTATAATGTGACTTTAAATAATCTATATATATCAAGTTATATTGTGTAATATGCTAGGTCATGAATTATTGTTATTTTTTAAATGTGAAAATACCATACAGAGGGGTTACAATTACATGGGCAAGATAATGAGTACATTTCTTATCAAGCATTGTTGCCTCCTCCTTTGTTTTCCCTTCCCATCCCTTCCTATCTCCCCCCCCCCACCAATGTCTCTTCTTTAAGATTGTAGTCCATGCTGTAACTTCAGTGTGCATTTTTATCATATCTCTTTTAGCTTTCATCCTTTTTTCTGAATATCTAAACCTAACATTCAGCCATTAATCTGGTTGATTAATATACTTCTATATTCACAAATTCTCTATTCTAGTTGAGGACTATTTGTCTTAAAAACAACCTTTTTGGCTTGTCTTAGTAACTTAACTTCATCTTATTATTACTAATTCTCTAAAATAGTCACAAAGGGTTAAATAAAAAAATAAATACAGCTTAGATGAATGCTAACATTTCCACAGCTTTAACATCAATGAATTCATTTCCCATGAGCAATATTAATGTCATAGAGAGCTTTTAACACAATCTATGTTACAAAGTAGACACAATATAAAATTAGTATTTATATTTCTTTTTTTGAAGAACATGAAATACTTTCTTGAAGGAAAAGAAGTGTTTAGATTCATGTGAATAAATAATATTCAGAATATTTGAAGCTATAACCCCAGGGAATGATCTATTTAATGTAATATTCTTCGAGATGAGTATTTTATTTGAACAAAGCACATAAAGAATAGCGAAGAACATTCAGTATATAGTAGTCTGAGCTTTTGGAGTGTTTTGCACAAGTCATAATTACAGAGATTGAGGATACTGTCCTTAAGCTTATTCTCTTCCAAATTTAAATCTATCTTTGGTTCTAGTTTATAATCTTAAATTTTCACTTAATATTAAAAATCAAATTAATCAGTGAAATTTCTGTAGTTTTAAACTTCTGTAAGAAGTATGAAGGAATAATAAAAGTTGTGGACTTAAATATTTCTTTTTGTCTTTTTACTTTCACTAAAAAAGGTATCTTTGGTGGTTTCAGAAGTGATACTACAATATAAGATAATATGAGAGGAATGGTAAAAAATGTTTCAAAATGTTGCTTTTTCTGTAATTTAAGTAATTTGACAAAAAGCCCGCAATAAAAATACTTTGACATATATAACATTTGATTTTTCATACTCGATTATTTTGTGAAAATAAACTACTGTACCAGAGATATAATAAATTTTGGATGTTAATATTTCATATGTAAGATGAAAAATTTCTCAGTATTTTGATGACATTTTAAATATGCATTAGAAAGAACTTGGGTTTAGTTACACAGGGAAGAGTGAAACTTTACGGTAAAGAAATGGTAGATGCTACCTTAACTAAGTAGTCTAAAGTAGCATCATCCAAGATGGACAATCAGTGTCCTATCTGTTACACTAGAAGCAAGGCTTGTCACTTCATTCATATACTTGCCTCCAAACTTTATAACTTTAATTTCACTATGAAGAAATGTTGCACAATCCATATGGGGGGACATTTTATGAAATATGTTTATAATCTTTAAAAGCATCAATGTCATCAGGGTTTAAATCCAAATGAGGAAATACCCATACCAAGATATGAAAAATGAATGCAATGTGAGTTCTGATCAGAAAATAATTAACATGAGGAAATTAAGGAAAAATTTATAAAGTAAAACCAAAGTATACAGAGACTGGGTTTTTGGGGGGTCCAGTTGTGGGGCCAGCACTCTGGGCCTGAGCGTTGTCCCTCAGCTCTTCAGCTCAAGGCCAGCGCATTACCACTTGAGCCACAACGCCACTTCCGGCTTTTTTCTTTTTGCTTATGTGGTGCTGAGGAATCGAACCCAGGGCCTCAGGCTTGCAAGGCAAGCACTCTACTACTGAGCCACCTTCCCAGCCCACAGAGACTATTTTATCAATATATAATTTCCTAATTTTGAACATTGTGCCATGTTCATATAAAACAATATTTTTGATATTAAGGGATATACATGAAAGCAATTCAGGCTATAGGACATTACATTTTTAGGTTGCTTTAGTAGCATTTTTGATAGAAAGCATATTTTGAAATATAGGTACATATAAGAAATACTTGTGTAAAACTTGAATAGTGGTTCTGATAAAGAAACAGATGCTCTTTGTACTATCTATGCAATTTTACTGTAACTTTAAGATGACATCAAAAGAAAAAAAATTTCCCAAAATAGCTGACTAGGAAACATACATCATTTACCCTTATAAAGTAACTGTTAAACATTATTAAACTTTATTAAAAACTGATTTTCAATGCTTGATAAATCCACTCCACTTGCAGAAAATGTACAGTCTGAAAGATGTGCTCAAATGACTAATTAAAGAAGAGGTAGCATAATCATTGTGTTTAAACAACAGGAGAGAACAATTTGGTACAAGAATTGTTGGTTTTGATACTTGAGTGTTTTTCCCCCCTTCTTCTACAGATGAAGTAAATCATTCTCTTTGAAAAAAAGTTATGAATCAAGGTGAATTCAAACCAGATGTTTAGAGAGTTTAATTCTATCCTTAAAATTTCTATGCACAGTATAGAAAATTTCTGAGATCCAATGACCAGCCAGAAATTCCCACTTAAGACTGTATATTTGTGGGTCAGCCTCCAAGCTAAGTGTTTGTTTTTCTAACTCCTTTACAGTGGAGTTTGGTTAAAAGACTTGGCACTGTGTTCTTCAGTTTAAATTTCAACCTGACAGAAATGCTGGCCTCAGTGTGTGTATGTGTGTAATTTAGTTGCTGTGCTACTGGAAGTCTATGGAAGATTAATGATTGGTGAGGCTCCATGGCAGTTGTAAGGAGATGCAGGATAGAGAAAACCAGCCACCATCTGTTCAAAATGTCTTTTGTAGTGCTTTTAAGGAAAACACTTAGCAGCAGGAGACAAAGGCAAACAATAGCTTTAAATATTAATGTTTCTCTTGTCACAAATAAATATTGCAATTGTAATTTGACTATTTTAACAAGTATAAAGGCATATTTGATGTTTCACACATATCTCTTGTATAATCAAATCAGTTCTCCCAAACAATAACTTTGTAAATAATTTTATATTCTTGCCTATATTTATTCTTAATTAGAATCAAGATAGTATACATAAACACAACTCACAGAAATGCTTTGTAAATTTTACTTCTTACTTTCCATTAAACCTTATTCTTAGAGAATCACATCCAATCATGTTCTCACAAAATTTATAAAGTATATGTTAATTATATCTTTATATTCATTATCACAAGCTTGTTTTTAGGTCATTTAAAAGTAGTATTCTTTGACTATGCAATGGTACTCAGAAAATGCTCACTCAGAAAAGTTTTAATGGAAAATATTAAGCAACCTAGGATTCTTTATTTTTATTTTTATTGTCTTTAAGAAGTTGTACAAAGCAGTTGACATGTAACAGAACCGTTTATGAATTCAATATATCTCAATCAATGTCATCTCTTTCAATATTCTAACCCACTTCTGCTACCCACCACCTCCCTCACATTTCTTAAGAGCCTGGCATCTTTTAATATGCAGATTCCAGTTCAGTAAATCTGACCTTGAACTAGAACTGCTGAACTTTTAGTAAATCTCCAGGTGATTCTGATACTGGTGATCGATGGTTTATACTTTGATTAGTAAGGATGAAAATAAATTCTATATTATCACTCGCTATAAAAAACAGTAGAGGGTCATTTGGGTATGTTAAAATATACATCCTACATGACTATTGCTGTCTACTTGAGACTGTATTTGCAAAGCCTACTATACACCCAGACAACAAATAATAATAATAATGATAACAATAATAATAATGGCAATAGTAATAAGAATGATAATCATACTTTTTAAGACAAACTATATGTCATTAGAGCCAGTGTTAGATGATGACTGAGTGCATTTGTCCATATATTTTATTTTATGATTTCCTGGAGGAAATAAAAAATATGTACAAGCAAGTTGTAATTACTTTTTTCTAGTACAGAAGTTTGAATTCAAGGAATTGAGTTTGCTCAGCTTGTTTGATCAATTGGTGCTCTACCATTACAGCCACCTTCCCAGCCCAAGTTTTAATTGGATATTTTTGAGATGGAGTCTCAGAGACTTAGCTACCCTGGATCTGTAATCCTCAAGACTACCAAGCCTAGCTACCCTGGATCTGTAATCCTCAAGACTACCAAGCCTCCTAACTGATGAGGATTACAGGTATAAACCATGCCCAGCCATATGTCTTAACCTAATTAAAAATCATATACGTTTGTTCAACATAATGTCTTGTACATCTTGTTGTTGCAGTGGGTCCACCTTACCTTGATCATGTAATTGTAACCCCTCTGTATAATATTTTCACAATAAAAACATGTTAATATAAAATCATATATGTTAATTATTTTATCTATCTTTAATGTAAAGGCCTCAGTTTCTTTTAGTGTAATTTTGATGATCACATAATCTTTAATGCAGAAAATGTAGTCATAATTGACAATATTCACAATCTTAGACTTCTAGTTTGTATTTCCTTCTGTTGAAACAGCAAATTTACTACACCCAAAATGTACTATGCTTAAAAGATACATAATGCAGTCTAAGTTTTTTGGTTGGCTTATTTACTCCTAATTCAAGCTGTATTGTTTTTAAAAAAATTTACTAATGGATATGCATAAAGCACCCAACACAATATCCATAAAGTTCCTCTTTCTCTTATTTGTCATTACTTTCATAAGGTTCGATTATGCTATAGCTCTAGTGACAATTGATATATTAAACTCAATATTCAAGATGGGTGACAAAACTAAGTATGTAACCTATATAAGTAAATAGCCATAGCTACTTGTTTCACAGAGGGTAGAATGAATGGTAATGATTCAGGAACTGGAGTATCCAAACATACTTGGAACACCTAAGAATTTAAGCAGATATATGCAATTCCTAATCTCCAGAAGTATTTCTTCCTATCTCTCTGACATGTCCCTATTCAGTTGAACGTTGACCTGGTCATCTCTTCCTATTCCTAGCCATGTTTACTTCCCCATAACAATTACCACATATAAGTTTTCTTTCTGGGCTCGCATGTGTGCGTGTGTGTGTGTGTGTGTGTGTATGTGTGTGCAAGAGAGAGACAAACTGAGAGAGTGATTGTGTGCACATGTATGCTTATGGTTGTGTGTTGGGAACTTGGCCACTTTTTTGCTTCTTCCTTACCTCAACTCTTGTAATTCTTCTAGTGAATGCATTTGGGCAAAAAAAAGATGAAAAGAGTAGTCTAAAATTATTTTCTTGGTAGAGAATCTCCTGTATTTTGCAAATATTTCTTAAAGTTGTTTTTTACATATTTTCTGCAGATTTATCAATTAGTGAACCAAGGTATCAGTGCCTTAGCATTTGTGTTTCCACAGAATGAATTAAGATGAATCAAAGTGACTTCACTTCTTATTACTCAAAAATGATGTATATAATTAGGAATACTCAAATAATACACAATTAAGAGTAAACAAATACGTAAATAAATGTATATGAATTCATTAGCTGGGATTAAAAATCTCATTATGAGTTTTATTTTTCTCTTACTGAAATTACCTTAGTGGCACCAACTGACAAGAAAATTATAAAAGCAAAATATAACAAGATACTGAACTTTTTCCTCTTCAAATGTGATGTTTATAATTAGCTTCAATGAAAGTATACATGAGAAAATTTTTGAAAAATATTTAAAGAACTTTATTACATAAATATTTATAGTCAAGGTGAAGTGTTTCAGTTACATAAGTAAAATAATAAGTATATTTCTTATCAACCATGTTACCTCTTCCCTCAATTTTCCTTTACTTTTCTTCCCCTCCGGCCTTTTCCCCAAGTTGTACCGATTGTTTCTAACATAAAGTCTTGTGTATATCGCTGTTGCATTGATTTCCCACCTTGTCCTTTGTCTCACCAATCTTTTGTTTCTTTCCCTTCCCTAATTCAAATAAACTTATATACAATACCAGAATACCAAAATCAAATACAGTGACAATAAAGAATAGACCACAGGGGAGAAGAACATACAAAAGAAACAAAAAAAAAGTCACATAGTACATTAAAAACCACAACAAAGAAAAACCTGTTATGTCCATGTCTTGGAGTTCATTTCACTTAGCATCATCTTATATGGTCATATGTACATAGCTATTGAGCTATTCTGCTCATCTGCTAAGATTATCCTAGATGTATACTAATTATTGCAAATAAGGGACACCATGAGACCTATGTTTCTTTGGATCTGGCTTACATCACTTAATATGATTATAAATTTCAATTAATCAGTGATAGTGTTTTTTCAGAAATTTGTTCGAATATTAGAAGTAAAATGCATTTTGTAAAATTTTCAGGTAATGTTTGTGTTTTTGGCTAAGGCTTCTATTGGACAGAGATCCATCTCCCTATGCCTACAACTAGCTGAGATTTAAGTAACAGTCTACTTACACAACTCTCATAGGATCATTTTGAAATTTATTTTTTTACTGTTATTTATATAAATCTAATATTTGTCTTAAAATGATTATTTTGAAACTACCATCTGTGGTGAATAATTAAAAGCTAAGACAGAATAAATACACATAACAAATTTTTTTGGGGGGGTCTGGTCGTGGGGCCTGAACTCTGGGTCTGGGCGCTGTCCCTCAGCTCTTCAGCTCAAGGCTGGCACTCTACCACTTGAGCCACAGCACCACTTCCGGCTTTTTTCTTTTTTGCTTATGTGGTGCTGAGGAATCGAACCCAGGGCCTCAGGCAGGCAAGGCAAGCGCTCTACTACTGAGCCACCTTCCCAGCCCCAGACACATAAGAAATTTTAATGGATGGTTTATAATTATTATAATTAAGCAGAAATTTCAATTAAAATCAGATTATGGTAAGATAGATTTTTTAATGATTTTATTTTTTCCAATGAGAAGCACTTTTAAAAATCATGTTAGATGCTTTATTCAATTTTACTCACTTGATCATTAGAAACAAATAAAAGAAATCATATTCTATCTAGAAATCAGACAGTTATCTTTTTTCTGGACATGTAAGATTCTGTGATTCTTACTATACACATGCACACAAATGCATACAGACAATCATACCATGCACATATAGACTCATCAGTGATTTCTTTTCTCAAAAAATTGATCCTTTAAAGAAAACTGTGCATTGTTTACAAGGAATCTGTATGAACCAAACTTATTCATAAAGATATAAAGATTAATTACTTTATTCTTCTAAAGTTTTTACTTGATTTCTATTTCAGTAGGTAAAATAAGATAAAAATTTAGGTTAATACCTATAAAATGAATTTGAAGACAAATAGCTCAATCATGTTTTCTTGAGAAAACCACACTAACTACTCCAAATGAATTATCATTCTCTTATAAGGACACAGTATTAAGTAAAAGTTGCAATATAACTTCTTTTCCAATTCAATATACTTTCAGACTAGAATTTTTCCATTGTGCTTGCTATGCAGGTTACACTGATCAGGATATAGGAAACCAAAATCTAGATCTATTATATAAGAATCAGTCACTATAATTGTTCTTAACTTTCAGACAATAAAAGTACTATACAACAGGATGAAGAAAATGAATCAAAGAGCAGAACACCAGTGGCTCACCGCTGTAATCTTAGCTAATCAGGAGGCTGAGATGTCAAGATGGTGGTTCAAAACCAGACCGGGCTGGAAAGTCTATAAGTCTCTTATCTCCAATTAACCACCAGAAAACCAGAAGTGATGCTGTGTCTAAAGGGGTAGAGTGCTACCCTTGAGCTGAAGAGCTGAGGGACAGTACACAGGACCAGAGATCTAGCACCACAGCCAAAATCAAAATATTCTAAAACAATGAGCAAAACATTGGTGTTTAAACGTAGCTTAACTAGCTAATATTATAAACTATAGGTGCATTCAAAACTAATCTATTGGACTGTATCACTTACATACTGGGTCATATTAGTACAACCCCGTGGAAGGCTATATAGTTGACTGAAGTCACTCCTTATCAATATTCTTTCTTAATAGCTGCCATTTGTATTTTTCTTATGTAGGGCAATGTTATTAAGCCATGAGCCTTGAGGTGAGAAGATGGACTTGAATTATCCAGGTTTTTGAAATACTACATAAACATTTCAAAGCAGACAACCTGTTAAAAATAGCAACAGAGAGAACACACAGAAAGAGAAAGAGAGAGAAAGAGAGAGAGAGAGAGAGAGAGAGAGAGAGAGAGAGAGATGTTAGCTTGACAGGGATTTGCCACTGATGATATTTAGTTGCTGGTTCTGAGATGTAAGAGGTTGTATGGAAGAAACACAATGTGCCAACAATGTGAATAAGGGAGAATATGGATCCTCTCAAATCATCCCAACCTCCTCTCCATCATTAAAGAGCTTTCAGTAATGAGTAAGACATCCCAATCTCTTGATTTGGCTGGAATTAGTAGTGTATAAGAATTGTCACCTACAGACAACAATATATTTGATTTGTTTTTAATCACCAACTGGTAGTTATATAGTATGACTGCAAAGAAGAACCAACATAATCCAAAATCATATGACAAGCAAAGTTGTCCTAATTCTTAAGTCTCTTCGCTTTATTTTATACATTCTTCAGTCTTTAGATGGATGTTCATCACCTTAGCACTTTTTAGATTGTAGGCAGACTAGGAAATCTAAAGTGGATTTGTCTTCAGTGTTTAGGTGATTAAGTTTAGGTGTGAGCATTTGGTAGAAGATAAAGGAATGATACAAACTGTTTCCAAATTTTAAAAAAGAGTTACCTTACAGGCAGATCAGCAAAAGAAGAAACAATTATCCTATCAAGTTTGTCCTTCATGAATGGACAAACCTCTGAGACAGAGAAGTGTATTCCTGTTAGTAAGGAAGAATTTCCTGAGTACAGAACCAAACACACCAGACCTGAGAAAATCATCACACTGAACAGTTGGGAGAAATCATCTTAACTATGCCTGCTTTTGCCCTCCATCTTTATACTCCAGCTTTGAAAAAAAAGGTACATGGATAGCGTCTAATACATATATATACATATAATATATATAATCTCATATATATGAAATAGATTTATCCATCTATAGCATAAATATATACCATCTAATATATCTATAGCATCTAATAGATAATATATATATGGTACTTTTGTGTGTGTGTGTGTGTGTGTGTGTGTGTGTGTGCCAGTTGCAAGGCTTGAACTCAGGGATTAGACACTATCTCTGAAGTTTTTTGTTTTAGACTAATGAGCCAAAGCTCCATTTCTGGCTTTTTTTGTGCAAAAAATTAGAGATAAGTGTTTATGGTCTTTCCTACCTATGCTGGGTCCAAACTATGATTCTCAGTTCTCTACCTCCTCAATAAGTAGGATTACAGGAATAAGCCACCACAATCCTGCCAGAAAAAAATTCGGATTTCATAAAATAAACTAATTTCTCATCTATGTTACTATATAAAATTGTTGTTCAAATGATTCACATTGTCTAAAATAATCTGATATTTCACACTAGTCATAAGCATTTTCAAATGAATGTTGGTATAACATGATTATTTAGAAGTAAATGCTGTTTTCAGATTCATGCATTAATAGCTATGGATACTTTACTAGACATAGGATAAAGTTGTAGTTTGGTAGTATAAAATGTTTAAGCAAAAGCCAATGATATCAAGGAACTAATACCAAGGTCTAAAGAAATGTTACCAATTACAAGAATGACATACCAGAATATCATTGGAATTTTTCTAATATAATATATTGTACCTAAATATAGTTATTTTAAATATGAAACTGAGTTTAATCTAAAACTGAATACCAGTAACATTTATGAAAGAGATTATGGCAGAAAGCTCCCTTAATATCAAAAAGCATAGGACAGTGTGTCATGATTTAAAGAACAACAAATTAGAGAGTTAGAATAATTCAAAACTATAATCCCTTTATTTTCCTGCCAGGATTAAAACAGACAAATATTTATGGGTAACATTAGCTATTTCTGCCACCTTTTTTTGTGGAAGTTAATAATATGCAACTTTACAGATTTCTCTAAAGGCTACTGTTAGAAATATCACTGTCAATGTTTTGGTGGTTTTGGTAAGTTTTAGCCAAGATATAGTTAAAGTATACTTGTAAAGTATACTTGTATATTTGTAAGCTGTTAAGAAATTGAACTTCAAAATGAATGCTATTAGTACCCTTTGAACATCAAGATTGCCAATAGAGTTAAAAGGAGAAAAATATTTAAAGTGATCTTTTTGCCTATAGTTTTTAGTTTCTTATAAATTATCTTAACAATGCCTTACAGAAGCAAACATGCTCTCTCTTGCCTTCCTGCTTCATGTCGTCTAGGTCTGTTTATACAACAGAGCAAAAATCTATACTCCTTCTCATCTGGTTGTATTCTGACCTTATTCTGTTTCCATCCAGCTACTTCTTGAATTCATTCTGGAAGTGAACCTTAGCAAGCTGCTTATTCTTCTTTCTCTCTATTTTTCTCTGCAGTTTATGTGGTATTTTCTCTGCTGGAAAAGGTACATTTATTTACCTGGTGAACACACACCTATAGAAAAAAAAGCAATCAGTTCATATGACAGTATTTCTATGAACTCACACAAGCTCACATAGAATATGGTGCTTTCTTCTTTATGGCTCCCACAGCTCCAGAGGTGTTGCTTTATTTATCTCTTTGATGAGTTTGTAAATTCCTCAAAAAGGGAGACGATGCTTTTATAACTCCAGTTTGCTAGTGGTTAGAGAAACAAGTATTTTATAGACTCTGGTCAAGGCAGAATGAGTGAAATACAAGGAAAAGGAATAGGACTGAGGTCTCAAAACATTTCAATTTGAACAATTGAGGAGTCTCTACAGAATAAAATGTCACTTATTTTATAATTTTCTCAGTAACAGCTAGTCTAACTTTCTTTCAAAAAAATCTTTCTCGCTACATGTATGAAGTAAAGAATTGAAATAAAAGTCTACATTTTTAGCTTCTCTTAAATATTATTCACACCTTAATTTCTACAGCACAATTCATTAAATGATTGGAGAATATTTGTTTTTTTTCGTATATGTGCTTTAATTCTGTATTTTGCTTCTGCATTTAGCACTTGACTGATGTTGATATTAAACAATATCATTGCACATGTACAGTGAGTTTTTGTGTATCCTACGTTAAGTTCTGCAAAATTCGTTGGAAATACTATGCTCTTTTAATATACACAGATAGGTATTTGAACAAACATGACCTTTTCATATCCTAAGTTCCTCATATTCACTACTGAGTGGGTTTTGCATACTACACCTGCTGAGTTTCTAATGCAAACCATCACAGTGTGTGGTCTCTGTTACTGTAAACATGAAATCTTTCTCATTGTGATTTCATATCTTCAGCACTGATTATAATGATTCTTTGTCAGCTCAGAGCTGTCAACATGGTTCTCGAAGAGTTGGAATCTCTGTTAAGAATACAAACACTGAAATCTAGCCACAGGGAATTAAAAGTGCCCCAGTGTTCTCAAATAACACACACACACACACACACACACACACACACACACACACACACACAGCCCACATGGCTTCTCTTCCCTTCTACATACAAGAAAATAATAATAGTTTATAGAATAAGGTTTAGTTTTATAATCTGACTAATGAATCTAATATACTTTAATAAAATACAAGGCATCCCTTACTTTTTTAACTTTAATATAGTGATATTCTAAATATAAAGCCACTGGCAGTTATTCTTCTGTTTAATTCTCCTTAACACATTTCCTTTTTCATAAAAAGGGATAAAGTGCACAAACATTCCACTGCCTGATTACCCAAATACCTCTGCTAATTTGCCAAGGTTAGCAGAAATGGTGCACGGAGTATATTGTTGGCTATGCATGGATGAAAGGTGCAGAAACAGCACTCAGCTATGTATTTCACACTCCATAAACAAAATGGTGAAATAGGCTAGAAAGGTGCAATATTTATCTAATCTAAATTCAAGCAACATGAGTAACTTTGATCTTTATTAGGTTAAATCACTGCCTCTTCGAGGAATGACCAAATCATTAACTCAACAAACCAGTTGATGAAATCCTCACATATTTGAATACTAAGTAAGCAACACTTTTGACTCTGTGGAAAAATTACCTCATATACTTAAGCAGGACGATGCCTGGAAAAACCTTAAAGTTTTATTCCTTGTTGTCATTTATAAATCCATTCATACCAAAATATATTGTGCATCTTTGAAAAGAGCAAAATGCTAAGTTACAAAATAAGAATGATAAATAAAAAATTCTGATATTCTGAAGCTCACAGTTTAGAGGAATGAACTGGCTACACAGACAGTATAATAAGAGAGTCAGTCTTGGTACTTTATCAGTAAGAACAATCTAAGTCATATCAAATGACCCTAAATTATAATGATTTATAACTGGTAAGACTATCTTCAAACATGCCTGTGGCTCTCCTTTATTTCATTTTCAGTACAGAACCCAAGCTGACAAATATAGTGGATTATTTCTGGGTCTTAAACTGCAAATAATACTACAGCTCATATAAAATAATGATTATTGAAATGAGCACCAAGAAGCTGTTCTTTTATTTCTATGCATTTTGTCTTATATATAAGTTTATCTGATTTGTGGAGAGTAAGGGGAAGCACAGAAACGGTGGGGCAAAGGGTGAAATAATTCAACAGTGATGCTCATTAGACAGTATATTGAAAATGAACTTTATAACTTGTGGGGGAGGTAGGTGTGGAGGGAAAAACTGGGAGAAAATGAGGGAAGAGATGACACTGTTCAAAAAGAAATTTACTTATTACCTGAGTTATGCAACTGCAACCCATCTGTACATCACCTTTACAAAAAAATAAATAAAATAAAATAAAACAAGGTGTGCAGACCAAATGCCCTCAGAAGACCTTGTACTAACAGGTGTATTTTGAGAGGAATCTAGATTAGATATGAACTCCGAAAGGTGGTAAAAACTGAAAACAACAAATGTTACTTATTATCTCCTCACATCTTTTAAAGAGAGAATAAATCTCTATAGAGATTCAGAAGTGACTTAGGGATATAAAAGTATATGTTTGAATAAGGATGGAAAATTTAGGGCCTGAAATATAATATTTTGCAGAAGGGGGGAGGTAGTGACTTGGAAAGAGTAAGCAGAGTCTTGAAGACTGAATGATGGGGAATGGACTATATTCGTTTGGCTCAGATGAGTCTAGAGAGAGATTTATACAAAGAAAGTTTGGGGATTTTAAGCAGATCCTTGTGAAGGAACTTGAGGTAGTAGTAAGTTAGAAGATGTTGTTAAAGAGATAAGGCTGTAAAAATGGGGGAGAGGAGAACTATGTATTTTTGGGAAATTTGCCTCTTAAGTACTTCCCATGTATGCAAATAATATTAATGTAATTCTGGTAAATACACAAACTTGATAATGGTGTAGTTATATTTCTCTCTTTCTCAGAAATCTACTGTAAGTTCACGTTAGTATTTTTGGATATGTTAAAACAGAACCAGTGAAATGTCTTGAGCAAAAACAAGTAGGTTCAGATCTGCATACCTACATACCTACACAGAGCTAGAAGAAACCATTATATATGAACAGAAGCTTACAGTCTCTCATTATCCAGTACCCCGCATCAACATGATGACAGAAGAACAAGAAATTGTAAATCAGAGTGGATTTATATTATTTACACGTAAGCAGTGGATACTGCTTAAATTATATAATGTTATAGAGTTAGTCTTGCTTGTGGCATGGAGCTATCTCTGGTCCTTTATCAATCAGTAAGCAATACGGTGTCTCAGTTCATGCTGCATCTCTGGATGACATACAACATGTCATCCATCTGCTCATCACAGAGGTGGTCCATCTCCATCTCCCTGTGTGCACCAGCAAGTGCTAGCTGCTTTGTTCTATCAGCCTGTTCTTGGCTCTTGCCCTGATCCCTTTTCTTTTGACAGAAAAACAAACAAACAAAAACAAAGTAATTGTTGTTACCCTAGCCCTACTGCATTTTGTAGCCTTAGTGGTAATTCAACTTTAAGATAAATTTTCTCTTCCATAAGAAACATTATTTCTTTCATATCCATCTAGTAATTATCTTTCAAGGTAGTCACATTGTTGAATGGTTATTTGCTATTTCAAAAAATGACCATTTTGTTCATATAATTATGGCATATAATTATACAATTAAAAACATATAATTCTTTGTGGTAGACATATGATTAAAGGATGTCTGTTCATTTCTTATTTTTACAATGTATGGCAGATGCTACATTGTTCTTTCATAAAGGAGCTTGGCAAAGCCTGAGAAGAGGTCTTGTCATCAGAAGAGAAATTCCATGTCATTCCCAGAGACAACCAAGACTGAGAGAGAAAATGAATTAGGATTAGATATACCAAGTGCTAAGCTGCCTTTAAATGGATGGAAGCAGATATAAAAGTCAGGTGAAAGTAGTCTCAGTACAAAAGATGTATCAGAAATAACACACAGAAATTCAAAGCGTGGAAATCAACTCAGCGTCTAGACTATTTATATTAAACATGGTATTTCTGATAAATTTCTGTTTAGACATATTACTGTTTACACAGATCATCTCATAGGGGAAATTACAAATTCTGAAATGTGAATTATTTAGTACATTTCAAAATTTGTATTTTAGATAACTTGCCATTGACATATAACAGCCTAATGATGTTTATATGTCAGTTTTGTGTTTTGCAAATTTACTGAACTATTAGTACTAACGAGTTTTGATTGGAATCTTTTGGATTTTCTGTAAAGCTTTTAAAAACATTTTACCTGGTAACAGTGATAATTTGACTTCCAATTTTTCAAACTAAATTTCCTTCATGCCCCTTTCTTGAATGACTGGCTGGACTTCTAGCACTGTTTTGAATAAAAGTGGGAATCTTTTACAGAGTTCAAATGTTTCCTCTTGCTAGTCAGTGAAATGGTAGCAATTGGCACATTTAAGATGAATAGTGTTTGTTATGTTGATGTATGTCCCATCTATACCTAATTCATTCAGCATTTTTATCAGGAAGGGATGTTGAATTTTGTCAAATGCCCTTTCTGTATCTCTTAAGATTATCATATGTCTTTTCATCCTCAATTTTGTTGATATGGTAGGTAATACTTATTGATTTATATTCATTGAGATACATATGTTATTTCCTACTGTTGATACTAAATTCATCTCTAAGAGGGCAATTCAGAAAGCAAGCAGGCAGCTGCAGGCAAGGGAGGAATGAAGAAATAAAGGAGCAAGGAAAAAAAAGGAATAAAAAACAGAAAAAGTAAGAGAAAGCAATAGATGGTAAGAAAAAGAAAGCAAGGATGAACAACCCATTCACTGGAACCTCATGAAATCTAAAGATCAAATGGGACTATTATAAAGGAAAAAAACAAACAGATTGACATGTTGCTCGGGGCTTAAATGACACAATTTCCTTTTCAACAAGATGTACCAACAAAAATATACAACACACATTTTTTATATTCCTTCAAAATAGAAGTCATACAAAATGTTTTTAAATCTTCACCAATAAGGATTAAGAGCATAATAGGAGACTGAATATTTGTTCATCTTTGATAAAGAGATGGCATATCCAACATCCCTCAGAATCCTTCCTAAGTGAGAAGACTTCAGACCATTTTTCTCTATGCATATCATGATTGTCTAGTTGTGTCGTTACTTCTAGAGGCTCATTACCTTACAAGCACAGTGAATAAACACATAGGGTAGTTAAAGTTTTTAATTTGGAAAATAAATTAACATTATATCACATAATTTATGGGAAATGTGCTATATATTTTATTGACTGCATGTAGAACTTGGAAATATGATTTATATGAATTTGCCATTTCAGCATGATGAATTGATTGTCACATTGTGGCTTATGGAATGAGCTGGGAGAACAGATGATTAACCACACTGCATTTTGGCTAGTGAAGTTTTACCTTCTGATTTTTGAACATTAATAAATCATACTTCAGCATATGGGATTATTTTGGCAATAGAGCCACTTATCAATTTAATCATTTCAAACCAGTGCAATGTATAAGTTGCAAATTCTGCAGATATAAGAGCCTGTCTAAGAACAATTGAGTATTATGCTTATAGTCACATTAATTACAGCTGAAACAAACCTTGAAGAGCTAAGAAAACATATCACAACTTATCTACTATTTACTAGGAATGAAAAAGAAAAGAATCAATATGGCCATTAATTGCACAAATAGCAATAAATATTTTGGCTCCTCTCCAGGAAGCGTACCCAGTAAGAGAATTTTTCTTAGCGCAAGTTTCATTACACAGATCATAGTCACAGTAAAACGGGCAGTGGAATGCTGTTCAATAAACTAAATTTAATGTTACTCAATTATGATCATCGTGCTCAGATATAATACTAATAGGAATGTCAACCACGATTACATTTTCAGATTTATGCAAAATAATCCAAATGCTATTTGCCATCCGTGAGATACAAGTTTCATCTGGTTGTTTATACAGTCGGTCGATACTGACCATGCAAGCCAGTAGCTTAGTAGAGGCCCAATGGCAAGAATATATAACATGCACTGTGCCAACAGCCAAGGTGCTGTGCCAAGCACCAGGGGCATCATGCCAAGTCATCAAGCAGATAGCGCACTTCTGCAAAGCTGCCTTGTTGTTGTTGCTTTTTTTTTGCTTATTTTATTTTTCTTTTTACAATATTTCTTTGAATGACTCACATGTGCTATGACTAATTCTTGCCAACATTACCCAGCATGAAACAGAAATAAAGGCAGGGAAATGTCTTTCTTAGAGAATTCTCCTCAGAGCTAAATGAATCCAGTGAAAATATCTCTCTGGCATCATTATATGCTGTTAGGTATGGTGGCGACGGTGTCATTTAGTCAAGTATTACCTCAGCGGGCTAAGCAGCTGGTATATATGATTTTGTATACCACCTGCAAAAAGCATGCCAAACCATATAATCAACCACCTGGCCAAGAAAGTAGGGTTGCTAAACACTACTTTGTTGTCGCACCCACATTTTCAGGAAATTCGTGAACATAAACAGACCCAGGCAGAATGAACATGTGTGTGAGATAAGGTTTGTTAAAGCTTTTCTGTTCAATAAAGCATATAGTGCCTGCTGTTCAGAGTGCTGTTGAACAGATTTGCTTTATTTCTAATGAAGGTGTTTGGGCATTTTCCTGGCACAAATGGAGTAAAATTATGTACTTAAAACAACATTTGAAAACAACAACACAACAAACCACCACTTCAATTGCACTGAAACAGATTGGGAAAAAATGAAAATAGGTATACACTGAAACTTGATAATGAATTAGTGTCATTACAATGGATGAATCATTCACTTAGGAGAACACTGCCTCGTTTTAAACAACCTGTGTGTCTAGCAACTCCACTGAACTCCTTGCTGCCTAAAATGTGTGTTTATTATAATGTTCTCCACACCGTTACTCCTGGGGAAAATACTTCACAGGTGCCTCTTTACTTATTTGGCTCTAAGTGAAGATGAGAGTAATTTGATTGTGAACTAATCTTCATACCACCAGATTCCTAGTGTCAGCAATGAGATTCTCATTATCTCACCTTTTAAATGGCTCAGCACATGCTTGCTTTCTGTGGCAATGCACCTTTAAAATTTTCTCATTGACAGATTAGTGGAAGGAGGGCTAATAACTAGATGGGAACATGAATGTAAACTAAGGGGACTGCTGCTTACAGACTCCAATCTCTTGCTCTCCTTAGCAATATGGCTGTGTGTTGAAACCCATTCAATTTTCCCCTTTCTCTCTTTTTTCACAAAGAAACACTGACAGGGGAACCTGTTGACTCTGTATCATATCTTCCTGACTCTGACTGACTTAAGCCTTAGGTCAGTTTGATTTTGTTAGCTATGGGTAGGATGCCTATGCACTGACATTCCTCCCTCCTCCCCCATCTAGTCTTGCTCATTGCTAAGTAATTTAGAAAGAGACTCCCCCCAACTTTTTTTTAATCGGTTGTGGGACTTGAACTCTGGGCCTGAGCACTATCCCTCAGCTCTTCAGTTCAAGGCAAGCGCTCTGCCACTGAGCCACAGCACCACTTCCGGTTTTCTGCTGGTTAATTGAAGAGTCTCACAGACTTTTGTGCCCGGGCTGGCTTTGAACTGTGATCCTCAGTTCTCAATCTCCTGAGTAGCTAGGATTATAGGCGTGAGCCACCGGTACCTGGCCGAGACCCTTTTTTTAATAGAATAAGTACAAAAATATTTTTTTTAATTTTAATTTTATTTTTTTGTGAACATACTGTACAGAGGGGTTACAATTACATGGGCAAGATAATGAGTACATTTCTTATCAAGCATTGCAGCCTCCTCCTTTGTTTACCCTAAACCACATCCCTTCCCAGCCTCCCCACCCCTCACACCCCTCCCACCCAATCCTCCCTTCCCCTCCCCCCCCACCAAAGTTGTAAAGTTCGTTTTCGACATGACAACTTGTACTTCTCATTGTTGCAACAGGTCCACCTGTATCCTTAAACGACTTGTTTTTCCCCATCTCCTCCACAAACTATACCGACATCAAATATAGTGAAAGCAGGGGTTATAATGTGGGGGAGGGACATACAAAGCAACAAAGAAATAATCTTATAAATGCGTTAGAAACAAATGCATGAAAGAAAAAAACCATTAAAATACATATCTAAGGGTTCATTTTCCTAACATCACATTATCTGACCTTTTCTGCTTGACTCATACATATACTAGATATT
>NW_012267217.1:8082774-8091772 GCF_000151885.1 Dipodomys ordii
CAATGCTTGGTAAGAAATGTACGCATTATCCTGCCCATGTAATTGTAACCCCTCTGTACAGTATGTTCACAAATAAAATAAAATAAAATTAAAAAAAACACTCATTACCTTGCCCATGAAAAAATAAAAAAAATATTTGACATTTGAGCATGGTGCTGATGGCTCACACTTGTAATCCTACCTACTCAGGAGACTGAAATCTGAGGATCATGGTTCAAAGCCAGACCAGGCAAGAAAGTCAGGGAGATCTTTATCTCCAATTAATCACAGAAAAATCCAGAAGTACCACTGTGGCTCAAGTGAGTAAAAAGAGCCTAAGGACAGTGACCAGGCTCAAAGTTCAAACCCCAGGACTGGCAAAAAAAATGACATCCTAATTGAGGCATAATATAAATATAAAATCATGTTGAATGTATTTTTAAATTAATTTCATTTTTATTTCAGTAAATGCAAATCTACTTTTTGTGCATATCATATAGCTAGTAATAAATTTTAAATATATGTATGGTTGCTATTGCATCTTTATTGAATTGCACTGGTGTCCAGTAGTATGTGTGTGTGTGTGTTAAAACTTAAGCTATATTCTTCCTTTGTCTGTTCTAGAGACTCCAAAACTTGCTACTGTCTAAAATTTTAAGCTTTTCCTTTTATACTGTAATATAATCTTGAATTTCCTATGATGTGCGATCACTTTGGTCTGCTGGGTCATATTTTGCTAAGATCCAACTATATACGTAGGCACTGAGACAGGAATGCTAACTGAGGTCCTTTTAAGATCCATGAGCAGGTCTTTGTTTCCTGGCAACTGAAGATCATTGTAAATGAGAGCAATTTAAATTAAGAAAATCATTTAAAAATTATCATCTTTCTCAATATTGGTCCCTAAATCATGTGGTGGTTATGATTTTCTGTTAGAGGAAGTCAGACATTGTCTTTCTGCCATACCTTTACGAAAGAAGTTCAGATTTAAGCATATCATACATATCATTGTTACTTTACTTAATCTAGTACATGAAATAGTAATTTGTCATAGAAGTCTTGCATTTCATGTGACATGGTTTGGAGTATAGCCGAGTTAATTTTTGTCTATCAAATGGGAACTATATGTGTTAATTTCAACAACTCAGATGCAATTTGCATGTGAAGATTTCTGATACTGTTCTTAGAAATAATCAATTCCATTGAGCTAAGTCAGAAATGAACCCAGAGTCTCATACATTTAGTAAGGTATGGTGTAATTCAAGTTTCATTGACAGAATCAATTCTAGGTAGTTTAATAAGGAAAACAATAGTACAAAGAATTAGGTATTTAAAGGGTTTGGTGACTAAGCATCCAGGAAAGACTGCCAGAACAGTGCCTAAGAAGTGCCCTTCCAGAGGAACTTCAAACTATGACTTCTGAAAACAAGGGAATGTAGTAGCCACCACAACTCTAATATTTCTAGTTTACATTTTTTTTGTTTTGTTTTTTGTTTTTCTGTCATGGGGCCTGAACTCTGGGCCTGGGTGCTGTCCCTCAGCAATTCAGCTCGAGGCTAGCATTCTACCACTTTAACCACAGCAACACTTCTGGTTTTTTCTGTTTATGTGGTGCTGAGGAATTGAACCCAGGGCCTGATGCATGCAAGGCAAATGCTCTACCACTGAGCCACCTTCCTATCCCCATTGTTACTTTTATGACCATTATTACAAAATATGGTCCTGTCAGCCTCTCTGTTACTTGTTCATACCTGTTCCCATTATATATTTGGGGGCAGATATTTCAGAAATTGAGTCACAGTCACCAGAGAAAAGGAGAGAGTTATTAACTAACATAGAGTTAATATTAGTTAACAGCTAATATGAACTAATATTATTTCCATTGGTAGATGTTATCATTCTAAACTCTTGTGTACTTAATGATAGCTGCCAAATACATAGCATGAAAACAGATATAAGCACACAAAAACTTACAAAAAAACACATTATTTCAAAGATGTTTTAAGTATATTTATCATTATAATTGATTGACCAAGTAAACAAAAAAATTGGATAGATAATTTGAACAACACAATTGACAGCTTGATGTGTCCTCATATACACATATATGCTTCTGAAAAGTAATCATGAATCATCACTATTTATAAGCATATATAAACATGGAGTTTTAAGCATGCTTAGCCCTTGATCTAAATGGAGTCATTATGTCTATCTTCCAAATCTATTTTCTCTACTGACATCCTTTTTTGTTGTTGTTGTTGTTGTTGTTGGTTGTGGGGCCTGAACTCTGGGCCTGGGCGCTGTCCCTCAGCTCTTCAGCTGTAGACTAGTGCTCTACCACTTGAGCCTCAGCCCCACTTCTGGATTTTTCTGCTTATGTGGTGCTGAGGAATCAAACCGAGGGCCTCATGCATGTAAGGCAAGCATTCTACCGCTGAACCACTTTCCCAGTCCCCCTACTGAAATCCTTTAAATGATAATCCTGGACAAAGGGCAGTCACTGTCTTGTTTACATAATATAAAGACATGTGAAGAAGTCTCTTTTTTAAATAGTGCATCTTTCAGATGGCAGTTTTCAGATTATTTGCTAAATGTCTTCAAGGCATATTGTCAAATGTGTCTTATGTTGCCTGTGAACTCTTAAAAGGCTTACCAGTAGTTTAATCTTTTTCTTTGTGGTAAATAGTACACAAGCACATTTCCTTGTCTTTCTCTTTTGAGGGTTTAGTAGATTGTTCTATTTAAACTCCTGTTTCCCTTTGTTCTTGCTAGAATTTCAGTAGGAATGGTATCATTCCTGCCTTAAAACTTTGGCTTTGTCATGACTTGTTTTGTAGAAAAGAAGGTAAGTTAGCTTACAATGAGCTCTGTGGATGCGCATGTTGCCTTGCTTTCTCTCTTTCCTAATCTACCCAAATCTCTACCAGATAAAGACTTTCTTCAGAAGTGGTCTTGAAATAATAGATGAGTACAGTTAATGGGACCTGAACCCAATCTGTATCCTGAAACAGAGGAACTGCATGTACTCTGCAGATCAATGGCACGAAATGTAGGCATATGTTGTAAGACACTCAAGACTTTAGCTAAAGTTTGCTCTTCTTCCTAAGTAAAACAAAAGCTAATAGAGAATATTTGTCATGTTCTAAGTCACTTCACTGCCAGAGCATCAACTTAGATAAACTTGTGAATGAATACATGGCAGTTACATACTGTTCTAACTGAGGAATTTTTTAAATCTTGGTCCAAAATCTGGTTTGCTTTTTAGTTGTCAGGTTTAGTTATATCCTTGGGGATGTTGGTGACAATTCTCTTCACCTAGCCTTCACATACACGTATTATATGAGAACTGAAACTGTATTTAAGACAGGCTTACAAAGTAGAGGCATTGGATTCTGACCTCAAACCTCCTTGTTAATGACCGGGAATTTTTAAATTTTATCATAGTACTATAAAATAACTAGGAAGAGTTATCTTCCATATGAAAAACAATGTATAATTATAAACTCAAAAGTGAAGGAAAAATGATAAAATTTTCCCTATTAAGTATAAAATATGTTCCTTGAGCCCTGGAGCTGGTGGCTCACACCAGTAATCTTAGCTGCTCAGGAGGTTGAGAACTGTGGATCACAGTTTGAAGCTAGCCTGGGCAGGAAAGTTCACAAACTCATCTCCAATTAACCTCCAAAAGCCAAAAAAAGGGTCATGGCTCAAGTGGTAGAGTTACTAGCCTTGAGAAAAAGGTCAGGGACAGTGCCCAGATCTTGATTTGAGCTCCAGTAGAGTTACAAAAAAGAAAAAGAAAAGAAATGTTCCTTGAATAATGAGAACATAATTTTAAAATATACTTTTCTAATGAGCAGAATTTTAACTTATTAATGATAGTTTTAGAAACATGATATTTAATGAAACAGATCTAAGTGTATATGGTAATATGAAATTTCAGTTTTGTGCAAAGGCATCATTGTAAAATATCTTTTCTAGATAGACTATAATCTACATCTCTCAGTATCTGTATCTATGCATCCATTTCTTCATTTATATGAAACACTCTAAAGTAGTCAGTCAGTTTAATAAATAGTCCCTTCATATGACTTAAAGAACTCAGAGAAAGCAAGAATAAGACTAGCAAATAACTTTAAGTGAAGTCTACCTGTTATTACTTAATCATACCAGTATTCTGCCAAAAAACAAACAAACAAACAAAAAACAGCCATGTCAGGGTCATTACTGAGAAGAATGTCAAACGGGTCAACTGAATGTTACTTAGGGCTTACTTTATCTATATAACTGTCTGAGATAAGAATTCCAAGCTAATAATAATTACTTTAATGTCAGAAATATATGTGTTACCTATGGTTTATTTAGTAGGGTAAGATCACTCTAATGTTCTAAGTTCAGTTTTATTATCTACTTTAAGATAGCTAAAAGAGTATCTGTAAAATTATCAGTCCTCCACTAATGTATAATCTAAAAATTCAATATAGCTTGAGATATTTTCATTTTACTACTATAATTCTAGACAATTTGCCAAATGTTATGTCATAACAAAAATGAATAATCTATACATATAAACAAAATTAGTATTTTTATGAGGTGAAGACTATAAGTATACTACATGAAATAGATACAAACCATTTATACTTAATTTATGATTATCAGCCTGTAGGCTTAAAATATTAGCTGATGTCATATTGCATTTTCCAAATTTGCATATATAAGGGAAAATAATAAACTTTGAAACAATTTATTTTATATATGATCATAGATCTCCCTCCATATGCATACAGAAACATATACACCCATTATATTTGACACCAAATCACCAGAAGCATTTATGGAATGGTTGAAACAGAATGTTCAGTACAATCTCAGAGCTATTTTGTATAGTGAACCTTTTGTAAGTTGCTAATTTTTGAAGATAATTAAGATTTCTGTTAGATATTATTATTTGTATAAACAAAATAACAAACACTTGAACAAAATCTCAGCCATTACTATAATTTAAAAAAATTTCAACAATTACTGTAATTTTTACCTTTAAAACTTTAGATTTTAAAGTGTTCAACTATATATTTTTACTACATTTTAATTTGTACTAGAAACTACCCATATACAAATTTCAAGACAATATTTAGGTGAATCACGTGCAATACAACTTAGTTAACCATATGATCAATTTGTCGGTATCATAAATTTATGCCAAATAATCTAAATTCATATGTTTCTTTGAAGACTATTTTTCTCTCTATTAAGGATGAAACATTTTAGGAATGATATAGAGCCAGCTTACTATTCTACCAACAATAGTTAAAAGGATTAAATACAAAGTTGTCTGAAAGGGTTGTCTTAGACTTGTGTCACTCATTTGAAGCTATATTTGTATAATCTATCAGAATAACTGGTTAAAACATCTAGAGTATGCTCATCCAGGGACCACCACTAATGCATTTTTGCAATATTTGTTTATTTAGAAAGTGTTTTGCCAAACAGTATTTTATTCATTTTTTATAACCATCAGATCAAATCTGATATTCAACAAGTTCGAAAACTAGGAACTGACTGAATGAATCTAAGTGGTTCACATGTGTAGACACACAGCCTATATTAGCAGCTCTAATTATAAAATCCGAATTTTCTGACTTTGTTCGTATGTTCTATCTGCTTTTCTGAGAAACTTAATATATGTATTTCATCCAAATTTCTGGTTTATCATACTTTTCCTCAAAAATACATAAAACTCATTATAGATTATTTTTTAACACCACACTCTAAACAACTGAGCTTCATTATAGATTATTTTTAACTAGCTGTGCATTAATTTTGCACAAATTTAGTAAATATCACAAAATACTATTCTTAAAAGTGGTATGGGAAGTAATATGCTGGTGGATCACAACTGTAATCTTAGCTACTCAGGAGGCTGAGATCTGAGGATCATGGTTCAAAACCAGCCCAGGTAGGAAAATCTATAAGAGCCTTATCTCCAATTGACATCCAGAAAAACAGAAGTAGAGCTGTGACTCAAATTGGTAGAATACTAGCCTTAAGGGCAAATGATTAGGGACAGTGCCCAGGCATACACACACACACACACACACACACACACACACACAATTGTTATGAGGATAATTCCAACTTGGGTGTTATCCATTAGTAGTTTGATAAGCTAGTTATATGGGATAAGATAACATAGTAGTTTAAAAAATATTCTCAAGGACAGCACAAATAAATAAGATGAAGTACAAAGAACTAGGTGATTCTCTGAGTATTTGGGCATATACAAACATTTTCACTTTAACTCATGTCTTGTCAAGTTCCAAGCTAGACATGATCCACCAAACACTATCTTGTATCTCCAAAAGCTTCTGGAATCATAAAATACTGGCGTATCAGTCAAATATCTGTTTTACTCATTTATTGAGCCAATGCTTATGTTGTATTCATGACAGAGAATTCATTCAGACTACTTCAGGTCCATTTGCATAAATACAGACAAAATTTTGCAGATAAGATGTGAAACAGTTAAGGCTACATATACTCCTGTTTTGAATCATAGCAGGTGTGCTAGAATGCCAAGGCCTCAGGAACACTTTATTGTGTCACACTTGTTCCTTGCTTGCCTAGATAATACAACTCAAATTTTTTTAGAGTATCCTTTTACTCAAAAATGCATCCAAATGTGGTGCTATTTACTAATATATAAATATATGTGTTGCACCATAATATACATTTGTAGTACTTTTATATAAATACAAATAAAATATGACATATATTTTAGCAGCTTCCAATTTTTTACTGAGGCAGTTTTTAGGAGCAGATATTATCATTCTACACAAAAATGGTAAAAAAATTATTTTACCTGCACAATTATTGTACTATCTTTTGAAAAGCACAGGTATTAAGAAGCAGGAGATGTGGAACAAGAAGTTGTTTTAAAGACCCATGTATGCAAAGGCAGAATAACACTGTGGTAAGAGAGGATTTATTATACTCTTTACACTATTTTTCATAGAATTACTACTAATATCTACCTTACAGTAGGCTCAATGATTTTACTTTGTAAAGACATACTCTGAGATACCTAATTAGAGTAGGAAACCAGTAAATACTGAAACATATTCTTGGTTGCTTTTGGTATATTTAAGTGTAGAAGTGGTGAGGGGCTTTTAAAAGAAGATATTGGAGATGTCAAGTCAGGACAAATATCATAGATATGGTATACATTATCTGTTGAATTGTAGTTCACTTGTAATGATTGAGTTAGAACCTACAATGTATTAAAGACTTTGTCGAGAATTTGCAATACATCTATGGGTGAATTATTTTTGTTGTAAAATTATCTTTAAGTAGTTGCACAAAGGAACGAATTACTCAACAAAGCAGTTTATTAATACAATGTATCCTGAAAATATCACCATTTTTAATATTCTTGCCCATCCCTCCCCTAGTCACCTCCCTTACTCTTCTAAACTTTATATGATGTACATTGAATTTTGTACTGCATTTACTCCCTTTCTCCTCTTCATTTGTTTGCTACTTTTTTCTTGATTCCACACCACTTCTTTTGAGTACTTGTTTCCTGGTGTTCTATTTTGCCAAAGTTTGACTTTCTATGGTATTACGCCATTTGATTTCTCCCTTGGATCTATCACATTTCAGTTAATGCATTTATATATACTTGCATTCAATCCAATGTATTTACTTATCAGTCTATATGCTAAATCTAAGCTTCCACATATGAGGGAAAACATGCATCCATTGTCTCTCTGAGTCTGACTTACTTCACTTAACATGATTTTTTCCCCAGGTCATTCCATTTCTTTATATAATGGAATAATATTATTCTTTCTAATGGAGTAAAATTTTGTTCTGTATGTTTATGAAATTTTCTTGATTCATACTTCCATTGAGTGATATCTGGGCTTATTCCAAACCTTTGGTTGAATAGTGCTGCAGTGAATATGGTTGTGTTGGTAGCTTTACTGTATACTTGTTTGTTATAAATGCCCAGGAGCAGAATGGCTTTATCATAGGATAGTGTAACATTTTGAGAAACCTTCATAATGCTTTCCAGAGTGATTAAACAAGTTTACACTCCCACCAACAATGTATTAGTGTTCCTTTTTCTGTTGCATTCTCATCAGCATCTGTTATTGTTTGTTTTCTTAATAATGGCCATTTTAACTTAGGTGAGGTAGAATCTCCATGTGCTCAAGTTAACATAGACAAAACAAAAAAGAATTTCAATGAAGAAAGCAGTATAATGATTGATGAGGAGAATTGGGAAAACCAGTTGGTCTTGTCTCCTGCTACAAGCAAAAGATCATCATTTTATTTAAATCTTAATAAAACATGTGCTTGTGTTCCTTACTATCAAACTAAGATGGTAGGTTTCCTGTTAGTATTTGGAAAATACACCTACATCATTTCTCCATTAGGCACAAAATGGTAGCTTTGCGGGATGCTTGGTTTCACCCTTTAATACTCACTGGCTAGTTTATTTAACCAGACAGAGCTGCCAAAGGGAAAGTATGAAAATGTGGCAGATATTAAGTACAATAAGTGTTAATTATCAACATTACCCTACAAAATTATGATCCAAATAAGAAATGGAAGGGTCTTAGATAGTTGTTTAGCAAAAAAAAATTGTTTAGAAGATAAGACTATGCATTGGGCTGTTAATGTTATCTAGCATGTAGTGTGTATTCTATGACTGTGTAACTGTCATAGACCAATGCTTGGGTTTTGTCATTTTTTTTTCTTTTTTTTATTTTAACTAGAAACTTGGATAATATTTTATTTTATTTTTATTTTTTTTAATTTTATTTGTGAACATACTGTACAGAGGGGTTACAATTGCATGAGTACATTTCTTTTTTTAATTTTTTATTGTAAAGATATTATACAGAGGGTTACAGTTACATGAGTGAGGTAATGAGTACACTTCCTCTTGAACATTGTTAGCCCCTCCATTGTTTTCCCCCTACCATCCCCTCCCTCCCTCCCTTCCCCGAAGTTC
>NW_012267217.1:8097662-8107539 GCF_000151885.1 Dipodomys ordii
TAGGTCGTCAGTTGTTGTTGCAATCCGAGTTCAGTTGGGGTGGTTGCGGGCTGGGTTGGGCGGCCCCTGCCGGGTCGGGTCCTTGTGATCGCGATCTGGCGGGTGGTCTGCCGACAGGTTCCTTTGTAGCGCTGCTGGTGCCGGGCGGCTTTGGCGGGATGGAGCCTCTCCGCTCTGGTGGAGAGTGAGGAGTAGGGGTGGGATCCTCGTGGAGAATCCCGGCTGGTAGGTTTCTCTGTTCCTGGCAATCCGCTGTTCTGCGAACCGGTACCTGGTGATCTGCAAGTGGCCCCCTGTGTCTCTGCAGCTCTGGCAGCCCCCGCCGGGCCAGCTGGCCGTCGGCTTGGCGCACTGCCGCGCAGCCAGTAAAGGTTGGGGGAGGGGTCTTCGCTCTTCTCTGTTCTGAAATTCTTCTTTTCCTCTCTTTCTTTTTTTGTTATTTTCCACCTCTGGTTTTTCTCTAAGTGTTCATCTTTTTGTTGTTGTCGGTCTCTTGGGGAGATTCAGCGTTGGAACTCGAACTCTCTTTGTGGTTGGAGAGAGCTGTGGCGTTTCCCTACTGCCCCGTCGCCATCTTGGTCCCCCCTCTCCGGGTTTTGTCATTTATATTTAGATTATTTGACATTTTGTATTGTTGGGCATATATCATTTATGCTTTATGCAATGCCACATTTATTACTTTAATATTTGTAAATTATATTATTTTTGTATATTATTATTGATTGCTTTAATTTTAGATTATTGTTAATTTCTCTTCAATAACAATTCTTACTACAATTTGTGCAGATGTAATTGTTCATGCAATTTCCACATTTAGTGAAGAGAATTGAAAACCTGATTAGTTTTCTTTTGTCAGTTCTTCTCAGTTGATTGATAGTTTACAGTGATTAAACTTCTCAGAATTCTTAAATCTTGATGAGTTTATTTACCCAATCTCATCTGTAAAAAATGTTACTTTCCTTTGATTGGGTAAGGTAATGCCTGTAATCCTCACTATGTGGGAAGCAGAGATTTGGAGGATCCAGAATCAAGGCAAGCCAGACAAAAAAGTTAGTTGAAGAATAATCTGGTCATGATGCCGCAAGTCTTCCAGTTACATAGGAGGCATTGGTAGACAGATCACTGTTGCTGTAGGTTGAAAGCCCAAGACCCTATCGAAAACAGAAATCAACAGTGAAAAAAAAAACAACAAAAATCCATCACCATCAATAATAACAATAATGAAAATCCATACCTACACCTAGATATCTGGTTCAAGTGGTAGAGTATCTGCCTACCAATCATGAGTTGAGTTCAAATCCCAGTGCTGTCAAAAATTGTTAACCTCCATATTTTGGAGATTAATATAAAGACCATGGAATATCATTTTGAAGTTGAGAAAGCAAAATTTTGTGTGGAGTGTGTGTGTGTGTGATTTTATACAAATTTGCCTTTGTCCAATCTATGTCTATTTGTGATAGTTTTTTCACCCTTTCCTTGTTCTAAATAAAAATGTCTTCCTTTAAAGAAAACACATAATGTATCAAATTCAATGTGATGTTTTTGTTAAATAATAAGCAACAGAAGCATAGAGAAATATTTCTCATAGAGGTAAAATATATACAACTATAAAATCATAAATATACTGGAGAATTATAATATGAATTTGTAAATTGTATGCAAATAGCTTGAAACCAGATCTATAAAGACATAAATAAAGCAACAAGACTGAAAGGTTTATATGTTGGCTTGTTTATAGAGTAGCACAAACATTTTTCTTTTTTAATTGGCAATTAATTTTCGGCAGCCATCTAGGTACTTTCATGTCAAATTACTTTCCCTACACTAAACAAGATTAGGCATCCAAGCAGCAAAGCATTTACATGAAAGTGAGAAACTGACTGTCAAGGAGATATTTTCCACCTATAACCAATTAAAATGTTTCTTTTTTGATGAATGAGTGTTGTAATTTCATATTTGGTATTTTTACCTAAGTATGTACCTTTATAACATCCTGGTTCATAATGGCTAAAAAGATATGTACTGTGATTTCTGCTATATTCTTATGCAATTTGCTGAGAATGAAACAAATAAGCATTTTACACAGGGGTGAAAGGTTTGTATTAAGACTTAGCTGTCCTCTACTGTACACAAACATACATGGTACAAGATCGCACATGTACCAGTGTGTATGCAAAAATGCATACATGTACACACATGTGTACCTTAAACAGATTAAACTTCAACAAACAGTTCTATAAAATAAATTTTGGTTGACTAATTTTTGAAGATTGTAATTTTGCATTAAAATCTAAAGATGCCTCTATTTAAAAGTTAGATCATTGACACATAAGGTTAAAAAAGGTAATACATTATTGATAATATTCCAGTGAATGGCACAAAAGAAAAAATATTGATTGTTGAGAGAAGATGTCTCATTTTTCTTACTTCACAGAAGACTGATGTAGGTTCTCGAGCCTATCAATATTATTAGAATTAATGCATATTCCTTACTATTGATCGCCTTAACAATGATTGTCATAACTGATTTATGGGCACTTATGCCTGCTAAATATTTTAAGAAGTAAATATCAGATTTGTATATATAAGTAGACTGACTTGAATAAACAACAGAGCTGGATGTTAACTTCAGGTCTTTTGATTTAATCCATATTTTAATACATTATGCAAGATGAGTTTTTGGGATTGCAAAAGAAAAGCTGAGAGTTGGTATTAGAACCCAATCATCCTTAGAATTGAAAAGAGGAAAAGAGAAAAAAGAACGAACTATGTGCAGGATCTAATGAGAACCTCTGTTTCCATAAGTTAGTGTTGATGTTAATTTGCTTCATAAAAATAGTCCTATGCACTAAGCACTTGGGTTATTGAGAGACCCTGTTAAAAATATCACATACGTATTCTCGTTCTTCCAAATGAGGGAGATCATGTGACTTACATTTATTTGGGTCTGGCTTACTTCAATTAATATTTTTTTCCAGATCTTTCCACTTTCGTATGAATGGAACATTATTTCTGGCTATAAAAGAAATACAAATCAGAACAGCATTGAGATTGCACCTTACCCTAGTTAGAATGCCCATAATCGAGAAATCTAAACAACAGATGCTTACGGGGATGTGACCAAAGGGGAGCCTCCTGTACTGTTGGTGGGAATGTAAATTCCTTCACCCACTCTAGAAAGCAGTGTGGAGGTTCCTCATCAGACTATACTTACGGTAATTTACCCAAATGACCACAAATAAGGCCATAGGAAAGCCACCAGTATGACGATGTTCATCACAGCATTATTTACCATAACCAAGATATGGAACCAACCCACATTGCTCCTCCGTAGATGAATGGATCAAGAAAATGTGGTGCATATGCACAATGGAATTCTATGCTTCTATCAGAAAGAATAACATTGCTCCATTCATAAAGAAATGGAATTTCTAAGGACATCTTTAGTATAGCTTTTTTTAAAGTCTTAAGAATGGAGATGTGTGTTAGAAACATACCCTAATCCCTTTGGTATTTTTTTGTCCTAAGTAGACTTTGGATAGCAATAGGTTAAAGGCAATACTACATGCCAGTCACCTGACCATTTGGGAACCAAGCGTTGGCTGGAATTGGGAGTTGGGAGAAGCTGGGACCATTTTAGCGGAAATCTGTTGAGCATGGGGAAGATGGATTGAGGCTTAAATTCTAGAGTCTTGCACTACTTTCACTAACATTTGGCTGAATTTTATTAAATAAATATATTTTTTCCAGTGCTATTGTTTCCCTTTGGATTACTCACAAGCAGTTAAAACAATTATTTTGCATTAATTTTTGAATAATTTTTTAAATAAAATCATCTGTTGTGCTTCATATTCTAGCAGCTCATGGTCAGGGTCTCATGGAAAGAAGCTCAAAGTGAATTGTTTTATTTATATTTTTAGAAAGTCAAAATATTATTTGAGGGCAAACCATTTAAAATTTAAATGTTATAGATTTTCATGAATAATATTACTTTCATTTATTTTGTTGAAATAAATGTATGAATCATTTAAAGATGCCTTAAGGTAGCTCTTTATAATCATCCAGGATATATATATATATATATATATATATATATATGTATACACACACACATTGCCCTTTTAACTGCTTTACCAACAACTTCTTTAGATAAAGATGTGTATTCAATTGTTCCTCATATAAAATTTTATTAGATACCACCAAGATATAAAAATAATGGTTAACAAAATTAGTTTGTTTATTTATCATCTAATTGGTACTCTCCTTTTGCATTGTTTTATACTTCTATTTATGTTGTAACTATAAATGGATAAATTCTAGTAATATTCTATCGAGCATGTGCTGAATTAATTCCTTAAGTTACTTCCATTATTTTTGATTCTTTGGCATAGGTGAGAGAAATTTTGGCAACCTTTTGGATGCTACCCCTAGTCTATGTGTCAAAATTGGATTAGATACTATGCATAATGCAAATAACCATGTAATTATTTTGAATTTACAATGTATTTACTTTGTAATTGCATAGTAAGTACCATATAATTACAGGATGATTACATGATTATTTCTGCTTTTTACACAGCTTTAAAAGCAAAAGATTTTGTTGCAATTATTATTGGCATTTATTGGTAAGTGTTATATAGTAGGAAACAATATTTATCATGTAATCAACCAAGCAAGTAATTCATATTGGTTTTTTCAGTCACAAAAGACTTAAAAGTTATGATTGTGAACCTAAAACAGCTCTAATATGAAATTAAATAGTTAAAAAAATAATTGCACCTGAAGAGTTAAAGACCAAAATTAACCACAAATTTGACATTTCAGAAATACTTGATTATACAATTCAGCATTCTGGAAAATAATTAGCATGATTTAAATCAAAGTTTTCATTTTAGGTTTTTTTTAATATTCGAAGAAAATTTTGACTGCTTATTTCTCAGAAGTTCAGGAAATCCAAATACAATCAACATCCAAATTTTTAATGCATATTAATAATATTTCTTTTAACTTATTTATTTTAAGCGATCACTCATAGTCTTTTTTTCTTTTTTTCAGACTTCTCTCATTCACAGTCTTAAAACATAAGCAAATATTATAGAAAATAGTAGAAATGATTCAGAGTTCATGTGCCTACCTGCTCAGTAATCACTCAGATTAACCGCTTGGGTTAGTATTGAGTAGCTATGCTATTTTATATACTAATATTAGCAGAGTATTCAAATCCATACATTATTCTGATTTGTACAAAGACTCTATTTCCTTTTAAATTCTCATTCGTAGCACTGTGGGTTAGTATTTCAATATTATATATTTGGGTAGACACATTTATCACCAAATAGTAGCAAAATATCCAAACAAGCTCATGGTCATTTTTTTTTTACTTCTTCCAGAAGTTTAACGGATTTTTATTTCACATTTAAGCTTTTGATCATCTTGATGAGTATTTGAAAGTTGTAAGCATCCCGATCCCCCACGTTGCGTAGTCCATTTCCAACATAGGGTCTAGTGAGTGTCTGATGTCTTGGTTCACCCTTTGAAACTACTGCATTCTGAGTATAGTGTGCTAGGACAGAGGCAAGAGGGACTTCCCTACCCAGCTGTTAAAGATATGAACGAATTGAAAGGATACAGGTAGGTGTGTTTTTTTTTATTGAAGAGCTACTGCTTTGCCATCAGAGACTGCCTTGTTCACTGGAGTGGTGATAATTGCTATAGTATAGGGATGACGCCTGAAGAAGTTTGAAAACATGGTTACTGTGTTTGCACAGTACGGTGTGTACAAATGATTGAAGGGTCTTATCAAAATGTGGAAGCCAAGTCAATCTTTCTAGCATGGATCATGATGTTTCATCACGGTGGAACTCCAAACTGGTTCTGACACTGCTCTGTCAAGTGCACTTAAAAAAGATTAGACCTCCAAAAGCTTTTTTATTCTCCTGAAATTTCACATGTATAACACTGTACAGTTTATTGTAATTCAGAGTATTGGGTTTCCTTCACAGAAGCCCTGATTTATTGGGTTTAGGTTTGGTACTACAATTTGAATTTCTAACCTTTCCAAGTTATATTCAGGTTGCTGTAGTGGGGGGTCATGCTTGGAGAAATATTGATTTGGAGTAATTATCTGCAACTTTTCATAAAGGAAGAGTTACCAGGATTGTCCCCTATCTGCAAGAAGAAAAATAAAGCAATGGTACCAGTTACCCACTTGCTTCAGATTTGTGTTGGAACTCATGACTGAGCAACTACGTAATAACCATTACTGCCTACCAATTAATTAGCAGATAGGAACGGACATGATTTATACTGGGTCTGACGCTTACGACACTTGGGTGTGTCTTAGTCTCCACACTCTTTCTCTTGTTCATTTCTTACTTTCTAAAGAACTCAATAGCAAGTTCCATTTAAATCTATGAATACCCTCAATCCACCTCAAGGATAAGAAATACCTTACAGTTGAGACACTTCACATCCAAACAACAAAGAATAACCTATCCTCCAATTGAGAACACTTTTCCTAACTTTTGTGTACAGAGCAAAAGACAGCAATATTAAAAAAATTACATACTTCCAATATATAATCTAGAATAATGTACCTATTTAATGCACCTCAGTGTGTTAAATAAAAATATTGGTTGTAGAAGAAACAAAATAATTCATAACTCCAACACAGAATGACTATCAAACAATTTATCACACAATACACTATAAAGAAAATGGAAAATAAACAAAACAATGAATACTTTTTCAGATGATTATTTTTGTATGTATGCATTTTATAGAAAGCTTCATCAGTCTCTAACTTGAAATGATTTTGCTTTTACTCTGTTCATATACACAAATATATATGTATGCATTTGTATATATATGAATTAAATGATTTTACTTTTTTCCTGCTTTATATATAACAGAGAATATATACATTTTATGTACATATATATGCAAATATATAAATTGAGTTTTACAGAATAAGAATATATAAATTGGGTTTCAGAGAATAAGAATGATATATAATATATTATATATTTGTATGTATATAATATGCATTATAGCATATATTATATCATATAATATTTATAACATGCTATACAATATGTAATATGTCATATAACATATATAGTATATATTACATGGTATACTGTATAATATACTGTATTATATACAGTATATAATACATAACACCTTCACTCACAGATAGATAAATAGATAGCTATCAAATTCACATTATGTTGTAAATCAGCCAGGCATAGAAAAACAGATTCACACAATCTCATTTAAATTTGAAATGTAAAAAGTTGAACTCAGAAGGAAAGAGTAAAATTGTGGTGGTAAAGCCAAGATGATTTTATAAGGACAGAAAAGTTTCCTAGGAAATGTAAGTTAAAAATATTGATTGCTTGATAAAACAATATATCATGTATTTGAAGGTATCTAGAAAATATGTTTTAAATGTTTTCCTCATACAAACAAGGTGAAATAACCTGTGATCACACTTTAATTGGCTTCATTTAACAATGTCACAGTATATATAGAGATCTATGTATATATCTATCTCACTATAAACTATTTTCTTATAAGTATTATAGTATAAGCCAGAATATGTATTTTATCAATTAAAATATAATAAATTCAGAAAAAAGTAAAATAGCCAACTTCTCCCTAAAATACTATACTGACTTCATCCTAACCTATAAAAAATCTAATTTTAGGAATGTTATAGTCTCAATGCTATAGACTATAAAGACAGGAAATCAATCCATTTGAGCAGGTAATTGCTGGCTCACACCTGTAAGCCTACCTACAGAGGAAGCTGAGATCTGAGGATCATTTCAAAGCTAGACAGAGCAGGAAAGTCCTAAAGACTTTTATCTCCAATTGACCTGAGAAAACTAGAAGTTGGAGCTGTGGCTCAAATTGACAGAGCGATAACTTTGAACAGTAAAGAGCTCTAGGACATCATCCAGGCCCCAAGTTCAAGCCCTATAACTGACCAGAAAAAAAAATCAATCCATTCTATTATTCAATAAAAATATCTTAAATTTATGACAATAATATTATAAATTTATGATTTCCTCAAAGACAGACTTGATCATTTAATCTTAAAGATAAGCAAAAATGAGTAGGTTAAGATAAAATTTAAAAACATAAACTTTTGTGTGTTGGTTCAAAACAGCAATTTCGTATGGGTAGGAAGAAGTGTCTAGCTTAACCACAGCTCATATAAAATGGCTTATGAGATTTCGTTAACTACACAGCATGTGAGTCAACAATGTAACATGGCTGCCAAAATAAGCAATAAGCACAATGAAAATGTTTCACTTTGCCAGGCTCAATAAACATTATTTTGCTGTTCTGATGGTCTATAATTAGGATAATTAAGAACTGAAGAGTCAACATTGGCCCCATCTACTAATTTCCTGATTGTTTATGGACTCTGGCCACTCTACATTTTGTTGCTCAGAATTCTAACACTGTTCTATTCTATTTTTTTAAATCAATTTAGAACACATATGAAGACATCTTAGTCACTTTTAGCTCACCTTAACACATTATTGTAGAACTTTGATTTAGTTTTTACATAAATATGCCAAGATATTCAGCAATAATATAAATAATAATAATGTAAAAGAATAGTAGTACTTTTGTATCAATAATCTTGCAGCAAGTGTTGGATGCAAGACCTTTCAGATCAGCACAGAATTTGTTATGATTAATAGGAAATCATCATTGACAGTCTATAAATTTTTCAAGAATTATTAAATTGAAATGAATATTTTGAATTTTTTTCTTTGTCACTTTGTCACTTGAACCACAATGCCACTTGTGGTTTTGTGAGTGGTTTATTGGCTATAAGAGCCTCATGGACTTTCCTGCCTGGGCTGTATTTGAACTGCTATCCTCAGATCTCAACCTCATGAATAGCTAGGGTTACAGGTGTGAACCACCAGCGCCTGGCTTGAGAACATTTCTTTACACATTGAAAAGGCAAATGTAAAAAAGATACAGCTCATTATTATGGTTAGGCATAGTAAATCAAGTAAAAAATACATTAAATGAAACACTTTCTTTACTAACTGGTCATGTATTATCTTGCCATTATACAAAACAGTTTATCAATATAAGATATCTTGATCAATGTTACTCCTTTCAACATTCCCACCTCTCCCTTCCCTACCCACTCCTTCTCTCATTCTTAATTTTGTGGGATATACATTGGACTGTGTGTTCTGTGTTTTCCCCCTTTTCTCCTCTTGATTTGTCTACTGTTTCCCCTTGCCTCATTCCACTAAGTAGTCGTTGTTAATTCATCCTGAATAATAACATTCAACTGGCAGGTGTTTTTTCTTTCACTTTTGTTTTGTTTTTTCCAAATTGTGTTAATTATATGATTGTAAGAATCTATTATTTAGATTATAAAATAAAAATAAAGCAAATTATCGTGCAATCCCAGCTGCTACAACAACACTTAATGACTTTATGGAATACATATTGTAGTTTTATTCTGTGTTGGTGGGTTATGGCACTCTGCTCTATGCAGTTATTAAGGGAGACAGTTTGATAGACTCATGGCCATTTTCAGTCTGTGACTCTGAATTTTTTTTTGTCTGTTGTAGGGCGTGCTTTCCTACAGTTCTTCAGCTCAAGGCTAGCGTTCTACCACTTGAGCCACAGTCTCACTTCCAACTTTGCAATTCTTTTGAGTATCAAGATTATCTGATGGACCTTTTGCATGCAGTCAGCTACAGAACAATGGAATTGAAGACTGTGCATACTTTATTTTTTATTTTTATTTTTTATTGTGAAAATACTGTACAGAGGGCTTACAATTACATGGGTAAGATAATGCGTACATTTCTTATCAAGCATTGTAGCCTCC